>NC_140168.1:86445304-86821758 GCF_963971535.1 Notolepis coatsorum
TCTCTACATCTTTCTCTCTCCTCTCTACATCTTTCTCTCTCTCTACACCGTTCTCTCTCTCTCTCTACATCTTTCTCTCTCTCTCTACATATTTCTCTCTCCTCTCTACATATTTCTCTCTCTCCTCTCTACATCTTTCTCTCTCCTCTTTACATCTCTCTCTTTACATCTTTCGCTCTCTCTCTCTCTTTCTTTCTCTTTCTCCTCTACATATTTCTCTCTCCTCTACATATTTCTGTCACTCCTCTCTACATATTCTTCTCTCCCTCTCTCTCTCTCTCCTCTCTACATCTTCTCTCTCTCTCAGTTCCAGCCTAGGTCCCCTTTACCTCAGCAGCCGCGACCTTCGACCCCGCAGGCCCATCAGCCTCTGCAGCCCCAGTCGGGACCTCGCCTGTCTCCACGGCAACCGTCCACCGCGTCCCCCGCCGAGTCAGAGGTTCCCTGGGGGCATCTGAGGGGCTGGTTGGGGGGCGGGGCCGGTGAGCGAGGAGGCGGGGCTAAGAACTGGTGGGGCGAGGGGAGTGGCTTGGGCAGGGAGTGGCGCTCCGGTCTGACCAGAGACAAGGGTGCAGATGGTGACGAGCAGGCGAGGGGAGACAATAAGACCAATGGTAGCGGAGGAGATGGGCGGGACAAGGAGAGGCTCTCGGCCAAGTGGTGCGCCGTTAAGGACGAGGACCGCGGTGTGGTCGGCGTCCAATCGGAGGGAGAGGACGAGACGAGGGGCGGGGATGAAGTCAGAGGGGAGGGGCTGAGGGTGTCCCGGGAGGCGCTGGGCATCCTGCAGAGTTTCATCCGGGACGTGGGCCTGAACCCGGACGAGGAGGCGGTCCACACGCTGTCCGCCCAGCTGGGCCTGTCCAAACCCACCATCCTCCGCTTCTTCCACAGCCAGGACGGCGGACGGGGGGGTCAACACCACCGGCACCAGATGATTCAGCACCAAAACCACGGTCGAATCGGTCTCTGTCACAAGCGGGAGAACCAGTCCGGCTGCTCGGATCGGGACCCGGACCCAGCCGAGCCCGGCAGAACTACTAAGGAGGACGTGGAGGAGGAGGAGGAGGAGGGTGATTCTCGCGGAGCGGTCGATACACGGGACGGAGACGGGAGGGGAAGTGAGGGGCAGGACAGAGGCGAGACGACTGTTTTTAAAGAAATCAACACAGGGACTCAAACGGTTGCCACTGTGAAGTCGGAAGAGGGGCCAAAAGAACTAGCCTGAATCTTGAACGTGAATCCATCTTATAAATGACGACCAAGTCGCGGATTTGTGGAAATAAACTCACGGGGCCCGGCGTTCATTCCTGCTAGGTCCAAAAGAACCGGTTCCACACAGTCGCAGAACCGCAATGTTGTTATCAGGGGAAATGTTGTAATTTTTTGTCGTAGACCTACAGTCATTTAGACCTCGCCATGAGTTAAAGGGATTCTTTGTCCATCCTTCTGCCCACATGCAATCTGAAACACTCAATGTCGATACGCGGTTATGTGTAGAGTTTTCCTTCCAAATGGTTTTGGGGTGATTAATAACAACATTGAATGACCCACGTCTGAATCTCACAGCGACATTAACCTCTAAGTTAATTACACGGTGACGTTTTTAGAAACAGTGTTCAGTGAATTGGGAATTAATACATTATACGTTTCCAAGAGATTACTGTGACTGTATACAAAACTGTGACGTTGCCACACAACTGTGTCTGCATAGATAAAGTGATTGTATCAGTGGGACTGTTAATAATAATAACGTTATTAAGACTTACGAATACATATCATGATGCATAGAGAGATATTAATATGTGTTTTTTGGGGGAGAATTATTATGCCAGAAAATGCCTTGTAGAAAGTGGCACTGCCGACCTGTTTTTGTATCGCCGTATTATTAATAATTATTGTTTGTGCTTGATGATTAGTGCTTCATATTTGTCCATGTCTTAAAGATGTTCTGATAATCAATTCCTTCAGAAATGGTCGACTCCACCGTCATGACTTCCATGCACGTCTGTCACACACACTGCAGGATCAATTATACACAAAACTTCTTATTTCTTTTTCATTCTATTTATTTTTGGGCTTTCTGTATTTTTCACCCATCCCAATTTAGTCGTTATGCCAATTCCCTTCCTGGTCGTTGCGCGCATTGCCCCACCGTCGGCCTAGGGAGGGTGTAGAACTACCACATGCCTCCTCCAATACATGTGGAGTTGCCAGCCGCTTATTTTCACCTGACAGCGAGGAGTTTCACTGGGGGAACGTAACGCGCGCAGAGGGTCACGCTATTTCCCCCAGATCCCCTCCCTGCTGAACAGGCGCCCCGACCGACCAGTAGGAGTCGCGGTTTACAACGACCAGGAACACACACCCCACCGGCTTCTCACCCGCTAACACTGCCAATTGTGTTAGTAGGGACGACCGACCAAACCGGAGGTACCGCTGACAGCTGGATTCGATCCCAGAGTCTCTGCGGTGGTAGGCGAGTGCTTAGTCCACTGCGCTACCCAGCCGCCCAATAAAGAAATATTTTGAGAAAGATCCACTGAATACAAGATTGCAAATACAATGAGCTTAGAACACTTCTACTCCTGTGTATAACAGATCAATGGTTGCATTAATTAACTCATTCACTGTACTTGTACACATAATATGTATCACAGTATGTTCTACTGTACTCTAAATGGGCCCATTTAGTTGGCATTAGTGTTTGTCTTCCCTGCATTCCCTCTCTCTGCTTCCATCGAAGGTTATTAACCCTTTCACTACTAGTGAAAGGGTTAACCTTCTGCAGTGTGGTAGTGAAAGGGTTAACCCTTTGTCGTGTGGCAGTGAAAGGGTTAACCTTCTGTATTGTCACAGTGAAAGGGTTAACATTTTGGTAGTGTGGTAGTGAAAGGGTTAAAGAAGGGATCCTTCGTTTTCATATCCCATTGATGCATGAATTTGTGAATGACTCTTTTGCTGAATCTGTTTTTTCAAAATAAAAGTAGCTCTACAGTACAGTACATATCATGGATACAAGCAGGCAATTTATTTCATGGTTGGTGGATTGTGTACGGCTTTCTTTTGTTGCATAAAGCAGAGATGGTGAAAACGATGAAATGGACTGATTATGATTGGAAAGCTTGGTTTGTCATATTCATTGGTTTGCAATTTATGCCAAGTGTACTCGAAACATACAATGTCTAGCATGACGTATCTCTGTATGAGAATTAAGTTCCTGTATATACTGTACCCTGTCTGTACTCCCGTTGTCATTGCTAATCATCAGTTGTTAGAAAGTGACAGTTGTGATTGGACGATCAAGAAAATAAGGCGGGTTTGAGATAGTCGTCCTGATGTTTCTTTGATCTTTTATCAAAGGTGCTATTAATATTAATTATTGATCAAATAAATACATTCATTTATCATTAAAAAAAATGTGCAGGTCCAAAATTAATGTTGCTTACATGCGTGCATGTCATGCGTGCATGTCACAATCAATATAAATGTATTGGTAAGACACATCGATCAAAATACAAGTAAAAGAGGTCAATAATTATAATAATAATTCATTACATTTATATAGGGCTTTTCTAGTCAAAGCGCTTCCCACAATGTAGGGTGGAAATTGCCTCCTTCACCACCACTGGTAGCACCAACATTGGGCTATGCAGGCTCAATGGCTGCCATACACTGGCACCAGGCACACATGCATCACACTACATAATGGCTGAACGGCTCAATGAGCTTGGTCTGAGAGGAGTGCCACCAGAATCACACTAGGGGAGATGTAAGCTAGGACCCATGCCTCTGGTAGGCTGTCCAGGATGGGGAAAGGGTGTGAAATGTGGGCTATTGTCTTGTTCAGTATTGTTTGATTGTTCTACATGCCCAACACCAGATGTAGCTCATATAAAAAAAAATATAGAAATCCATTGTTGTCGAAAAAGGGTTGAAACAATACACAGAGCCATACTGTTACTTTGGTTCAGTATAATTCATCGTTGCGATGAACATGTTCTGTTTATTACTATAGATCGATAGAGCTTGTTGCCTTTTGAAGTGAATTTTTTGGAATAATTACAATAACCCCATTTTTCATGATAATACCTTATGATATTTAAAACTGGAAATATGTGTTTGCGAGCTGTATTTCATGATTTTAATATACAACAGGAATGTATGGCTTCCTGGTTGAGAGCTCATAAGAATAGGATGAAAGTAGGAAGAAGAAATCCATTGTAGCCAGGTAGATATTTTGGTACGGTGGGCTATGTTGACAATAAGAGGGAAATTAAAGGTGCTATAGATAGAATTTGTATGTAGAGTAATCATTTAAAAAGTATACATCCAGAGCTTTTAGAAACGTGCTGAATGAAAGTATTGCTTTTACCCCCAAAAGATTATTGATTCATTAATTTATCATTTAAAAAGTTCCAATTTCCCCACGTGGTATACGTCTGATTGGATAAATAACATGCTGGTGCTCTAGTGCGACATTTATTGGCTGAATGTTATCTTACCTATAAAAATCTGTTTTGTGGGAGTTTTTCCTTGTCTTTACAGAGGGTCAAAGGTCAGGTCAATGTTGTTCCGTTGTGATGTTTATGTCTATGAAGCCCTTTGAGACATATGTAACTGTGATGAAGGGCTCTACAAATAAACTGGACATTTGATAATACATGTAAAATAGTAACAGAAACACAAGACAACTGTATAGCTCAACAGACACTTTTCAAAACACAACTATATCCAATGGCGTTTATAGCTTATATGTAGAAAAGGTTCAATCAAAGATAATAGTGCTTTCATTTACTTTAAATAGGAGTGTTTAATCATGCCTGTGTTTCTTGAGTTGTTTTTTTCTCCTAGGAGAAAATGAAAATCCTTTTCATTTACAATTCTCTCCATAGATGATTTCATGGGCGTTTCATGAGCTTTCACTGCAGGCCCGCGGTTTATTTGTTGTAAATCTTTTCAACTTTATTGAATTATTGAGAAGAGAGAGATGGGGGGGGGGCGAAGACTTGAGGTGACTTTCATTAGATATTAATATGGACCATCTGATTAAACTCATCATTGTATGGTTTACATAGCATTAGTATGAACAAAAATGGCAACATTTAAATGTGCTATAGATAACATTTAACATATATATATGTTAGGAGGACTCCATGAACTATGGCTAGGTTTAGCTAGCCCCTTTTCCCAGGGGGTACAGAGCCTCTCTCCTCATGACCTCCCTCTTTGCCACCGGACACCGATATGCGTGTTGCTTAATGGGGTTTGCACTCCCAACATCATGCTTCCTGTAAGGCACATTAGAACACAACACAGTATGTGAAATAACAGTTTTGTCACATCCCAACTCTGATGAGATGCGGGCAGGGCTCCTCAGTAGCCTATTCACATGACACCAGCGTGTCCTTCTCCGCCGCTCGGGCATACATATTACATAAGTAGTGTCTGACACCTTTCTCTCCACTTTATAGGGCCCTGCAAACCGGGCAGAGAGCGCTGGAATGGGCAGCAAGACCAGCACCTCATCGCCAGCCTCGAATTGCCGCCCCACCGCCTTTTTGTCAAACCCCACCTTCATTTCCCCCTGGGTAGAGGCGAGGGCTTCCCTAGCCAACGAGGACGCACAGTGGAGACGCTCCTTACTCTGGGAGACAAAATCAAACACATTTGACTTAGGAGAAGAACCAGACAACATCTTCTCTTTGAGCATTTTTAATGGACCACGCACACCGTGACCAAACACCAGCTCCGCAGGGCTAAACCCAAGTGACTCCTGCTTAGCATCCCCAACAGCAAATAGTACAAATGGCACTCCTTCATCCCAACCACAACCTGTATCAACACAGTATTTCTTTAGCATTGCCCTCAGTGTCTGGTGCCAGCGCTCTAGTGCCCCCTGTGACTCAGGATGATAAGCACTAGACACTGTATGAGTGACACCCAAGTCCTGCAATGATTGATTAAAGGTTTTAGACATGAAATTTGTCATTTGGGCAGTCCGTACTATTTTTGGTAAACCGAATGTTGTGAAAAACGTGGTCAAGGCTTTGGTAATGGCCGGAACAGTAATTTTCCTCAGAGGTATCGCCTCTGGGAAACGGGTGGAACCACACATAATTGTCAACATGTATTGATTTCCTGCTTTTGTTTTAGGCAGGGGACCCACACAGTCAATGATTACACGTTCAAAAGGTTCCCCCATGTCCGGAATGGGGTGCAGGGGAGCTGGAGGCACCCCCTGATTTGGCTTCCCCACTATTTGACAGGTATTACAAGTACCGGGCCAAAAAAAAATCTGCAGGATTCTGTCATAAGTTTTAGCTATACCTAAATGGCCAGACCACACATGTTCATGTGCCAACATTAACATGTGATGTCTACATACCATTGGCAACACAATTTGGTGCTCTGTATTCCAGTCTTCTCCACACTTCAAGTCTGCTACACCTTAATCCAAAATGACATTGTGGTTAGAAGTGGTGGATAAAATAAAAGCTAGCATATAATGGTAATGTCTGGTTAGGAGCGAGGGAAAATGGATGGATTATCCAATGGGGGGTCCGGGAGGGGGGGGTACGAGCTAGAGCATATGTGTGTAGGTTTTTAGATAACAGGTATTAAGGGTATATCCTATATAAGACAATTAACTAAAATGTGATTTCATTGGATGTGCACTGTCAACTAATGCTTGTATATCTTATCGTGTGTTGTCATGTTTGTTTATGTGTTTGTTTAAAAAAATTATATAAAAAAAGTCTGCTACACCTGGTCTAGCTACCCAGGTGCGCATCAACACCCCCTCCTCTATCACAAAGGTCTGTTTCCTACTAGCAGTAGCACTGGCCACTGCTGCAAAACAGCTTGATAGGAAGGAATCATTTTGCTGAGCAGCGATTAATGCCTGACGTGTCAGTGGTAATGGCACGTCAGCGAATCTGGAAATTACCAGCTTCCTCTGAACGCTACTCACAGCAACCCTTTCTATCTCGCCACTAGATGACCACCTGTCCTCAGCGAGAGCCTCGCCACAGACAGAGTCACTCAACGTCAAAGCTTGAGTTTGCTTCCTCTCCTCTCCCTGGTGACGGCACAAGTAGAAAAAACATTGGGGTGACTATTAATCAATTCATCACACAATAAGTCAGTCAATGGAGAGCTTTCAACCTCCAACACAGGGATTACTCTTCCCCCAGCGATATCGTTCCCCATGATAAAATCAACCCCCTCCACAGGGAAACATGGGCGAACGGCAACAGGAAAACAACCTATGATCAGATCTGACTGTACATGCACCTTATGCAACGGCGCGTGCATACACCCCATTTCAATACCTCTCACCATCGCACTAGACTGACAGTAAGAATGTTCATTCAGCGGTAATACATCAGCCAGGATGAATGACTGAGAACCTCCTGTATCACGGAGTATTCTCACCTTTTGCTGGTCACAAACATCACCCGACAGTGACACATAACCATCAAACATAAAGGGTTTAAAACAGCTATCCGGCTTCCCCAGAGAGCTATTCTGGTCAGGACATGACACTGTACCAATCAACCCCACACCTTTTGGTTTCTGGGCTGACCCTTTTTTCTCCTGTCGCTTCCTCAGCGTATGACATTCTTTTACCATATGGCCTGCCTTCTTACAATAATTACACACCACCACAGGTCTCTTAGACGGCGGTGAGCGTGGCTGGAACACTGACTCACGAGGAGTGAATGAGCCGCCTCCAACACATACATCAGGACGTACAGAAACATGTTTGTGTGACAATACAAACTCATCTGCCAAAATCGCAGCTTGTCGGAGTGTTGACACCCTCTGCTCATTTAAATAGTTCACAGTTCGGTCTGGCACGCAGGCTTTGAACTGCTCAATGAGCACCAATTCACTCAATGATGCAAAGTCCTCTACCTCACACGCAGAACACCACTGATCAAAATTTATTCTCTCCTCCCAGGAGAAATCAACATGGGTTTGGGAAGGAGACTTACGGAGGTTGCGAAAATGCTGCCTGTATGCTTCTAGTACTAGTTCGTACCCACGCAGAACAGCACTTTTCACACGCTCATAGTTTAAGCTGTCATCCAATGACAATGCGGCATATGCTTCTTGCGCTTTCCCCGTGAGCCTGCACTGCAACAGAATTGCCCATATGCCCACTGGCCAATGCAGAGCATGTGCGATGCGTTCAAATACAGCAAAAAACAACTCCACTTTAGACTCATGAAAGAGGGGAACCAAGGACATATGCTGGCTAATATCAAAGGGTGCCTGGGAGTTGGAAAGTACTGGAGAGGAAGTGGCGCTACGTCTAGCGTCACTACACTCCAACTCTAGTTTCCTCATCGCCAATTGAAATTCCCTATCAGCCTCCTCCTTTCTCTCCAGCCTGTCTCTCTCTCTGTCCTCCTTTCTCTCCAGCCTGTCTCTCTCCTCCTTTCTCTCTTCCCTGGCTCTCTCCTCCTTTTTCTCTTCTCTATCCTCATTGTCTCTCACCTCCCTGCGCAAAGCCGCCCTCTCCTCTAGACAGGCTAAACGCAGCTCAGCGCTCAGTGAGCTCAACTCACCAGCAGAAATAACACTAGTATGTTCCGAACCTAGTGCAGAGTCAACACTCTCAGGATCCGACACACCAACATCCTGATCACAAACCTCCATATCTCTACTCTCTACCACAGAATACAGCTATGAAAGAAAGTATGCTACACTCTCGTAGCAACACACAATAACAAATCAGACTTCAATAAGCCCTACAAAATAGCCACTCACCTGCAGTACTCAACAATGTCTGTGCGCAACACTTAACAGCCACATTCTGTATTATAACAACCTAACCAATTCGATTTAATGTCCACATCTAACATTCATGAAAAACAATAAATGTTGGTCCTAACCACCTAACTAGGATCACCTGGGTAACACTAATTACCCCGTCTAAACTACTCCCATAGCGGGATGAGGACTACACATAACTTCAGTCACTTACCGATTTCATTGCGCACTCCACCGGGTTACACGACGCGTCACCCCCTCCCCCTAACCAAGCAGGTGATCCACCCTTTACCTATGTGGCAAAAAACAGATTGATTAAGAGCATAACTTACAAGAACGGTTTACAACAGTCAAGTGTGCAGCACGGAAATATAGATATATAACAATATAACTTACCAATGAACAAACGCAACCTACCTAACACGCTCCAATCAACAAGTCCACATGTTACATAAAAAACAAGGAACTATACAATTGTGCCAACTAACGAGCCCCCATGTCATGTACAAAGGTCTGATGACCATATGGAATATAGCTGGAGCGGGCTGTACATGAAACCAGCCCGTCCAGTAGGTGCTTTAAGGACAGGTCCCGGCAGGCAAGAAATAAACAAAGCGTTTTCCAAAGGTAAATGATATTTATTATAGTAATATAAAGAAGGGAATTAATCCCACAACAAATAGAAAAACAGGGAAAAGGGTAAGGGGAGAACAAACAAGGTGAGTATACAATAACACGAATAAACAGAGTAGGCACAAACTATCAATGTCGCAGGACACAAGCCGCTTACATGGTTGGCACTGGGGAACCAGCCAGCAATAACGCCAACACAATATATATATATATATATATATATATAACTTACTGTAGTTCCACTTAAATGGAACAGTGGCAAATGGCCTAAAGGCCAACAATATACATATGCTCCCTTAATAGGGGTAGTCGGCACAGAAGCCAACAATATATATATGGTAATCCCACAATAGGGAATCCAGTGCCACACAGTAGTGAAAAAATAGGCACAGAGCCAAATATATATATATACAATATAGCATCCACACCCAGTGGAAACAAAGGCAACCTCCAACGCTCTGGTCACTGGCAACTGACACAGAGAGGCGTCAGGATGTGTGTGTGCTGTCAGGTTTTATTACATGGCGTTTTCACATTCGCCGAAATGCTTGCTTGTGATTGGTCAATAGCCCCCCGACAGCGGACCGCTGTGGGACAATAATGACCGATGTGCGCAGCTGTTCGCAATCAAGCCCACATCAGTGCAGCAAATCAGACACACCTGCCGCGGCTGCACTGACAGGCGACAGCGGAGTGTGTGTAGATTACAGCGGAGCCAGAACAGAGGCTGCCCGCGATAATAATAATCACTTTATTTGGGCTGACAGAGCCACAGAACAACTGCGATTTGTCAAATGAATTAGGTATATTGTTAGTAAGTTAGCCATGTAATAAGCGGGATAATGTATAGCTTTACTCGGTCATTGTCGCAAAATAATTGACCTTCACTGACGTTTAAAACACCTCGCCGAAGCGGCTCGGTATTTTAAACTACGTGTCGGTCAATTATTTTGCGACAATGACCTCGTAGCTATACATTATCCCTTACTTATCCACCCGCCCCTCGAGGCGATTGCCGTCAGCTGCCACTCATCAGGCAATCAACACTCTTCAATGTAGGGACGGGCAGCACCTGACAAAGAAAGAAAGGGACAGCATTCGCTACCATGGCACACACACATCACATACAAAACATAACACATATCACATATACTAACCTGATGTTCACATGGTGTCATAAATACAATAATAATGATAATGACCAACCCACGTACCCATGTACGTCACAATATACAATATAGTTAATCTGGAAAAAGAAAAGTGTATAAAGAATCTGAAAATGTCTTCTATATTTTACAATAACAGAATCACACCATTGAACGGATCTGGCTGGAGATCAACAACAGGGTTAACTACCCATTGAAAGTGGCTTTGGTCCATCTGGTCGATCAGGAGGAGCTGGATATGGAGGCCAGCCTGACAAAATTCTGCGTGTCAAACCTGACATGCCAGTTGGCCCAGCTCGGAGTTGATCGTGTGGTTCAAGCATGGATTGCACACAGGATTCCAGGTTTGTGTTATGGTTTGTCTCTCAAGCAAAGGTGTGATATCGTCTGATTTCCGATACATTTTATTTAAACGAGAAAACCGTTGTTTAACCTTCATAGTTAGAGCAATGGATAATTTTTTGCTCAACTTATTTTAGGAAAGGGGATCCCCAGGTACTTGGCCAGAGAGGGATGCCCAAAACGAGTGTCCACAGACCTTTTGCCAGATGCATCAGTGGCTGCAGACTGGTATGAGCAAGAGGTTGGATCGCTGACACTGGTTTCTCACTTTGGCACCAACCCTTTTCAGAGTTCACAGGACCAGGAAGCTGCAGAGAGAGAATTTGCTCTGCAGGGCCGAGATGTGAGCATACTGTTGGACAATGCTGCAAACAATCAGCCAGAACCTTTTAAATCTGGGCTCAAAAGCCTGATTGACATCACAAGGAGACCTTCTCAGCATTGAGAGCCTATTTCAAGGATCACACAAAAAGTCACAGACTTATTTCCACTGTGGTCCTTGGTCTCAGCAGCACATGGTATTTACATAAACATGCATCAGCCTACAGTATATTGCTAAAAGTAAAATACAACATTATTAATAAAAATTTTACAGACACACTAAAACTACACTACATTAAAACAGGAAGCTTCCTGAGTTACTCTGGGACATTTTCTACAAGCCATTTCCTAACGTTCACCTTGAAACTATACAGGTTAGTATAGAATTAGAAACTGGCCCCTGTAAATATCCTACCACAACCCCCTCCAATGTACAGTAAATGTCCTAACCCAGTAATACACGAGACACTCTTCTTGGACCAAGTAAGGTTTTGTCGATAATCCAATGTACAGTTACCCCCCGCCTACCCATCCCCATGTATATTTTCCCTAACGCAGTTGTACTTCCGCGTTCGGGATGCGCGGCCTGATTGGCCACTGACGCTTCTCTCAACGCCCCAATCGCGTTAGTCCTTCAGTTCCACAGCCCAAGTCCGACAAAATAACGTATTCAACACAACATAAATGTTCAAAACACGACTTCATTATTGCGCGATCTTGCAGTGATTTGAAGCTTATCTCTGCTCTGTTTACGTTGGGTGGACGAGCGGTGAGTTTTAATATTGAGCACGGCATAAGAATAGCCTACTAGTAGCCTAAAAACCGCATGAGCATTCTATTTGCATGTGACGCAACTTTGGGCTTCATTATTCAGCCACAGGCAGGAGTCTTTAGATCACAGGCTGGTCATGCATAATCTCGCCCACCAGACTCTTCTACCGAATTGACTAGGTCATGCAAGTCAATCTATAGATTACACTTTCTGTAGGCCTAACACTCACCTGCTCATTCTGTTGTGACACAACATAACATGTTAGGGTTGTCACCTTCCGTGATCATGTTTGAACCAATGTGTAAAAAAATCTGTTTTACATTAGGCTGTAAAAATCTGTTCTATAGGCTATATTTAGTCTAGTTTATTAGACATAAAGCATTTAAAAATACTTTGATGAGTCTACATCAATAGCATTAACCATACATTGTCAAGGTTGACAGAATAAAGTCTATATCAACTTATTTCCATCCTGGACCTTGGTGTAGGCTAATAACAGAACAGATTGACAGGTGGCGACAAAGCACAAGACTGGGCATTTATTTAAAAAACATACATGCAGAACATGAAAGAACAGACAATCATCAACAAACACAACAACCGCATTGGCCATTTATTTAAAAAACATACATGCAGAACATGAAAGAACAGACAATCATCAACAAACACAACAACCGCATTGGCCATGGGAGTCTTATGCATGGCTATACTCCTATGTCATTCTTTAACTGTATGTGAAATGCCACATACCTGTTCTGTATGTGCACAGGGGCGGCGGGGGGGAGGAGCTAGCAGGGTCTTAAGCCCCCTCTGAAAAAGGCTTAGCCCCCTCTAAGCCCCCCCTCCCAGTTATGTTTTTTATTTTATTTATATATAAAATACATTACGAATGTATTTTAGCGAAGAACTGAGAAATTTGGCAGAGAGACGGCAACATTATCGTGGGTTTGCGTGATGAGTATCTCCACCTCTTTTATTGTGAAGCTGTATCTATCTACCGGACATCATCAAAAGCATGTCTGTCACTATAGCCAATTGAAATGCTAGAAATGGTCACGTGGACTGGGAGAACCAATGGAATAGTCCCACCGGGACTACACCAATAGTCCCTAACGCACTTTCACTTCCGCGTTCGAGATGCGTGCGAGTTCAAAAAACAAAACAAACATCTTTGGATATAAATAAGAACGATTCGGGGAAATATAACGCTTCTTTTAATAAACAGGAGCCATACATAAAATACGGGTTTATCGCAACAGGTCGGTGATTCTTGCGTGCCGAGCCGACGTCCTCTCTGCATAATATGTGGCGACAACAACAACAACAACAACGAGGCAAGTTGGCAGATAAAGTAGCTGCTGCATTCAACGCCAATCTGGAATTGGAGGGCGGCGAGTGGATATGTGACATGTTTCAAACATTAGCAGGGATTTTGGAGGACTTAACAACAAACAAGGTAGGGTGAGTCGTGTTTGCATGCATTCTGATCTGTTCGTCACCCGCCGCGGTGATCTGACTGCAACAGCTGATCTGCTGTTCATGAATGAATGAATGAATGAATGAAAAACAGATTGCAGAACGGGTACAATACAGTACGGCGCAATACACACAATTGTTAAGGGGATGCAGACCAGAGAAAAACGTTTTTATTTTTTTTCAATATCAGTATATTAAATTAGCCATTGTTTTTGATCCTGGCCCGCCAAGAAACGGCTTGTGGAAAATATGGCCCGTGGCCAAACCTAATAGCCGACCCCTAGCCTATATTAGCCGGTATTTTGTTTGTTGCATTAAAATTCATTAGCCCCTGCTATAAACAATCCAGCCCCTCCAAAGCTCCCGCGAGGCCAATTCTCTGGCGCCGCTGCTGTATGTGCATACATTGAATGGCGGTAGCTAGTTAGTTAGTATATTGATGCACGGCGGTAGCTAGTTAGTTAGTAGTATATTGATGCACAGTAGTAGCTAGTTAGTTAGTATATTGATGTGCTAGTTAGTAAGTATATTGATGCATGGCGGTAGCTAGTTAGTTATAGTATATTGATGCACGGTGGTAGCTAGTTAGTTAGTATATTGATGTGCTAGTTAGTTAGTATATTGATGCACGGCGGTAGCTGACAGTTAGTAGTATATTGATGCACGGCGGTAGCTGATAGTTAGTATAGTATATTGATGCACGGCGGTAGCTGATGTGATGTCGGACTTGTGGAACTAGGCGCGATTGTTAGGAGTAACGCGATTGGGCATTGAGAGAAGCGTCAGTGGCCAATCCGGCCGTGCATCCCGAACGCGGAAGTGCAACTGCGCTAGGGAAAATATACACGCATCCCCCCCCACCCTACCCACCCAACCACCTCCAATGTACAGTTACCCCCCCCCCCCCACCCCACCTCCTCCAATGTAGTTTCTTCGTCAAATGTATATACTCTTTTTTTTTTTTTTTTTTTTACTCTTTTTGTATCACAAACAGTACTGTATTTGTAAATCTGGTATGTCATAAATGTATAGATGTAGCAGTACTGTCTATCTGTTAGGGATGGGCGTGAGTAATTAATCGATTACTCGTAGCTATGAGAAAAATCTATCTTAAATTATTAATAATTTTTATGGAAAAAGAAAATATTAAAAAAAAAATTATATATTTGTTTCACATGTATGTGTAAGATTATAACTGTTTGTTGGTTTCCTTAAACATATACGTGAATGAACAAAAAATAAAATAAAATAAAAGATACATTTTTTCTTTTTTTTTTTGTTTTTGTCCCCTTTTCGAGTAATACACGATCACTCGAGTATAGCATGTGATCAATCGATCTGGATTTTTCTTAAAAATGCCCATCCCTACTATCTGTATGTCATGTATGTCATTTTATGTTATGATGAATTGAAAATGGGGGACCCTGATGTAAACACGACGAAAGTCTTTCTCTGGTCTGCATCCCCTTAACAATTGTGTTTATTGAGCTGTACTGTATTGTACCCATTCTGCAATCTGTTAATACAATTATCAATCAATCAATCAGGTTCAAGCTTCGTTTTGTGGTCAAAGGCAACTCATTCCACTCCTGTGTGTGTTTCCACCTCATGGCTATCAATATTTCTTGGCTGCTGTAACGCCTGCCAGAATGATTCTTTTTTTGCTGTATGGAGGCCGGCAGTATGGATTGTCAGGATACATGTTTGAAAGTATGGTTGTTATCCAGCATACAGCCCTCTCCGGTCCCTTGCAGTAGTTCTATCTATTACTTAATTTCACAATTTTCTTATATACTTTGATTCTACTGTCGCCATGTATGCATATGCCCACTACATGTATTTATTGCTCCATCTCCGCCCACTACAAACATGGGAACTCTCTAACCCCACCCCCCCCCCCCCCCCATCTCTCTGAGTGGTTGTCTCGTAGTGTTGGCCAAGGTGGTGGATGTCTCTGGGTCTTGGCCAAGATTGCAGTGACTGTTCTACCCCCACACGCGTTATGTGCACCACCGAGGCCATGGATCAGCTTCATACTGACTTCTGTCCATGATCTGTCAATGTGGTAGAAACGTTTAGTTCATTGAGTACATTGCTGGGTTAAGTACTTCTATTCTATTCACATAATATGCTTACTACATATATCTCATTTGAGTAGTGGAAAAGGGGTAGGATTAAATAAGTATACTTCTTCCTATTCCTTTTCGAACATGTAAATTGAGTTATGTTTAGTTTATTATAATTTTTTTTCCATTTCATAGAGATCAATGATTTGTTTTGATTTTATATTTTACATGTTCGGAATAAAGATTTCAAATCAAATCTATTCTATTCACATATATGCTTACCACATCTATCTATTGCTATGTCCGCCTATCACAATCACGCGAACTGTCCAACGCCTGTCCCGTATCCCTGTCTCGGTGTGAGTGGCTGTCTCGTGGTGGACGTCCCGTAATGATGACCGGGAGGATGCGACCCTCTCTGCGCCGCCCCATGCCTCAAATAGATCCGCCAACAGCTCTATTTACAATCTTTTAAAATGTTCAGTTGCTATTGCATGCACTTATCCGTGTTTCATAACACATATGTGTGCATGCTTACCAACTGTTTTATTGCAACACTAATATCACCGACATCTAAGAATGGAGATCCCCTTAAAATACCAGCAGAATGATTGGCAAGTTGTTGAGATGCCCCTGCGTAGCCAGCTGTTATTTGTTTTAAAGAAACTACATTAAGTGTGTCTTTAGTTGACACGTTAAGGACAGCATTAGCTAGCTTGATAGGATGATCAACATCATCCAAGCTAGCTAAGTTATTCCATTCTGTGTACTGCATATTACCATACTTACCATATTTACCATCAGTCATGCTCTTGCTAATAATGCTATTTCTGTGTCTAGGCAAACACTAGGAACGGGTATATACAAGCTCATGAAAGACATGACAGATGCGCCCATAAGCTACCTTGCAGCAGAAGACACACCTGAGGTAGAAGCTTGCGGCAGGACATAATGCTGTGGGATGTGGCCTAAGCCACCAGGTGAGAAATGTATATAATTATGGAATAAAATAAGAGAGTGTGCATAACTAGTCCCCAGCTCCAGTACTTCCTGGAGGAAGCTTGCACATTGGTTTCCTGTCAAATATTAGATGAAGTTATTAATCTCAGGTGTGCAGCACAGCTGATTAATCACATCATCCAATAGTGTTTGACAGGAAACCAATGTGTGAGCTTCCTCCATGAAGTACTGAAGCTCAGACATGTGTTTCCTGTGCAGCACACTGCACACCTGAGATTAATCACTTTATCCAGTTGGTTGTTTTTTTCTTCTGTTTATTCTATACTTGTCTTTGTTCTTAGCTATGTGAAGCTTGTGGTTGACAAGTGTCATGTCTAAATGTGCTATATAAATAAATGTGATTGATCCAACACTGTTTGACATGAAATTTATGTGAGGGAATTTATGTTCCCTCTCTTGCTTCCCTGTGGTGTTTTTTTACAGCCTCTATATTCCAGATTTGGACATACTCGTGATCCTGGCGTGTGCCATCCTCAAGAAATTGATAGGGACTGTTCGAGTGTTAACATTTCGATACGATTGAATGATTGTACAATAGCTTACGTTCATAATCTGCATGCAAACTGAAAAATTCCTTTTGTTGGTCTCCTTTTCTGGTCTCCTTTTCCTAGGTCATCAGAGAGGTCAACCATCCTGTGGACGTCCATTTGTAAGTACTTTGGGTGTCTTGAAAAGCACTATATAAATGCAAGTAATTATTATTAGACCATTTATTATGTTCTGATTTACCTCTGACCAATGAACGATCTTCATCCTTTCATAATGTTAAATCTATGCTATTGTGTGTTACTTTGTTACAGACCTGTGCCACTGCTGCTGATGTACAGAATACTGCAGCACTCCCAAACAGCCCCTTTTTACTGTATATTTATATTAGAATGTACATACATTACATAGGAAATGTGAATCCCGGACCGTATTTTATTTTATTATTATTATTTTATTCTTAAGCTTACTTTATTCTTTATTCTTAGGCATTTTTTTTGTTATTCGTGATTTGTTTTGTCTACCTAAATGTTTACTGTGAGCGATTTGTAGTGGCAAATTTCCTTCGGGATTAAAGTATTTATATTCTCTTCTATTCTGGTGTGGTGTGGAAAAAGATACAGGTGATCAACACCTTGATCAATGCTGCCTGCAATACATGAGTATTTAAAACTGAAACATATCTTTGCTTATTAACAGGTGCTTCTTGGGCATCAACCCGGAGAAAGGCTCCAGGGGAAAGAAACGAAGCTCTATTAACCCTCACGTGACCACCCTTCTCCGGAAACTGATAGATTCTTTTTTTTATCCACTTTTTCTCCTTATTTTTGTATTTTTCTCCCATCCCAATTTCGCCTCGCCAATTCTCCCTTCAATTCTCCCCTCCCCTGTCTCAAACGTTGCTAGACTATGCCTCCCACTGGTCGGCTGCAGTGAGGACCAAGCCTTGCATCACGTGTCCCCTCCGGTACACGAGGAGGCAGCTGTCGCATCTTTTCACCTGTACAGCGCGATCTCTCAGTGGCGAGGAGTAACGCGTGGGAGGCTCACGCTGCCCCCGTTACTTCCTGATTCTGCTGTACAGGCGCACCAACCGACCTGTAGGAGTCGCCGTCCACAACGTCCGATCCCCACCCACCAGCTTTCCCACCCCTAACACTGCCAATTGTGTTAGTATGAACGACCAGCCAAGCTGGTAGCAACGCCGAGAGCTGGGCTCTAACCCAGCATCTCCTGCGTTAGTGGCGAGCGCCTTGCCCACTGCGCCACTTAGCCGCCCTGGAAGCTGATAGATTTTGAATGGTCTGCATAGACAACTGTCATGATCCTGTCGTCCCTGCTCCTCTTTTTTTTCTTTTGAGTGCGTGCATGAAAACTGTTAATTTATTAGTTCCTTTTTTCACCACACTGTTGTAGAGACACAAGCATGTAGTTTCATGTACTTCAGAATATGGTTCTTTTGACTTTTGTCAATAAATATGCCAGTGGGCTTCCATTGATTTTACCTCATTTGTGCGTTTGGGGTGTTGTTTTTAATGTACAATAGCCTACGTGCATTTTTGTAGTCCAGCTCCAGTACTTCCTGGCAGAAGCTCACACTTTGGTTTCCTGTCGAACACTATTGGATGACGTGATTAATCATGTCATCCAAAAGTATTTGACAGGAAATAATTGTACAGTATGAGCTTCTGCCAGGAAGTACTGGAGCTGGGGACTACAGTTATGCATGTCTATCATTGTAAATTCACAGGAAATTACTGGCAAATATTTTGCATTACTTTGCATTTTTGCGATTGAAAGTATGTGCAATATTGAGTAAATTGTTCAAATTCTTATGGATTCTCTTCACTTGGATGACATAATGACATAATGGGAGTGTTTTTTGTCCATTACTATACACTGGAGTATATACTAGGGAGAATAAAGACATGAGACATCTCCCTAGAATTGGGAGAGTATCTTCCAAAGGCATACAGCACAGTGCAAACTCAGTCTTTAGACCAAATAGCCTACATTATGAAATTTCTGAGGAAAAATAAAGCACATTTGGGTGAGTGATGCCATAATTATGTGGCATAATATTAATTGACAGTGTGACACCTGCTGGTCAGTTTCTGTAAGTATAGTTTTAGATGGTATGTTTTTCCACACTTTACTGTAGTGTCTACATGTATTTACACAGTTAACCTGTTAAGCCTTAAGGTTTTCTTTATCAAACATCGATCAATAGAGACCGTATTAGATCCCCAATTATCATATCATGGGGTATCATTGGAAAGCCACACTCATTGGCTACAACCCTGTGCAAAGATTTTCGAAGTCGCCAAATGATTGACGGAGCTAGAGCCCCGGGAGTCGGGGGTGGTAATGTGTACTTTTGCGTACTTTGGGGCACGCCTCACATATCGGCATGTAACTCGAGAACTGCTGAACGGATTTTGTCACCTGAAAGGGCAATCGACAGGCAACAAATAGGGCTTTAATTCTATCTATATATTGTATTAAAAGAAATGCACACCCGAGCCACTAGAGATCGGCAAAGAATCGTCCACATGTGGGCCCTTGGATGTTAAGAGGTCAATGTTTTTAAATATTTTTTTGTAGCCAAGAGTAAAGACCATAACCTTTTAAAAAAACAGTAGTCAAAGTGTATATTTTCATTTTTACCGATGTTTTATACGATTTATCGGAAATACAAATGTATCGGAAAATGCTAATTATCGTAAAAACTGCAAGAAATGACTAAATCCAGATTCAACCCTGCCATTGGAAAGAGGAGCCTTTTCCCCTATCCATAGATGTATGATTTGGCCATAATAAGGTCAAGGTCAAGTTCAAGGTCAAATATGAATTTATAATTAAAGTCGATTTGTAGTGGGTGCTATGGACATAATTCACCATTCGATTGTTTTGATGTATTGATGGGGCACTGTCACTTTAATGAGGTTTTGGGGGTTGGGCTTAGAGAAGACGCGCTGGTGGAATGTCATTGATAAAATGTTGGGTGACGAGGAGCTGTCAGAGTTTAGCACGGCATAGATCTGACAGCTGTCACTTGTGCTAAAAGGATAATAAATGACACACTACTTGGTGTTGTCGCAAGATAGAAATTGTGCGTCTCTCCTTTCCGACGATTTCTACATTGGTGACCCTGTTATAAGTTTTGAAGACGCTTCCGCGGCAACATGTTTACGAACGCAGTTTCACTGAAATTACCTGAGTTCTGGGAGTCGTCAGCCTCGGCATGGTTTGCGCAAACGGAGGCACAGTTCGAGCTGCGTGAGATTACAGCGGATACCACAAGATATTATTATGTGGTGTCAGCCCTGGGAAGTTCGACAGCCAGCAGAGTGGTGAGCCTCCTCAAGAACCCTCCGGCTCGAGATAAATATCTCACGATCAAGTCTCATATAAAACGAGGCATGATACAATACTATACATACAATACAATACTATGTATTTTAGCCAAAACATGTGGTCAGAACACAGTGCATTTAGTCCATTCGCTCTCATTCTCTCTCTGCCTTTCTCTCTCTCACTTTGTCGAGGGCGGAGCTCAGCTCTTCCTGAATGAACAGAAAGCAGGCAGGTCGGCACGTTGTCACACCAGCTGTATTCGAGCGCCCCCGCTGGTCATTGTTACCATTAACCATGGCCAAACGGCCCCCAAACGGCCCCCAAACAGTGGTTCCAGGACTAATCCTGGCTGTATCTGTACGTTGAAAGCCACTCACGAGATTTCTCGGAATTATATATATATTTTTTTAGCGATCTGAAATCATATTGCATCACGCGAGCCTACCCTAGCCTACCCAAGGGCCGCCGGCGATCAGATGTGAAAAAAGCGTCCCCTATCGTCTCCCAGATGGTAAATCACCCTTTTGGAATGGACTCTGAAAATGGATGGGGGAAAAAAAATATTCCAGTCCACATTTCACTTCTCACCCATTCGTTCATTCAGGGGGCTCTGAGCCCCGCGGATCATGAGTTCTACTGTATACACGTTAGATCTATACACTTATCGATTTTTTTGAATGGTGATCAGGAATTGGAATATACCAGTTGGATACCATCTGATGTCGGGTAAGGAATCTATGTTATCAGTGTTAGGATAATCAGACTAGTTTTCATGAAGATATAAGCTTTTTTGTAATATGTGCTCTATCTGTTTCACTGTAAAATCCACGAGGAAATGAAAGCAGCTATTATCAGCGCGCGCCTCGAACGTGCGTGCGTGCACGTATACTATTGATCATCTAACGTTTATTTGAAAACGATTCATAAATAGGCCGACAAATATCAACGTTCTGGAATATTCCAGTAAAAGGCGATTATCACAGAATGGGCTGTTTTTCACCTCAAAACGGGTGCTTTTCAAAATGCTCTCAAACGGAAATGAAGCGATAAAAAACCAATCTGCCTTGACAACACTGACTGGAAAATGATTCTTTGATAAGCGAGGGGCAGATTAGACACATAGCCATAATTTAAAACATAGATTAGGCGATATTAACGTTAACATTGCCGATGGTGGCATTCAAGCACTAAGTCGTGCGCCCCTCTGGTGGCACTGAAAGTGTTAAGGTCAGCGGTCAGGGGCAACGGTGGCCTAAAGGTTAGAGAAGCGAGTTTGTGACCGGAAGGTCGCCAGTTTGATCCCCCGAACCGGCAGGAAAGGTCTGGGCTGGGGAAGTGAATTAATAACTCTCTCCCATACCCTTAACACCAACCACTGAAGTGCCCTTGAGTAATCTGAGGATGTCTGTAGAATTGAAGTGAACGCAGTCACCAATGATTTCTACCAAATGAAGCTGTTAAGAATAGGCACATACCAGTCTGTCCGACTTACGACTGACTGCCTGTTCTTAAATCCTGTTCATAGCTACGAACAAATCTCGGAAAAGAAACTGTTCAATCATGCCAAAATCGGCCCGAGAAGTTCGTAAATCTAATTATGAAGAAATTAGTTTGTAACTTTCCCGTAATCGATCATGAGGCCCACTGTTTCTACAGTAGATTAGTAACATTTCCCTAGTCAATAAATCCTACAGGAATAAGATGAGATATTCCTTTATTGATCCCCTTGGGGACATTTGGCCACCATAACAGCATGGGGGAGGGGAGGTACAGCCAGGTATGGGCAGGGTAATAGTAGAAAGATGAAAAAAACAATATATATGTGTGTGTGAGTGTGTTTTTCTATTCGATTGTGTTTTATGTTTGTGTATGTGACAGATCTTATTGGTCTACTCTGCGTTGTGTTAAATGTTGATGTCCCGAGGGGGAGTCGAACAGGGGGCTCCCGCTCCGCGGGCGACGACATAGACCGCTGCACTAAGAAGTGAATCCACTGCTAAGTACCGTACCTATGCGTCTATTAACCCTGTTATGAGGAAGTGAGTTTAACTTCCCAGCCCGCTTACTGCCACAGTCACTTGTCAACACACCTGTTTCTGTGGTCACTCACGGGCACCCGTTACATGTACATTATTAAATCAGCTACTGTCTTGGTGTGGGATAGTTTGACTAGTATAGTGTTGTAGTAGATAGTGTTGTTTACTCTAGGGCAGGGGTGGCCAACCCGCGGCTCGTGAGCCGCATGTGGCTCTTTGCCCGTCAATGTGTAGCTCTTCCATCCATACATTTTTTTTTATATAATTTTTTTATTTATTATTATAATTTTTTTATGTCACTCATTCCATAAGGACGTAGAATAAACATTTACAGATTATTTTTTAAATGGTCCATTTGCATGTTCTTGGTATCTGAATCTAGGGACATCTATGGATCTCAGGTAATGTATTCCCAGTGTCAGAAATAGTATGTCTGTTACTAGGCTTGAGTAAATTGTAATGAACCAAAGGAGAATATCAATTATATTTAAAAAATATTTTTTATCTTTGACTGTGAATAACACCATGCTAAAATTTACCAGACCTAAAAAATCTAAGCAAATGAATAAAGGGAAGATGATTAAACAGGTTTTGTAGATACAGTACTGAATTCTGCCATCTTTTTTATAATGTACATTTCTCCACCATGTTTCATCATATTGCAACACCGTTTTTGCTAGACGTTCACAGAAAGGTAGAGAAACTAACTGCGTTCTGTTTTATGGCAATAACGTTCAGGTTTGTGGGAGATAATCCCCAAAAATAAGAGAAATAAAAAAGTTAATCCAGAAGTCAGATGATTGACAGGGGCCTAGCGTGAGCTGGGTAGGGTAGTTTTTCGAAATTCGAAAGCCCAGAGTCTCTTCCTTCAAAAGACTATACTCACTTTTGGCTGCTCCACTTCCTTCTGTCAATATGAGCCGGTTTCCGACTCAATGCCCTGAGATTTCTATAATCTTATATTTCACTAATAACAGTTAAAATCATTGGTAAACAAATGTAATGCTGAAAATATACACTTTTACTGTATATTTCGGGCATAAGAGGTTAACCCTGTGAGGCCCAAATTAAAAAGACATTAGCAACTAGAGGGTGGGACATATAAACACATTTACTATCAAATAACATTGTGAGGCTGAACAACAGGACCAATTGACTATACATGTGCTTAAAAAAATTTAAATAAACATTTACAGAATTTTTTTTTTTTTAAATGGCTAAACATGATTTTGTAATTTTGCAACCGTGGGTCCCACAGGGTACTTTTAACCCTGTGAGGCGCAAATCAAAAAGACATTAGCAACTACAGAGGCCAGAGGGTGAGACCTATAAACACATGAAGGGTGCCGTGACTGAAAAGAAAGGTTGAGAAACGCTGGTATATGGTGTGGGCGTGTGGCTCTTTGTGGTACCACAGTAATTTTTGTGGCTCTTAGGCCATGTCCACACGTATCTGGATCTTTTGCAAAACGCACATTTTCTTCCACGTTTGGGCCTTTCATCCACACGTAAACAGTGTTTTCAGAAACATAAACGGAGATTTTCGAAAACGCATTTTAAAGTGAAGATTTTCCAAAATATCGGTTCAGTGGATCCGTGTAGCCACTGTAAACGCATAGTCTATAGTGTCACCAAAATCACTGCACACATCATCAGTGGTATCCTATTATATTATAGTGTTATACTACACTTAGATTTGGAAAAAATGCTTTTTCATAATTCTGGGGATTTTGTATAGGAAAAAACATTAAATATCTTCACTCTTATAGAGTGTGGTGTCACCAAACTCACTGCACACATCAATGTTATCCTACTGGTTATCCTCCAGGATAGCAGCCAGCTTCCTTCTCATCCCCCTCTCTGCCATCACTAGTCTGACCAGCTCGACTCCCACCACAGAGCTCAGCTTGTTCAGTTTGTTCGTGTCCCTTGAGTTGATGTAGCCCCCCCAGCATAGAAGAGGACGCTGGCCACTACAGACTAGAATGACTGTCTGCAGCAGTGACACATTGAAGGACCGGCCCACAGCAAAAAGACCACTGTTGAATTAACTCCCATAGTTGATTTCAACTCTTTTTCAGGGTTTATATAGCTCCAATTAACACTTGTAAAATAGTTAAACATTTAACACTATGCCAGTTCCTTCTTTAACTCCAAAACAGAGTTAAAGTAACACTAAGGGGATTAGACAAATAACACTGCTCAGAATAAAAATTTTACTATTTGGGAGTGTTAATTGCACTCCCTAAAGTGTCAAGTTATCAACTCTGATTTTTTTTTAATTAATTTTATATACGTATATATTCATTATAAGAATGAAGTCCATAAACAAAATCATTTTCAAAAATAAAATGTATTGTTCTCCCTTGGTCAATACAGCTGAATTAAAACATCATGAATGAAGGTATAATGTACAGGGTTAGAAATAAATTAAAAAAAATCCATGGCTTTTTTTTTGCCCCTCTTAATTGATTTCCGGGGGCTTTTTTTATTTATTTCGGGGGCACAAAATCTTTTTGATGAAAATTAACAAAGATTATAAAACATTGTCGACACTTTTTTTTACAGTCTTCGTCCCTATGTTTGATAACGTAATGTTAATGTCACCATATATAGGGCTCTACGCTAACCTTTTTCCCAAGGAGCACATGTGCTCCTATAAAATTTAAATAAATAAAATCTAAATACAAATTTAGGAGCACACAAAGAAATTTAGGAGCACAGTGAAAATTGTTCAAGTAACACAGAGTTTATTAACAAACTATTTATTACATGCATAGTATACTGTGCGTGTGCATATTAAGGGCTAAACATCTGTGCAAATAGCACATACCACCAAAATCACAAATTGGCCCATGCCTACTAAAAGCAAAGGATATCAGTTGTCAAGCTGCTTTTGTATGTTGTAGTCTTGTCACGATACCAACATTTTGACATTGATACAGATAGGAAAGGCAATGGAATATATTATTAGATGACAGAACATGGAAAATTCTTTATACAATTATTTAATTCATTATAATTGAAACGCTATTGAATAATAGTTAATTAATAGTTAATACAATTATTCTGTTACAGCTACAACCAGGGGCGGACTGGGACACAAATTCAGCCCGGAACATTCAGACGCACCAGCCCACGCACCGGCCCATGCACCGGCCCCCGAAACGGCCCACACAACGGCCGTTATGAAACACTCGTCCAGTATTAAACAACCCACGGCTGTGGCTAAGGAGCCCCTATAGATGTGCACTCGTGCACAGTGCACCCACACACACACACACACACACACACACACACACACACACACACACACACACACACACACACACACACACACACATATATACCGTGACTTCCTGTCATTGGCATACGTTCTTTTTTTTTTTACTAACATCTTAGTGCCTCATTAGCCTAGGGATTAAGGATACATGAAGTATTAACTACACCATAATAATATTGAGGTTTTGATCCATAGAAAGGTCTGTGCTACACAATTTATTGTCCTTTTGTTGTAATCACAGCGAGGGCCTTCCTCATTCCTCCTCATTATCCCTCCACACACCTTCCTCACTCCTCCTCATCCTCTCCCACACCCTCGCACGCTGCCAACGCTCCATTCAACACAGCTGTCACCCATCCCCTCATCAACACAGCTGTCACCAGGCCCGGACTGGCCATCGGGAGCACCGGGAGTGGCCTGGCCTGCACAGATTAAAAAAAAAATATATATATATATATATATAATATATATATATATATATATATATATATATATATATATATATAAAATGTATTATAATATTTATTTTTTTTGCCAGGCCATTGTTTCTAGTTGTGGCGGCGCGATAGTTAGATAACCTAGGTGGGCGGGGAACACCCAGGATTTCACTGTCTGCGACAGAGTTGGAGAACTATCTGACTCTCTCCCTCTCGCGGATCACACACACACACAAATGGAGCCGTGCTGCAGCTTGTGATTGGTGGAGGCGGGACCAGGCGATACAACTGATTGACAGCGGAGGCGGCGAATGGAATGGCAGATGGCACTCGGATGCAGAATAACAGCCAGGCAGTGAGCCAGGTAGTGAGGGACTCGGGAGAGATACAGTAAAGCGAAAGTCAATTAACGTTGATGTCAAGATGGACAGTGGAAGAAAGAGAAAGGGTGGAGGAGAGAGGGATAACACAAAGAAAAAGAAAGGCCCTTACAGGAGATGCTGCTAAATCCGGCAACATTTATCAAATGTTTTCTTGCACCAAGGTCAAGGAACCAGCAGGTTAGTCAGTAATAAAAATAAACATGTGGATGTTAGCTAGCTAACGTTACCATGCAATGCATCATCTCCCCTGTCAAAAGCCGAATGTTAAATCTGCCAAGAAACAAATAAATCATTTAACCCTTGTGTCTGAAAACTAAAGTGTTATACTCTTACCATATATGGGGACTAAATTGAAAAACGCCATAAAAAGATTATATGTTGAAATAATTTCCCACTTTCTTTTCCATAAATATTTTATTCAACTTCAGATTAAAAATGAAATACTCCCACTTTTCTGAGAGGAGTTGTTAAATCTGACATTACAAAAAACAATATGTGGTGGTTATGATCAGGGCTGAAGTTGAATAAACAATTTATGAAAGAGAAAGTCAAAATAATTCCAAGATAATTCAAAGATTACACACCTTTGCCACATATATTGGCTAGAAACATAATCACTGCAAAGTTATCAAAAAATAAGAATCTGATCAGACACAAGGGTTAAGTTGTTGTTCCCTTTCTAATTTCCTCAAAAACATCTAGTCTAGTTAATGTGATCAATATTATTTGACAATTGATGCTTTTTGTTGGACATTTCAGTCAGTGAGCTCATACTTTGAGCTCATTTTATAGTTAAAATGATTGAGACAACGCAATCTTCTGTCTTCGTTGTGCATGCATGCGTGTGCTCACCACACGCGATACATCTGTCACTATTCTGGCAGTGGCTACTGTTATTATAGTATTGTAATGAAAGGTCTGTTATTTAATGTTTGTGTAAAGGGCTATTTTAACTGTTGATGCAGTGCATCAGTAAAGTGAATATGGTATTGTGCTCTTGCTCTGTTTGAATAGGTGGAGAGAGTGGTTAACTGTATTATAATAGTAAAGAGAGAAATATGTTGTGCTCTTGCTTTTTTCTTTTTGAAGGTGGAGAGAGTAGCATTGCTAGTGCCACAACAGTTTTATTTGAGGTTCATAACAGTACATTGTACTAAGCAATTGTTGGCTCATTAGTTTGTGATTCACATGCACTAAAATTCACCAGAATGCAGGAAATTAAGTCTTTGTAACAAAAAAATTCCTGGTGGGGGACCCCCCGCTTAAAAAGTGGCCTGACTGGGGCTATATTTCGCGCTATATCTCCCGGTATGAATTATTTCCCCAGTCCGGCCCTGGCTGTCACTCATCCACTCATCAGCCAGAAAGTACTTCAGCTGGCGGATCCTGTCTCCTCGTCGTGGGAGTGTTAAACTACCTTCCAAGTAAGAAGACTGAACCTAAGCCTTGCTGTACTCATTGATATTTCCTGATCTAACCCTTGTTCTCCGTGTGCCCAGGACCTCCTGTTCCAGTACCTTCCCGTGCTGGCTGATACTGCACAAAGGAGTGCCCCTGCTCTCACCCCAACACAGCCTGTGTGTATACCTTCTCCCGGACTGCACAAGGAGGGCACCTGTACTACCCCCCAAGAACATTTTCCATACCTGTCTGTCGCACATTCCATCTGTCAAAACTGTCTGCCTGGGGAACTACATTAAACAACCCTAAACCGCTCCATTCTCTCTCCTCCTGTGTTTGCTATTGGGCTTCGCCAAATCCCCTCCTCACACCTTTAATTTTGCACTCATGACATTAGTTGCTTGCCGTTTAATCAACATCGAAAGACCCCCCCACTTCCTCCCAGACACCCATTTCAAGAGCCTGTTCGCTTTCCAGGTCTCTCTCTCTCTCTGTCTGTCTCTCTCTCTCTCTCTCTCTCTCTCTCTCTCTCTCTCTCTCTCTCTCTCTCTCTCTCTCTCTCTCTCTCGCTCTCCCTCTCTCTCTCTCTCTCTCGCTCTCTCTCTCTCTCTCTCTCACAGCTTGGAATGATAGAATCATCATTTCCCATTCTTTCTCTAGAACAATACAGATTGACAAACATTTCATTATGCACTATACAACTAAGGTTAATACGTTATAATTAAGATACCAATTGTATAAGATTTATTTAGGATAACTAAAGACAGGACTTTACTAAAAGTTGACACTCACAGTAATTTCTTCCAGAACAAGCTTAAAATAGCAAAGGATATATGGTTGATAATTTGTCTATATTGTGTCTGGTTGTCTCTCTCTCTCTCTCTCTCTCTCTCTCTCTCTCTCTCTCTCTCTCTCTCTCTCTCTCTCTCTCACACCTTTGTAAAACACAAAAAAAAAATGCCTTTGAAAACAATATGTAAAGATATATAAGATGGTATATATATACATTATTCACACTATGGTGAGGCATAAGACATTGTGTTTACACATTCAAGTGGGCTGGGCGATATAACGATAACGATAATTATCACAATATATTTTAATAATCGATATTGGGGGGGGGGGGGGGGGAATCGATTTTTTATAAAAAAAAATTAAACCCAGAGACAGTGGACAGACTTTTCTTTCTTGCCTGCAACTTAAAGTAATGGCTTTGCTTGTCCAAATGACAATACTGACCAAATTGAGATTTATTTTTCTCTTGTCCATTTATTTTGTTTGCTTTCTAATGTAAAATACAGTTTGAAACCGTCTGTACACAGTAGGCCAGGCGTCGGCAATAGGCAGCCCGTGGGCCGAAATTGGCCCGCCAGCAATCATTTCTGGCCCGTCAGTTTATTTTGAGAATATGATATTTTTTTTACCCCGCGGGAAATATTCACTTGTGACGCCAGAGTGTCTTTGAGAAGCTGTATCTATCTATTCGTCTGTCACTATAGCCAGATGAATTGCTAGAAAGGGTCACGTGGACTGGGAGAACCAATGGTGTATATTTTCCCCAACGCACTTTCACTTCCGCGTTCGGGTACCGGGCCGCGTGTAGACTTTTACCAGCAAAAATGTGTTAAAAAAACAAAACAAACATCTTTGGATAGCTTCTTTGCAAAGGGGAAATACCAACTGAGGAGCCAGAAGAGGAGCCTACGACCTCCAAGACACATAAAGCTTCTTTTAATAAACAGGAGTCATACTTAAAATATGGGTTTATCGCAACAGGTGACTCTTCCGTGCCGACGTCCTCTCTGCATAATATGTTACATTACATTTTTACATTTAGTCATTTAGCTGACGCTTTTATCCAAAGCGACTTACAAGTTCTGTGCGACAAGACAGCAAGAAGGGTATAACTCTATCAGCTGAGTAACAATGTTCATCAAAGTGTTGCGTGTTACAGTGTAGGTTAGTTTATTAGGACAAGTGCATGACAGGTTAGTCAGGGTTAGATTTTTTTTTTTTTTTTTTTTTTTTTTTTATCATTTCAGATAATGGTTGAAGAAGTGAGTCTTTAGTCGACGGCGAAAGATTGGACGGGATTCGGCTGTCCTAACTGGGATGGGTAGTTCATTCCACCATTGTGGGGCAAGGACTGAGAATAGGCGGCTTCTCTTTGATGACCCTCCGGGAGCTTGGATAGGAGTAGATCTGAGGCGGCCAGAAGATGCAGAGCGTAGGGGTCTTGAGGATGTGTAGTTAGAGACCATTGACCGGAGGTAGGCGGGAGCGGTTCCCTTTGCCGCACGGTATGCTAGGTCGAGGGCCTTGAAGCGGATACGTGCAGCAATGGGGAGCCAGTGCAGGTCCCTAAGAAGTGGGGTGACATGGGCCGACTTCGGTAGGTTTGAGATCAGGCGGGCCGCTGCGTTTTGAATGAGTTGAAGAGGCTTGGTGGCAGTGGCCGGGAGGCCAGCTAGCAGTGCGTTGCAGTAGTCGAGGCGGGAGATGACTGTTGATTGGACGAGGAGTTGGGTGGCTTCTTTTGTCAGGAATGGGCGTATCCTTCTGACGTTGCTCAGGAGGAATCTGCAGGTTCTGGTTGTCGCTGCGATGTGAGCAGAGAAGTTCAACTGGTCGTCGAGGACAACACCAAGGTTCTTGGCGGTCGGGGACGCGGTCACAGCTGCATTCTCGACTGTGATGGAGAGGTCGGTCAGGGGGGAGGATTTGGCCGGCAGGTGGAGCAATTCTGTTTTGCTTAGGTTCAGTTTGAGGTGGTTGGTCGTCATCCAGGTGGAGATGTCGGACAGACAGGCCGAGATCCGCTCAGAGACGTGGATATCTGAGGGAGGGAAGGAGAGGAAGAGTTGAGTATCATCGGCATAACAATGATATGAGAAGCCATGAGACGTGATAATGTTACCCAGTGATTTAGTGTAGAGGGAGAAGAGAAGGGGTCCTAGGACCGAGCCCTGGGGGACACCCGTCCGGAGGGGGCGGGTGGCCGACAGAGTCCCTCTCCATGACACTTGGTAGGAGCGGTCATTGAGGTATGATGTCAGCCATGTCAGCGCAGATCCAGCCACTCCCATTCCTGCGAGGGCTGCGAGGAGGATCTGATGGTTGACTGTGTCGAAGGCTGCAGATAGATCTAGGAGAATCAGGACAGAGGAGAGGCCTTTCGCTTTTGCTAAGTGAAGTGCCTCTGTGACCGCAATGAGGGCCGTTTCTGTGGAGTGGCCAGTCCAGAAGCCAGACTGATTGGGGTCTAGGAGGTCATTCTGTAAGAGATAAGCAGTAAGTTGGTTGGATACAGCACGTTCAAGTGTTTGCTATCTTGTGGCGACAAGATAGCAAACGAGGCAATGATGACAACTGTGTTCAAGTTGGCAGATAAAGTAGCTGCATTCAACGCCAATCTGGAATTGGAGGGCGGCGAGTGAACATTTGACATGTTTCAAACATTAGCAGGGATTTTGGAGGACTGAAACAAGCCCAGGGCAGTTCTGGTGAGTCGTGTTTTCATGCATTCTGTTCTGCTGTTCATGTGTTGCTTATGCACTCGCCACGGTGCTGCATTTTTCACTATCATTATATTAAATTAGCCATTGTTTTTGGTTCTGGCCCGCCATTCAATGGCTTGGGGAAAAATTGGCCCGCGCCAAACCTAATTGCCGACTCTTGCAGTAGGATATGTGTGCTAGCAGAGCTAGTCTCCAGTCACAAGTCACGGTGCACATGTGTGGTGGTTTGTCCACCAAAAAAGGGCCAAAAGATAGAAAAGAAACTAGCAGAGCCAGAACTGTTCAACTCCCCTGGTGCCACAGCCAGCAGAGAAGCCTGTTTACTTTAGCTTTCAAACCAGCTGCAGCCTGAGAACTGGGGTGTGAGGGGCTGTAACACTAAATATGGCGGCAACGACAAAGAAATGCTGCAAAATAAACATACATCTTTTGTTTAAAAGAAAATATATATATATTTTTTTATACTTATAACAATATCGATAATTATGGATATCGTGTGATATGATATTGTTATCGATATCGTTATCGCAATATCATTTTTGGCCATATCACCCAGCCCTACAAGTGGTTATAGTGTAACCGAGTATTTTCTGTTTCCCAAATAATAGATTCTTATCAAACTGGTGAACTACATGCCTGTAGCCCCTAAAGCTGCTAAAATACACATTTTGTTCACTGTTTTGTTTCTAGAAGTAGAGCAGGTTGGAAACCCTAAGTATTACTCTCCCCAAAACCAAGACTTCTCCCCAAGCAGAAACAATTTATGAATAACGCATACCTACTCCCATTATGGGCGGTAAGTGTGTACACAAAGTTAAAACACAGATATACACATTCTCTCCTCAAGTAGATAATGTTTTTTTTGGGTTATCAATGAATACATTTTTTTACATGTATTAACTGTAGAATTGCCACAGTTATCTACAATAGCAACGATAAAGAAGTGCCAACCACATATTATTATAATAATTCATCCAGTTTTCTTTTAAGTGTTTTGGTTAATCAGAGTGTTATATAGCATTACTGGCAATCGCGTCTTGCTCTTCGCCATAATGAGATATCTCTTATCTCCAGCACCTACTGTGCTCATGAACAAAACTAATGTACCCATGCACCTGACCAGGCCACGCCCCGGCGTCCTCCTATAAGACGCCGGACATGGTCACACTCCCACTTCTTCTTTTTTTGTTTCCAACATGGATGCTGCAGTGCACTCCATGAACTAGTTGTTATGAAATGCAGAGAGAAATTACACAATGTTGGGTTTTCGCCGGAGATTTACCAGCCCCTGGAATCTTCTCGGCACATCCTAACAGCGCATCGGGTCTGTCCTGGGTTTCCTTGTCTCGTGACAGCAGACCGAGGGACGTCGCGCGGCGGCTAGCTCTCGGGCTAGGTCGCGCACAGGTAGGGCCTGCGCTGCCAGGCATTAATGCTAGCATTTGTGATACTGCTCGTTGTCCCGTGAGACAGCCGAGTTGTGTATTGGCGCGAGGGGCAGGATATTTGGGAAAACATGGTCGTCATGACTCTGCGCGCGGCTAATGCTACAATGCTGGGTCTCCGTTCTTGTTTCCCGCTGAGAACTGTCTTTTTTAAAAGGTCTTCCCTCCTCTTAACCATTCATGCTGACGGTCAATCGGTGTCTACTGTTGGGAGTTTTGACGGGGGCTTGTTTACCATTTCATGGGTGGATGGGCTGAAGCCTAGGGCTGGTGTGCTTTTTGTGAATCTATGAATTGTGTGCAGGACTGGTGTTTCTCTGGTCTGCATCCCCTTAACATTGTGTGTATGGGCTAGCCCATTCTGCAGTGTGTTAGTGGAGTTTTCGTTCATTTATTCATTTACCCCTTCATGGGTGCACACCACAGTGGAGGTTGCTGCATTCCTACTAGTGAGGCAGTGCTTTCACTAGTAGTAGTTTTTTGTTGCAGCCACCACTGGTGCTCCGTGCTTGTGAAGCAGGTGGCATCAGTCCTTTGCCTCTGACATGGTGGAACGGTGATCCGCCCAGCCGACACCATGAGGCGAGTCGGCCCGGCAGGTGGCTGGTGGGCTGTTAAGCGTATACCGCCACGGTATAGAATTAGCAGTGACTAGTAACATTGTTCGAATTGCTGTTTTTTCTGTCAAAAATTGTGTCGGGTGGCGGGGCCTTAGGGCCAGCCGACGTTGAAACATCGCACAAGGTTTTGAGGTTATTAGCTTTGACCTAGCCGCAAGCTATAACCGCAGGGAGGGCTAGGATGCTGTCAACGCTTGTTTACAGACATCATGGTTGAATCAGTCTCCCCTTGAGGAGGAGAGAAGTTTTTTCCCTCCTCAGGGCTCCCCTCTCCGCAGAGGGACTTTGGTCTTTCTGCAAGAGCGCGGGCGGTATTTGACCTAGGCCCCACACCGCCTCACACTGCACAGCCAGAGGTGAAGGCGCGGCCTCGCCAGCGGCTGTGGCGAGGCCCTCAACCAGCGGCCATGTTTCCCCCGCCTGAGGTACCCTGGACACAAAGACAACAGGTGATCGCAAGGCCGACAGCCTTGGCGGCCCAGGGATCGGCTACATTAGATGAGCACGCCCTAAAAAACCGTCGCCGTCTAGCTGTGTCTAGCTCGCTCTCCGGTCACTCCCCCCCCCAACACCAGCGGGATAAGGGCTCTGATTTGTTTCCTTTGGCTGCGGACCGCGTGCCTTCAATGAAGCGCAAGCGGCCCCACGTTTCGCTTCTCATGGGGACAGGGGCTGACACCCAGTTGCTGGCTAGGCCTGGGTCTGTCCGTGAGAATGTTGTGCTGTCAAGCGGCTCCCACGCCACACGTTCTGTGTCTGTGTTTGGTGAGCCTGGTGTTGTGTCTGTCAACAACAAAGGTTGTCAGCGGGGGAGCTCAAGGCCCTTGGGGTCGCAGCGCGAGTTCCGCCAGCCCCGCCCTCGCCAGGCCGGGTATCACGTTAGTGCCTCCCACGGCCGGAAGACCGGCGGTGGTCAGGCAGGCGCGTGTGATTTGGGTGGTAGTAATATCACTGCAGGGCTACGGTGTGTAGGAACCCACCCTATCGGGCAGTGTGGGGACCTCACGCCTTGTATGTCCAGCTGTGGAACAGTTCCTCAGCAATCCATGCCGGGGAGGTGTTCAGTGGGGGAGTTTTTGTCACCCTGTGTGATGTCAGCTTCCCCCGTATCAAACCGGCCCTTTCTGTCGGGGTCCCCCCTTGGGTGCGTTTGCCTCATTGGTAGTGTCAGAGTCCGATATCCCGACTACGCGAGACACCCTGCTCGCGCGGTTGGCGGGTCCAGGGTTGGCAACGCACAGCGGGTGGGACCGGGCCGCCTATCTACGCTTCCTGGCGGACCAGCGCCAAGTGGCGGCGGGTGCGCTTGGGATTATCATCACATATGGCTATAGCAGTGCCATATGTCGAGGTGGATGGAGAGAACGCTGAGGCGGGGACTTGTGTTTACACAACCCCACCCGTTTTCAGGTTTGGTACAGACCCTATTGTCGGGGTCAACAGCAGTGACAGCTCTGGCCGACGAGATCCAATCTCTGTGGGCGAAGCAAGCCATCGTCGTGGTCCCAAAGGAGGATGTGATGCATGGCGTTTCCTCCCGGTATTCTCTGGTGCCCGAGAAATCGGGGGGGGGGGTGTCAGACCCATACTGGACCTGTCCCATGGAAGGTTCAGAATTTTGACCGTCTCCCACCTGTTAGATGCTGTCAGGTGGGGCTCCTGGTTCTCCTCCATAGACCTGTAGGATGCGTGTTCGCATCCCGATCTTTCATCCTAGGGCTTACCTACGCTTCCTTTGCAGGGCTTAGCGTACGAGTACCAGAGGCTGCCGTTCAGCTATTCTCTGGCTCCCCGCATCTTCACCAAGTGCGTGTAGACCGCACTGGGTCCTCTGCATTGTCGGGGGTTACGAAGTGTATTCTGCCCTGGACGATGTTCTGGTCCTTGGCCGGTCAGGGTAGATCACCAGGTCTCATACCAGGCAGGTGGTGTCTCACCAGCCTGGGTTTTGCTGTAGACTGGAAGTAGAGTTCTCCTCTTCCCAGTCAACGGGTGGAGTACTTGGGCTTTTTCTAAGTTCAAGGTCTATATGGGCATCCCTCTCGGAGCGGCGGCGAGTGATTGGGTTCTCGGCGGGCTCGGGAGGTTCCGTCCTAGGACGGTTACGGCGCTGTCCGTGATGCGCCTCCTGCTGGGGTCCCTCTTGGCCTCCTCTTCATGGGGAGGATGCAGAGGTGGTTTTTTCCAGTATGGAAATGGACCCGGTGTGAGACATATGGAAGCGGCTGAAGGTTCCCATGTCAGTACTGGGGGACCTCGTCTTCTGGGGAGGGTCTGGTGCCCTCACCTGCGGGGTCCCCTTGGGCAGCAGGCTGTCACACGTCACGGTCTTCACCGACGCCTCCCTCATGGGATGGGGGGGGGGACGTGTCGGACCAACGCAGTAGGGGGCAGCTGCCATACTGCCCGGTCTGCGTTACATTCAATGTGTTGGGATTGAAGGCTGTCCTTCTGGTCCTTAAACGGCTCGACCACCTTGTGGTGGGCAAGCATGTTTTGGTCAGGACGGACAACACAACAACAGCGTTGTATATTGTCAGACAGGGTGGAGTGCACTCCCCCTGTCTGCACCAGGCGGCGGTCGGGCTCTGGCTATGGGCGTTCTCCATCTGCTCTGCCTGAGGGCTCTCCACATCCCCGGCAGGGTGAATGTGGGTGCAGGTGTGATGACGCGGGGCGGTCCTCACCCTGACGAGTGGGGATTACGATCAGACATAGTCAGGCAGGTCTGGGACCGATTCCGTGGCCGTCCGGGATTCTGTACGCTTTTCCCCCCTTACACCTGATAGCTCAGCTGTTGGGGCGGGTACGTCGGGAGCGCGGGACTTGGTCCTGGTCGTGCCGGGCCGGGGCTCGGCTGTGTGGTCCCACCGTGGCCTGTTCCGTGGTCACCGCGGGCCCTCTCTCAGGCACGCGGGACTCTGTTCTGCCTTCCTGTTCTGGGGCAAGCCTCTAGGCTTGGCTGCTGACAGTGTGAATCTGGTGGGGATGCGTCTTGACTATTCTATGGTTAACGCTATCCGGTATGCGCACGCTCCGTCCTCTAACACGGCTTACGCTGGGGAGTGGCGTATGGTCGAGTGTGGGGGCGGAACGTTGTTCAGCCACCCTCTCGTGGGACGTTCCTGCTTGGCGCTTGGCGTCTCAAGCCGGTGGAATGTTCTCTATCTCCGAGTTGGGACCTCCAACTGGTCCTCGGCCAGTTGTCTGAGGCCCCGTTGAGCCTCTTGAGCAGGCGCCGTTGGAGCAGCTGTCTTCAAGACTGCGTTCCTGCTGGCCGTCACCTCCGCTGAGCGTGTGGGTGAGCTGTGTGCTCTCTCGTTGCGGCCTGAGTGCCAATAGCGCCAATAGTGCCAATAGCGGTGCGACTCTGAGGCCTAATCCAGTCTTCGTGCCAAAGAATATCCGGAGCTCTTTTTCGCTCCGGGGATATTGTGATTCAGGCGTTTCATCCGCCTCCTCATGCTAGTGGGTTAGAGGCGAGCCTTCATCTGTCATGTCCTGTCCGTGCTTGGGGGTTTACCTCAGTCGGACTTGGGATCTCAGGGCTGCCGATCAACTTTTTGTTTGTTACGGTGGCCCTTGCGCTCGTAAGGCACTGTCCAAGCAGCGCCTGTCACTTTGGTTGTGCGAGGGCATTGCACTTTGCTACACGTTGGCTGCCTGGGGGTGTCAGGGTGCACTCCGCTCGTAGAGTGGCGGCCTCTGCCGCCTTGTTAGGGGGGGCCTCGGTGGAGGACATCTGTGCTGCGGCCTCCTGGTCCTCCCCGGGTCCTTTCGTCAAGTTTTACCTCATGGACATGACTGGGGGTTCTGTCTCCCAGGCGGTTCTGAGGTCTGGGACCTCCCCTGCGTCCCGCCTCTCGGTGGGTTAGCATGGGTGTGTGAGTGTGTGCCACGGGGTATTGTGTCACACGTGGTCCCGCCTGTACTGTGCGTTTTTAGGGGTCTCTGGTTCCCTCTTTTTCGCACTTTGGTGGAGTTGACTGCCGCGCCCCCTTCACTAGGACGGGCGGGTGGACGGGACTCCCCTCCCCCCTGGTAGTAGGGCTTGCGAGTACTCAGGGGGTACACTTGTCGGGCCTCGCGTCTGCTCTGCCCCATATCTCATTATGGCGAAGAGCAAGATGCGATTGCCAGTAATGCTATATAACGAAAGGTTATCCTATAACCTAGTTATATGAATACTGGCTGAGCGTCTCGCTCTTAGTGCCCTGAGGTCCCTTGGTTGGGTTTTCAATGTTGGAAACTTTTTTTTTCCGAGGAAGGGGGAGTGTGACCATGTCCGGCGTCTTATAGGAGGACGCCGGGGCGTGGCCTGGTCAGGTGCATGGGTGCATTTGTTTTGTTCATGAGCACAGTAGGTGCTGGAGATGAGAGATATCTCATTATGGCGAAGAGCGAGACGCTCAGCCAGTATTCATATAACTAGGTTATAGGATAACCTTTCGTTTACCAATCGTATATTATCGTTTTTTTTTGTTAAGATTAAGATTAAGATTTGTTTATTAAGGACAATGCAAATTAATGAACATCATTTACATGTGTATGCATAACATCACAGCATGATAAGGACGTAAATATGCCGGGAATAGCACAGGGCTAATTTCCACCTGTAGTCCTAACATAAAACAAACACAAAACGGACCATACAACGTTCATTCATAAAAACTGACATCACTGACATGACCACACTAACATGACATTCAGTCAGTACAACATCACTAACATCCCTAATGAATGCATATTTGGCTGTCTAACAGCCATTTCCTGAGTTGGCCCCTAAAGGTGGACAGGGTGGTACATTCCCTTAAGGGGACCGGAAGGCTGTTCCATGTTCCACTTCCCTTTATCGATAGACAATTTTTGCTGAAGGCGGTCTTTCTAAAATGGACCTCACAATCCCCTCTGGTGTTTGATCTAGTGGCTAACCCAGTGTTCCTTTTCTCGTGGATAAACTCCTTGAGAGGGGGAGGGGCTAATCTGTGCAGGCATTTATATACAAAGCAGGAACTTTTATAACGTCTGAGGTTTTCAAAATTTAAAATTTGATGCTTATCCAGGATTTTACAGTGGTGGTATGAGTACTGTTTCCTGTCATATACCTTCAATGCTCTGTTGTAAAGTTGTTCTATGGGTTTCATGGCTGTGGCCCCAGTAAATGACCAGTTTAGAAGGCAATATTCAATGTGAGAGAAGACCATACAGTGTAGGTATGTCTTTGCGGCTTCAAGTGTTAGGGAGGGCCGTATTTGTTTGAAGTTGGAAATGTTGAAGTTGATGGTGTTCCTCACTTTCTTTATGTGTTTCTTAAAGGTCAGGTTTGAGTCCAAGATGACCCCAAGGAATTTGAAGTGGGAAACAAGTTCTAGTTCTTCCTTCCTTCCCTCCTTCCTCAGGAACACATTGGACCGCTTGATGGTTTCTGGACGCTTGCTAAAGAACATGCACACAGTCTTTTTCGCATTAAGTAGGAGACAGGTGCTGTTTAGCCAGCATTGTACCTTGTCTAGTGCGCATGTGAGCCTAGATGTAATCAACTCTATGTCCTTGCCCTGTGTGTAGATGACTGCGTCATCGGCATACATCTGTACATTGAGTTCGGGACACACATTTGGCAGGTCATTGATATACAGGGAGAATAGCAGGGGCCCAAGGATTGATCCCTGAGGGACACCTACAGGGTTGTCTAGATATGGGGACTTGGCGCCATTGACCGTGATACATTGTTTTCGGTTTGATAAGTAGGATCTAAACCATTCTATTGTAGCAGCTGAGAAATTGAAGTGAGTTAGTTTGGTTAGGAGGATATTATGGTTGACACAGTCGAAAGCCTTGCTAAGGTCTAAGAAGACAGCACCAACATACTTGTTGCTATCTAGTGCACTCTTGACCTTTTCAACAAACAGACAGTTGGCTGACTCTGTTGAGTGAAGGGCACGGAATCCAAACTGCATTGGGTTAAGTGGGGTGGGGCCCAAGTCGAGATGTTTAGTCATGAGATTCGACACCCACTTCTCTGCAACTTTGGATATGACAGGAAGTATACTGATGGGCCTATAATTGGTCACCAGTGCCTTGTTGCCAGATTTAAAGATAGGGGTCACCATGGCCATCTTCCAGGATGATGGAACTTCCCTGGAGGTGATTGATTGATTCACTAGTAGAGTGATGGGTTTAATGAGTGCATCAGAGTATGTTTTGAGGAAATCAGTGTCGAGCCCGTAGGCGTCCTTGGCTTTGGAGCCTTTCAGAGCCAGAATGATCTTTTTCACTTCAGGCTCTGTTATCTCCTCCAGTTCAAAGAGGGGCTGGGTGTTGGTTACTGGGTTTGGTAGGATACTGGAGGGGGCAAAGTGTTTGGTGCTGTCTAGAACACTATTTAAGAAGTGTTCGTTGAGGGTGCAGGCCAGTACTGTGGGGTCTTTAACTAGTATGTCATTCACATTCAGTTCTAGGGGGTCTTTTTCCAGATTCTGGTGTTTGCCTAGGAGTTTATTCAAGGTTTGCCAGATTTTTTTGCCGTTCCCTTTTCCTGCTTCAATTATACTAATAAAGAAGTTTGCTCTGGCCTTTCTGAGGGTCTGTGTGACCTTGTTCCTAGCATGTAGGAACCCATAGCAGGCACCCATACAGTGTAGGTATGTCTTTGCGGCTTCAAGTGTTAGGGAGGGCCGTATTTGTTTGAAGTTGGAAATGTTGAAGTTGATGGTGTTCCTCACTTTCTTTATGTGTTTCTTAAAGGTCAGGTTTGAGTCCAAGATGACCCCAAGGAATTTGAAGTGGGAAACAAGTTCTAGTTCTTCCTTCCTTCCCTCCTTCCTCAGGAACACATTGGACCGCTTGATGGTTTCTGGACGCTTGCTAAAGAACATGCACACAGTCTTTTTCGCATTAAGTAGGAGACAGGTGCTGTTTAGCCAGCATTGTACCTTGTCTAGTGCGCATGTGAGCCTAGATGTAATCAACTCTATGTCCTTGCCCTGTGTGTAGATGACTGCGTCATCGGCATACATCTGTACATTGAGTTCGGGACACACATTTGGCAGGTCATTGATATACAGGGAGAATAGCAGGGGCCCAAGGATTGATCCCTGAGGGACACCTACAGGGTTGTCTAGATATGGGGACTTGGCGCCATTGACCGTGATACATTGTTTTCGGTTTGATAAGTAGGATCTAAACCATTCTATTGTAGCAGCTGAGAAATTGAAGTGAGTTAGTTTGGTTAGGAGGATATTATGGTTGACACAGTCGAAAGCCTTGCTAAGGTCTAAGAAGACAGCACCAACATACTTGTTGCTATCTAGTGCACTCTTGACCTTTTCAACAAACAGACAGTTGGCTGACTCTGTTGAGTGAAGGGCACGGAATCCAAACTGCATTGGGTTAAGTGGGGTGGGGCCCAAGTCGAGATGTTTAGTCATGAGATTCGACACCCACTTCTCTGCAACTTTGGATATGACAGGAAGTATACTGATGGGCCTATAATTGGTCACCAGTGCCTTGTTGCCAGATTTAAAGATAGGGGTCACCATGGCCATCTTCCAGGATGATGGAACTTCCCTGGAGGTGATTGATTGATTCACTAGTAGAGTGATGGGTTTAATGAGTGCATCAGAGTATGTTTTGAGGAAATCAGTGTCGAGCCCGTAGGCGTCCTTGGCTTTGGAGCCTTTCAGAGCCAGAATGATCTTTTTCACTTCAGGCTCTGTTATCTCCTCCAGTTCAAAGAGGGGCTGGGTGTTGGTTACTGGGTTTGGTAGGATACTGGAGGGGGCAAAGTGTTTGGTGCTGTCTAGAACACTATTTAAGAAGTGTTCGTTGAGGGTGCAGGCCAGTACTGTGGGGTCTTTAACTAGTATGTCATTCACATTCAGTTCTAGGGGGTCTTTTTCCAGATTCTGGTGTTTGCCTAGGAGTTTATTCAAGGTTTGCCAGATTTTTTTGCCGTTCCCTTTTCCTGCTTCAATTATACTAATAAAGAAGTTTGCTCTGGCCTTTCTGAGGGTCTGTGTGACCTTGTTCCTAGCATGCGTGAATCTCTGTCTGTCGATAGACAGTCCAGACTTTAAGCTCTGTTTGAGGAGTGAGTCCCTGTCTTTCAATTGCTGTCTGCAGCTGTGATCTAGCCATGGGAGGTGGGTTTGTTTTTTGACTTTTTGGCTCCCCTTCCTAGAGAAGGAGGTCATCGTCTCCTTGATTTTTGTTGTGAAGAGGGTGCAGTTTTTCTCTGTGGTATTGGAGGATAGTATCTCCTGCCAGTCAAGCTTTTTCACTGCATCCTCAAAGCTCTGTTGCATGTTTTTTGGGATGTTCCAAGTGTTATTTTTGATTACATCACTAACAAAATAATAAAAGAAAAAAGACTAATTTAATCAGATTAATCACTTTATTCAAATTGAGGATTTAGTTTGAGGATATATATAAAAAAAAAAAAATTATTTTAATTAAAAACGAAGGTTCGAACGTCCGTTCGAAAAACCCTGATGAAGTTTGAATCACTTTATTCAAATTAAGGATTTAGTTTGAGGATATATAATAATAAAAATTTCTAAACATGTCTTCTATGAAACTAGTGACAATAAAATGTCAATAACACACATTTAGTTGTTTATTTGACTTCATTTTGCCTGATTGCATCCATAAAATTAATGTGCACATATTTGTTTGTTTGTTTGTTTGTTTATTTACACATATAAAAACAATTACATATATAATACAATATAATCCACAATGGATGTGTAGGAGAATTGCCTAAAAACCCTCAAGGGGCTTGCATGTGGCATTCACCAGGAAGCAAAATGACATTATATCAAGATAAAATATAGAATCCCCCCCCCCCCCCCTCCCCCCCAAACAAACAAACACACACAAGCAGGCCTACATAGACACCGAAGCAGGCACCCATGCCATACGATTTCTGGTATAGAGAAAACAATTAATGACAGGAAGAATATATAATAAAACGAAAATACAATAACAAAATACAACAAGCCATCAGACCACAGTTTGTAAAGGAAGTCCATATGGGAAATATTGGTGCTCTAGGAGATGAGATTTCAGTGCTCTTTTGAATTTCAGAAAAGAAAATTCCAAAATATGTGGAGGCAAAGAGTTCCACAACTTTGAAACAAACAAAACTGAGATTGGGAAGTGCGGGAAAAGGGTGGTCTAAGCAAACAGGAACTACGTGTGGGGTAATTATGAATTTGGTGATTGTGGGCAAACATGTCATGAAAGAAAGGGGGAAGGGCTCTGTTTAAAGAACTATGCACAAATAAACCAGTCTGAAGATGATTCACTTGATAAACACTGAGTATACCTAACTTATGGAATAGAGGCTGAGAAGAATGACTTCGTTGAACACAGCTGATTATTTTTAGAGCTCGTTTCTGCAGACGGTATATGGGCTCAAGTTTGGTCTGATGAGTACTACCCCAAACTAAATTACAGTAATTGATATATGGGTAAACCATAGAGTAATATAACATTGTGGCAACCTCGGTGCTCAGCAAGTGACGTGTTTTTCCAAGAATACCAATAATCTTGGCCATTTTTGTAGATATGGCTGTGATATGAGGTTTCCATGATAGGGATTCATCAAGCAGAACACCAAGGAATCGTGTAGAACACACCCTAGCTATGGGGATGTAATTGATCACTACTTTAGATGAGGAGTTAAAAATCACAGATTTGAGACCAAAATAAATAAAATTCGTTTTTTTAATGTTTAGTGATAATTTGTTGCATTTAAACCAAATTGATAGTTTGTTAAGTTCTTCATTTATGACCCTAATGATGGTATCAGGATCTTTATGTGAATAGAATACACTTGTGTCATCTGCAAATAAAATTTTCGACAGCCTGTCTGAGACATTAGGGAGGTCATTGATATATAACAAAAATAACAAAGGCCCAATAATTGAACCTTGGGGCAGACCGCAAAGTAAAGGAAGAAAAGGAGAATGTATCCCATTATAGGATACAGACTGATGTCTATCTTTAAGGTAACTGGTGAACCATAGCAGTGCATTGTTTTTTATTCCAAGATGTGAGAGCTTCTGCAGTGCCTCATTTGCATATATATACATAAAATTCAGGAAACTTGCAATATATTTTTTCTTAGTTTATATGTACATAACAAACTGGGAAAGTTTCATAGTGATATCTATTCAATAATTGTTTGCCTATTACTACACTTACTGTACTATACTGTTTACTACACTGTTTGTAGCCTGTGTGTAGTTCTGTTCAGTTCAATAACATCATTATTATTATTATTCAGTTATCAGGCATGTGTTTAGGTTGTCTATTACTAATGGTTTGATTGGGTGTTGTGTTTGTAAATAGCTGTTTAAAAAAAATTATGGCATTTTACAATACAAAACTTTGAGGTTGTTTTCTGAAAAACTGTTTTTATGCATTTTACTTACACACAAAGAGTTGGAACTCCATTTCCCTAGTACCTACACACATGCTTCTTTCTATAGAAAGTTGTGTTGATATATATCATTCATAGCCACGTTTATAGTACATTTTATACCAAAACTAGGCGAAAAATCTTCTTTTTTTTATGACAGTAGACAGTATTTCCTGGGGGGCTGCGAGGGACAAAGCAGCCCAGAATAAGATAGCAGGGGGCAAGGAGGGTCCCGCGGAGGGGGGCTCAGACAGGAAGTAGCAGCATTAGCTGCACTCCAATGGACAATGTAGTTGATGACGGGGTCCAGTAGAAGAAGAAAAAGAAGGTGAAGAAGGAGAAGAAGGAGAAGAAGAAGAGCCCATAAAAAGAATTGCGGAGGGCAGTAATACGCCACGATGCGTCTACACTGCCGGAAATTCAAATAAGAAGAAGAAGAAGATCTCATTGTGCATCTTGCAACAGTACTGAACAGTACTGAACAGATAGACCAAACAACATAGATTGAAGCCTGCATTTCTCAACCAAGGTGCCTTTCCTACCGGTTTGCTGTGGAAAGGTGAGTGTCCACAATGGCTAGCTAGCTGTTCTACTTGAATACTGAATGTTAATATTGAATCAGACAATATTGAATACTGAATGTTAATATCAGACCATATTGAATACTGAATGTTAATTCAGGTTGACAGTTGACATCATTTGACAGTTGACAGGGGGCTGGAAAGTTGATTTAAAAAAAGAAAAAGACTAATTTAATCAGATTAATCACTTTATTCAAATTTAGTTTGAGGGTGAAAAAAAATTATTAAAAAAAAATTAGAATAATTTTCTTTATTTAAATTTTTTTAATTAAAAACGAAGGTTGGAACGTCCGTTTGAAAAACCCTGACGAAGTTTGAATCACTTTATTCAAATTGAGGATTTAGTTTGAGGATTAAAAAATATATGTATATATATTTTCTTTTTTAATAATCTTTTTTTTTTAATTAAAAACAAAGGTTCGAACGTCCGTTCGAAGAACCCTGACGAAGTTTGAATCCCAAAAACAGGCTTCGGGGACAGCCTTACCAAACATATTATTTATATTATTCAAATGGAACTCAAACATGTTCCTGTTGTGATAATAGAACATTCTAGAACATTTGATCTCACAGTATGATGTCATAATAGAACATTCTAGAACATTTGTGATCTCACAGTATGATGTCATAATAGAACATTTGTGATCTCACAGTATGATGGCATAATAGAACATTCTAGAACATTTGTGATGTCACAGTATGATGTCATAATAGCACATTCTAGAACATTTGTGATGTCACAGTATGATGTCATAATAGAACCAGCTACAACATTTGTGATGTCACAGTATGATGTCATAATAGAACATTCTAGAACATTTGTGATGTCACAGTATGGTGTCATAATAGACATTCTAGAACATTTGTGATGTCACAGTATGGTGTCATAATAGACATTCTAGAACATTTGTGTTCTATATAACAATTCTCTCAAGATCTCATTGTGCATCTTGCAACAGTACTGAACAGTACTGAACAGATAGACCAAACAACATAGATTGAAGCCTGCATTTCTCAACCAAGGTGCCTTTCCTACCGGTTTGCTGTGGAAAGGTGAGTGTCCACAATGGCTAGCTAGCTGTTCTACTTGAATACTGAATGTTAATATTGAATCAGACAATATTGAATACTGAATGTTAATATCAGACCATATTGAATACTGAATGTTAATTCAGGTTGACAGTTGACATCATTTGACAGTTGACAGGGGGCTGGAAAGTTGATTTAATAAAAGAAAAAGACAAATTTAATCAGATTAATCACTTTATTCAAATTTAGTTTGAGGGGGAAAAAAAATTATTAAAAAAAAAATTAGAATAATTTTCTTTATTTAAATTTTTTTAATTAAAAACGAAGGTTGGAACGTCCGTTTGAAAAACCCTGACGAAGTTTGAATCACTTTATTCAAATTGAGGATTTAGTTTGAGGATTAAAAAATATATATATATATTTTCTTTTTTAATAATTTTTTTTTTTTAATTAAAAACAAAGGTTCGAACGTCCGTTCGAAGAACCCTGACGAAGTTTGAATCCCAAAAACAGGCTTCGGGGACAGCCTTACCAAACATATTATTTATATTATTCAAATGGAACTCAAACATGTTCCCGTTGTGATAATAGAACATTCTAGAACATTTGATCTCACAGTATGATGTCATAATAGAACATTCTAGAACATTTGTGATCTCACAGTATGATGTCATAATAGAACATTTGTGATCTCACAGTATGATGGCATAATAGAACATTCTATAACATTTGTGATGTCACAGTATGGTCATAATAGAACATTTGTGATGTCATAGTATGATGTCATAATCAAACATTCTAGAACATTTGTGATGTCACAGTATTATGTCATAATGGAACATTCTAGAACATTTGTGATGTCACAGTATGATGTCATAATCAAACATTCTAGAACATTTGTGATGTCACAGTATGATGTCATAATTGTATGACAGTGAAGTTATTGAATATTTTTGTAGTGTATCTTTTCGGTGTTGCACTTTTTAGACGGTCCCTGGCTGCGCACTTGCCTGATTGAATTGATTGATTGAAAAGTTTATTAACAGATTGCAGAATGGGTACAGTACAGTACAGCTCAATACATACAATTGTTAAGGGGATGCAGACCAGAGAAAGACTTTCGTCTTGTTTACATCAGGGCCCCCCATTTTCAATTCATCATAACATCTATGACATACATGACATACAGATAGACAGTACTGCTACATCTATACATTTATGACATCAGATTTGCAAATACAGTACTGTTTGTGATACAAAAAGTGTCCAGAAAAAGAGTGTATATACATTTGACGTAGAAACTGTACATTGGAGGAGGTTGGGTGGGTGGGGTGGGGTTGGGTGGGTGGGGTCTGTACATTGGAGGTGGGGGGGGGGGTTGGGTAGGGGGGGGGGGACACACTGTACACTGTACATTGGAATACTGACAAAGCCATACTTGGTCATTTACTGTACAACTGGGTTAGGACATTTGTAGAGGCCAGTTTCGAATTGCAGTCTCCCGTAGGTGTTCTTTGAGAGTGTTTTTAAAAGTGGGTAGTGATTCACATTCCTTTACAGCTTTGGGTAGGGTATTCACTGACCTTTGGGAAGTATTTTACCACAAGAATCAAGTTCGTTGGTTGACTTTTTTTATTACATTGGATGCCATTTTGTCACAGGAAAGATTAGCCTCTAGGATGGAACCCAGGTAGGTAATTTCATTTTTCCTTGTGACAATATTGTCACCCACTGTAACCGAGAAGCCGTCGGTCTTGCTGAGTTTGTTATTTGAACCGACGAGAATGGACTCTGTTTTGCCCATGTGTAATGATAGTTTGTTGTCGGCGAGCCATATGCAGATTTTGCCTAGTTCCGAGCTGAGGGCTTTTTCAACCTGTAACTTGTTCTTGTCAGAGACCAGCAGCCGACTGCACATAGAGATCGATATTATTAAATGTACAGCTCCGAGGACGGCTCGTTTAGGTGAAAATAAGGTTGTACCTCATTGTCTACCTTACTACGATAGGAAAGAGGTGTCCTTTGTGTTTTAAAAACATTTCGCTTAAGAATGATTGACCGTGGAAATTCAAATCTGTGAATATCTTTCTAACTTGACCTAAGTCTCCCGATTGCGATACAATAAAGCAAATCTTCATCACAAATCATATTCTCAAAATAATCTGACGGGCAGATATTATTGCTGGCGGACCTATTTCGGCCTGCGGGCCGCCTATTGCCGACCACTGAACTAGGATATCTGTATAACGTGCATTTACACAACACTATTTGGGACAGACCATATTAGGCTATTACTTCACATAAAATATCATGTCTAAATGAAATGCACAAAACAAAAAATGTATGTATCATAATGTTACCCTGGTATAGATCTGTATGCATGTATTTATGTATTTATTCATAACGCTATACATATTCGTTAACGTTAGATCGTGCATGGCTTTTATATTTATGCCCTGTATGTACATATAGAAGTGGGTTTAGAAGTGGGTTTCAAACTGAGACCTGTAGCATATTAGGGTTCTTATACTCTATAAGAACAACACCCGGAGTGTTGATCTCATTTGCATATTCACGTTCACGTTGTGTGATGTCATATCATACGCTTGTTCATTCACGTTGTATATAAAATAAAAGAGCGCCAATAAATATTTCTCTTTCCAGCAAGTATGGCTTCACCACTGCCAACAAAAACCCTTATATCGTAACGAATTGATGCTGTAACACTATTATTATCATGGTGATATGAAAGCAGTTTGTCTCGGCGGACGAAGGACGTGTGAAATAGTCTCCTGAGGACCACAGTCAACCCACTGCCATTTCCTCCCGACCTGGACTGTTCCTGTAATATTTTCATCAAATATAAATATATCGTTAGATTTGAAGTGGTGAGCTTGATCAGATAACTGTACTGCACCATAAACATTTGCATCGGCCAACCACTAATTGATAGTGTTTAAGAGAAGTTTGTGTGCGTGTGTTTGTGTGTGTGTGTGTGTGTGTTACAGGCTCTGGACAGAACTATCATTCAGAAGATGACATCCAGCAAACCCAGGAAAGGAGAGCTCTACGCGGCCCTCCCTACTTCCATAGCATGGGGAGTGGGACCTGTGAAGAACCCTAAGCCCAAGCAGAGGACGGGACCTGTGAAGAACACTGCACCACAGATCAGAGGAGCGAGTGTAAGTGAGGAGTTGTTTTAGATTCAGTATCCTGCCTCAGTATCCTGGATAATAAAGGCATATCCTAGCTATCGTATTATTAGGGCCTTTCATATGAATGTGATATAAACAGGATATGGTGTTTTACATGCAGCGTTTCAAGCTGGAGGAGTAGACTTCGCAGAACAAACTGACAGACCCTCATCTGCACCTTTCATTACACTGCCTACTTGCTCATATGCTTATATTCAGAGTTAATTCTATTATTTACACTGCTTATTTTTACTTACTTTTACTGTACTATAATAGGGTCATCCCGGACCCGAGATCGGCCCCAGACGATCGGACGCCCCTCTCGACTTTGGGCCCCCCCCTCCGGGCGCCAGGGGAGGGGCGTGGGGGACTCAGTACCAGCGGCCTGCAGGGCCAGAGGCTCAGGTAACGACACCTTGTTTTCTGCAGGTGGCGCTGTGGGTTCAGCATAGGGACGGGCACGAGTCGTGCTCGAGTACTTATCTATTTTTAGAACACATCTTAACCCTTCCACTACCACACTACCAAAGGGTTAACCCTGTCACTGCGACAATACATAAGGTTAATCCTTTCACTGCCACACGACAAATGGTTAACCCTTTCACAACCACACTACAGAAGGTTAACCCTTTCACTACCACACTACAGACTGTTCACCGTTTGTAGTGTGGTAGTGAAAGGGTTAAAAGAGCATGGCAGCAGCAATAACAATGCACAGCAATATACCCGATGCTTAATGCAGTCAGTTACCATTTGTAATAATTACATTTGTGACAAAGCGGCTCCGTCACTGACTGTGGGCAGCGCACGCACACACACACATTACCTCCACTCTGCAGCAGGTCTCTCCGCTCATGGAACGGCATATTTCTTCCGTATCAATAGTTTCGGAACGCAACACAAAGTGGGCAACATGTTGTTGGCATAATTTGGAAATGCACAAACACAAACCTCTGTTTTAAATATTTTCGATAATGCTAAGCTAGCTTCATTCTAACAGGGAGACAACAGGTGGTAGATATAAACGGAGTACTCTCCAGTCCTCGGACAGTAGAGTGCGGGGTCCCTCAAGGGAGTGTATTTGGTCCACTCCCATTTCTCCTGTATATTAATGTATATTAATATAATATTATTTATGATGCTCTATGTTTTATGATGTCTGTCCATGTCCAAAATCAGGGACCATGATGGAAATAAGTGCTTGCACTTTCTCATGTTTTTATCCCTTGGATGCTCCACAATAAAAATCAATCAATCAATCAATCAATGACCTGAAAGCAGCTTTTTTTATATGCGGATGACTCCGCCTTACTAGAGTCTCATAAAGATAAACAAGTGGTTGAGCAGACATTGAGTGCAGAACTAGAGAAGGTTAGTGACTGGCTAGGGTACAACAAGCTGTCCCTCCATGTGGGGAAGACTGAGTCCATCCTATTCGGGTCAAAGGTCGGGCTCAGAAAATCGCCAGGTTTTAGCATTAGAATAGGAGATACTGTTCTCACCGACAAAACATCTGTGAAATATCTTGGTTGCGTCCTGGAAAACAGCTTATCAGGAGAAAGCATGGCTCAACAAGTACTTTCAAAGATCAATAACAGGACTAGATACCTAGCCAGAATCTCCCATTTTTTAGATCAGTCAGCGATGAAAATACTTGCTGAAGCACTCATGTCACTATGACTATGCGTGTGGCTCCTGGTTCAACAGCGCCCCCAAAAGTCAGAAAATTAAACTACAGACATCAAAAAACAAGCTAGTCAGGGTAATACTAATGCTACCCGCCCGAACCCACCTTGACCCATCACACTTTGAGAACATGAGATGGCTAAAGGTGGAAGACAGAGTCAACCAAATAGGGATGTGCCTAGTTCACCGAATCGTGCACGGGGTAGTGCCAGTGTACTTCAACGACTACTTCAACCGTACTGTCTATCTGTATGTTGTGTATGTATATGTTATGATGAATTGAAAATGGGGGACCCTGATGTAAACAAGACGAAAGTCTTTCTCTGGTCTGCATCCCCTTAACAATTGTATGTATTGAGCTGTACTGTACTGTACCCATTCTGCAATCTGTTAATAAAGTTTTCAATTAATCAATCAATCAAGTAGGGATTCAAATCAGATTCAGGAGTTGTATGGGGAAGGAGTGACCTGAAAATTGTAAACAGTGCTGTTAGATTCAAGTCCAGCCTAAAGACATGGCTCAAAATGGACTATAATTAACCCAGATACTCAGCTAAAAGGCACCTTTTATGCGTCTATGTTATGTCTATGTGATGTGTTGTGATGTCATGTCTGTATTATGATGCATGTCTAAGCATTTCGTTCCCCTACCCCCCTACAAGGACCACAATGGAAATAAGCTCTGAGCTTTTTTGTGTCCATCCTTGGCAGTATTTCCTGACTGTGCTTCAGCCACATGTTATTTTATATATTGTCAAATAAAGTCATTCATTCAGTTAACACAACAAACTTTTCACAGTAACGTTAGTGTACTATCCATAGAATCCTCCTCACGCTCTCATGCTCCCCAGCTTCCAGTGTTGTATTCCTGCAACAACTCATGGCCTTGCGGGATTTCATGATGTTGAAACTGAAGATGTTGATTAATGTGCACTGTCCCTGGGTAAAAGAATAAATAGATAGAATTCAAATCGAGACTTCAGAGTGAGATTTCTGTTTCAGTGGCAAAAACAAGCACTTTAGGTGGACGTACTTGGTGATAACGGATTTTTTTTAATTTAGTTCCCTCAAAAAACCACTCGAGTTCAGTTGAAAAGACGAGTACTCGAGTAATAGATTACTCACGCCCATCCCTAGTTCAGCATAGACCTTTTCTAACTTCATGACACCATAAACATTTGAAATGGGCCCCAAGTTTATTTCCTGTTGCAGTGTCGTACAGTAAATAGTACACTGGGGCCCAAGCTAGCAACAGAATCCTTCTGAAAAGAGTATCCCCAGAGTATTTTACCATGGTTATCATTCAAATCGGTTCAGATTCAAACAGATCAGATTCAGATTTCAGATTCAGCTTTATTGTTGCATCTTTGTCATATTTCACATACAAAAAAGAGCAAAATTCTTGGGTCTTGCCCGCTTGGGTATTGCCCGGCAATAAAATACACAATAGAACGATAAACTAAATAAACTAAATAAAAACCAACATAATAGTGATGTATGAGAAAGTGACAGTGCTGAGTGTGGTTGATATGAAAAGTGCAACAGTAGAATAAAATCTATGTAAAATACTAAATACATAAATAAATCAAATCAGAATGACTAAATAGTGTTCATGGCGGCTTGGTGGCTTGATGATAGTATGAGTACCGGTACTTGAGCCTACAGTGCAATAGTACAACAGACTGATCAAACCAACAACATCAGAGTCCCTGAACAATAACGGATGTCTCTCACCAGGGGTGTCTCCAAAAGATGTTTCCATTTCATGAATGACGCGTACGCTCTCCTTGTGTTTTCAACTTTACCGCAGCATCAATTTGAGTAACATTCCAAACTTTTCCCCATCGGACAGGGTTACTATAATGAGCCATATTACCCGGATCCTAACGCCGGATTGGATGACGATGAAGCGCCCGCCTCTTCTGCCATGTTCAAGGACCCAGTGGTAAGAAGTGTGTTGTTTGCTCTGGGGGAATGGAGACGATTCAACCAGCAACTCCATTCTGATTATTGAAGTTAGTTACATTTTAGTTTTGGTAATGGTTTGTTTAAATACATTTCAGTAATGTTAACGGGTACTGGCGTACACGTGTGGTGGAACTGACTCGGTCAACAACAATTGAATGCATGCAATTAAAACCGGGTATTGGTGTTCAGCATTATCTTCATAAATTCATTAAATAGATGCACACGTGTATTCATTTAATTCAATATCGATTATCAATCTTACAGATCGCTGCAGATCTGAAGATGTACACATTCATATCAATGCATGGAGATAACATTATTTATTAGTTATTTCCACACCCCTGCCGTTCACCTATGTTGTTCTCATAGTATCCATCATGAAGATGAATTAAGACCCTGGAACCATGAGACCAGGGTGGGATCAGTGTCTATTGTCCCCTCTAAAGAGAAGCTATTTCCTGATAACGGGGACTAACGAGACTAACCAGGCCCCTATTTCTTTAAATGGGGAGCCATCTGTATCTATGAATCTGTCATAAAATGTATATCATTGCTTTTCTTTCATAATTGAAGTCACTGGTTAATGACTCATAACACTGAATGGTTAATTTGGTCAAAGAAGAACATTTTGCGATAGTGAAATGTGTCTTTCCCACTTACTGTAGACCAGCTTCTATGCATGCACCATCTGGTGGTTTCTGCCAGAGAGTCCTTAGTTCCCACTTTTGCAGTGATGGTTATTCATTTAAAACTCACATTTCACCTCAAAATGCAGCTAATTATTACATCACATTTATTTACAAGACTTGTTGTTATACAGATTGTCTCTGAAATGGGTTCTCTCTTGTGTTGTAGTTCATGAGAAAGAGTCTCAATGAGACTCTTTATATAAACTGTGTCTGGAAGGGGTTCTCTCTTGTTATATAGACTGTCTCTGGAAGGGGTTCTCTCTTGCTATTGTTGATCCTGGACTGACTTTATACCATATTATAAAGATCAAAGATGAAGAAAGACACAGCAGGCGGCGTTCAGGTCGGATCTCCGTGGTTTGAGGAACTGTTTATTTCAATGAGTTAACAATGAAGTTTCACAAGACCTGACAGTCATCAACTCAGCGGCCACATTTATACTCTCTTAGTACAGGGTGTGTTTATAAAACATGGGTGGATCTTTTCCCATTGGTAGATCTGATGTGTCTCTTATGTTATTGGTTGTCTTAAGAAAGTAGGCGTGTGTGTATATTTTATTGCCAGTGTTGATTTATCTACTGTCACCTTCTAACAGGTTTATTGACCGGTTCATGACCTTTTACTCAAACTGGTTTCATCTAGATCTTAGATGTCCTTCTAATGAGTGCATGAAGTTTGTCTCAACTCAAATAACCTTTCCTTAGGTTATTAATAACCTCCCCCTAGCTAGGTTCACTCAACTCTAAAAATAGAGCCTCCATGGACACAGTGTTTGCCTGTTCCATGAGAAGTTAATTTGTCTTCTTATATGGATGTAATCTATTTTATATATGATGTGGGCATACTTATATGGCATTCTGCCACCACACTATATAGACTGTCTCTGGAAGGGGTTCTCTCTTGTTATATAGACTGTCTCTGGAAGGGGTTATCTCTTGTTATATAGACTGTCTCTGGAAGGGGTTCTCTCTTGTTATATAGACTGTCTCTGGAAGGGGTTCTCTCTTGTTATATAGACTGTCTCTGGAAGGGGTTCTCTCTTGTTATATAGACTGTCTGGAAGGGGTTCTCTCTTGTTATATAGACTGTCTGAAAGGGGTTATCTCTTGTTATATAGACTGTCTGAAAGGGGTTCTCTCTTATAGACTGTCTCTGAAGGGGTTCTCTCATATAGACTGTCTCTGAAGGGGTTCTCTCTCATATAGACTGTCTCTGAAGGGGTTCTCTCTCATATAGACTGTCTCTGAAGGGTTCTCTCTCTTATAGACCATCTCTGAAGGGGTTCTCTCATATAGACCGTCTCTGAAGGGGTTCTCTCTCATATAGACCATCTCTGAAGGGGTTCTCTCTCATATAGACCGTCTCTGAAGGGGTTCTCTCTTATAGACCATCTCTGAAGGGGTTCTCTCTCATATAGACCATCTCTGAAGGGGTTCTCTCTTGTGCCATAGTTCTTGAGAATGCAGGGGAAGAGGAATCGGAACGAAGAGGCGAAGTTCCTGGAGATCAATGCAGACAAACTGAGCAGCAACCATGAGTGGACCAAGTACATATCTGAGGAGAAGCAGGAGCGCAAGGTGAGCGGGCAGCGCTGTCTGGCAGGGGAACGAACTAGGGCTGCTGCGATGGCCGCACAATAATTCTTTTTTTCTTCGCCTTTTCTCCTTATTTTTCTATTTTTTCTCTCATCCCAATTTCGTATTGCCAATTCTCCCCTCCCCTGTCTTGAACGTTGCTAGACTATGCCCCCCACTGGTCGGTTGTAGTGAGGATAGAAGCCTTGCATCACGTGTCCCCTCCGGTACATGAGGAGGCAGCCTGTCACATCTTTTCACCAGACAGCGCGGACTCTCAGTGGCGAGGTGTAACGCATGGGAGGCTCATGCTGCCCCCGCTACTTCCTGTCTCTGCTGTGCAGGCGTCACCCAACCGACCTGTAGGAGTCGCTGTCCACAACGTCCAATCCCCACCCATCGACTTCCACCCGCTGACTCTGCCGAATGAGCCAGTACGACGCCCGGCCCAAGCCGAAGTCAATGCTGAGACTGGGATTCGATACCGGAGTCTCTTGCATTGGTGACGAGCGCAATCTCCGCTACGCCACCCAGCCGCACAATAATTCTATATTATCCAGGGCTTCCCCAGAGTCTTCAAACAAGATGGTGCAAGTAGCTGGTGGTCCAGAGGAGGGCTGTGCCCCCCGTCCTCAAGGCAAAGACATTTGCAATAAAGAAAGTAATTTGCTGTAATTTCCTGCAACTTAAAAACATAATTTCAATAAAATAGCAAACACCAAGAGTAAATGTATTTAAGTACATTGTATAAGGTTGCACAATAGTTGCCAATAGCTGGGCCTTCTTTTTTTATAAACACATGGTGGCGCTGGTGCGTAGTCATAGTGGCGCTGCGCCCCTCTACCATTGTTTAGGGAAAGCCCTGTTATGTTAGAACATCTTTCATTGGATCATATCGTAATGATGTTGTGATATCGCGGCACATAATTATTTTGTGTAAATTAAGGATAACTAATTTTCAATTGGCATTCTCAAAAGGATGGACACCATTATGGAGCACAAAAAATATATATATATTTTGTGCTCCATAATGGTGTCCATCCTTTTGAGAATGCCAATTGAAAATTACAGTTATCCTTAATTTACACAACACAATTGTGTGCCACGATATCACAACATCATTACGATATGATCCAATGAAAGATGTGCCAACGGTAACAGGGCTTTATAATATATATAATGGTGTCCATATATATATATAATGGCATGTGTGAGATGGTTTGTTTTTGGAGCTTGGAGCCTCTCATCACTAGAAAGTGATGTTTTATCTGTTTAAAAAAAACGTTTCTTACCTTGTATTTGCAGAAAAAAGGAGACCAACCCACAGGACAACAGCGGCAAAAGGACCAGATCACGTACCTCATTCAGCCGGATCGCGGATTGGATGTATGGTTATTCATTTAAAACATCTTTAAAACTCACATTTCACCTCAAAATGCAGCTAATTATAACATCACATTTATTTACAAGACTTGTTGTAAAGTGATGTTTTATCTGTTTTAAAAAAAAAGTTTCTTACCTTGTATTTGCAGAAAGACCTACCATGTGGACAACGCCCCCAGCCCAAGCGCAAGGTCCAGGTCGAAATGTCCCGCTATAAGGTGTGTGACATTCAAACGTGTGACTTTTAAACAGCACCGCAGGCTACTGGAGATGAAGAACGCGCTGCCGTCAAAACTATTACGTGCAAATTTGTAGAGCGTTAACGTACGGTTATGTATATAACCATAGTTATATGAGAATAGTGACGCTCTGCGTCATACTGGAATACTTCCATATCAGTCTATATACTGAATAAATAAATGCACCTTTACATACCATCATCTGTCTGGCCACACCCCCATCCGCTCCCTACATAAGCAGGGGTCTGGCCATACCATCAGCTCCTTCCCAAGTCCTTCACCACAAAGGCAAGACCACGGGGTCCTCAGCGAGTCCGACGCAGAGCGTCACTATGCTCATATAACTATGGTTATATCATAACCGTACGTTATATATCGCATAGCTCTGCTCAAGAGGCTATACCCACAGCGGGAGCAGGCAGCGCAGCGGGGAGACGACCCCCAAAAGAGGTCGATCCCACAATCCAGGCAACAGGCCACTCGACCTGAGCCTGGAGCACTGCGGACTAGACAGGCGCCAAAGGGGTCTGCTGAAACAGCACCCCGGCGGAAGGGGCGTATGCTGGCATTGTTGTGCACCATGTCACAGCCTCCACAAAAACCCCCCGACTCTCTAGAGGGGCAGAGGCAGAGAAGGCTGACACGATTGGCAGACGTCATGAAACGTGCGGGGGCACACTCACCGGCCTACCCCGAGAGTTGACTCCACTACCAACACACCAGGGAACCAACCACCCCCTTGGTTCTAACATGAGGTGGTTGTTCCTATAACCCCTCAAGAAAAAACTCCAAAACACAACTGCGGGTATACACTGGCTATACCGCAGTACAAGTGTTTCAGTTTTCAAAAAGGGGTTATCCCAGGCCTACGGGTCGACGAAACAATTTCGGACCGGGCCCGGCGGACCGGGACGTACACAGGAATGCCAGAGGAGTTCTATAAGAATCACCTCAACAGCCCCCTCCCAGCCATGCTTAAGCAGGAGAAGAGAGGGGCGAAAAGAATGGAGAAGGACCAGGCTCCCTTAGCGCAGCGCAAGGTACAACACAACATGGACCAAGCAACAGTGAGGGGTAATACGTAGTAACACAACCACGAACATCTCCATAACGTCAAACCCTGCAACACCCGGGCCGACAAGGCATTTTTCCCCCCGAAAAAAGCACAAGTCCCTCAGGGTACCAGAACAGCAGATCTGCGTCCCCGGCAGACAACGGGTTAACTGACCTGGACCGGCGCGACCAGAATCAGTCCCGTGCCCTAATCACGCCGCCATCACCAACCCTAGGAGGGGGGTAAGTACGCCTATATGCTAATACCAACGCAGTTGTGCGTTTTGCAAATCTGATTGGCCACTGACGTTTCTGGTCATGTGACATGTGCACCAATCGTGTGATGGCAAGTTCTTTCGACGGTTAAGCTTAGGCACTCTTTCGAAGTTGGTTAAGCTTAGAGTTTGTCTTAGAGCGTGACGGCAAGTTCTTTCGACGGTTAAGCTTAGGCACTCTTGCGAAGTTGGTTAAGGTTAGAGTTTGTCTTAGAGCATGGCGATAGAACGTGTTCGACGCGGAAATGGGCAAAGACACAGCTCGTCCCGCTATTGGGCGCACATGTCACATGACCAGAAACGTCAGTGGCCAATCAGATTCGCAAATCGCACAACTGCGTTGGTATTAGCATAGATGCGGTAGGTACGCGTGTCGATCCAAAACATTATAGAGGGCGCCACCCAGACGGTCCCCTTCGTACCGCGCTCGGTGGCCCACCCCAAGGGCGTGAGACCCCTCTACCTATGCTTTGATCTATTCCGTTAACATCCCCCAGATATGAACGAGAATCCGTTGAGACAAACCTAGTAAACTGGTGCTCGGAAGAGACAAACTCCATCCCAGTTGCCCCATAAAAACGCCATTTCAATGATGAGCAACCAAGGCGTGAAAGCCCATGCGTGGTTCCTATCAGAAACACCCAGGGCCAGCACTATGTATACGTCGAGACCAAAAACATCAATGGATCGTCTAACAAGACACCATATACCGTTCCTCCAAGCCGCCTGGGAGAACGACAAGAAGGCGCTTTTTTCACAGAAAAAAATACGGACATGGGTCCCATATGGCGCGGCTGAGGGAAAACAACACCCCGTCAACCATGCTCCATAAAAGAGGGGACAGGGAGCAACGTACCCTATGACGGGGGGAAACCCATGACTCAACAGACCATTACCGGCGAGGAGTCAGGGAACTCCCTAAACAATACCCCGTCAACCTGCTCCATAAAGGAGGGGACGGGGAACCCCCAGAGAGACTTCCCACGTGAGCAATAGATTGAAAAGACATATTGCAACATTGAGCTATGTAACAATTGGACTAGGACTCTCCGAGGAGGAGGCTCTGAAACTCTGAGGAGGCTCCCTCACTGAGAGGGAGACTCTAACTCACCGAGGAAGCTCTGAACTCCCAGAGGAGAAGACTCTGAAAAACTCCCTGAGGAGGAGGCTCTGACCCAATACACACACTACCAGTAGGGAGCAGAGCAGAAGAACAAAACGTCTCTACTGCGTTGCATCACCCACCAAGCTCAATACACATACAACAGAGCAGAACTTCTTTTTAAGTTCTACTCACCTTGACAATCTGAGGAGGAGGCTCTGAAACTCTGAGGAGGCTCCCTCACTGGGAGGGAGGGTCTGAACTCACAGGAGGGTCTGAAACTCCCCGAGGAGGAGGGTCTGAAACTCCCTGTAACAGAAGTCCACAACATGGAGCCTGAATAACCCACGGAAGTCTTACCAATAGAAACGCGCCCAGTGACCGCCCAATATGGCGTGGGACCAGGAAACTCCCCCCCCTCCCCCCTACCCTGTGACGCGCTGATCCAGCAACGTGGCAGGAAGCCCGAAGGACAGGGGGTTTTAACCCCTGACCAATCAGAAAAAGGGGAGGAAGGTTTTACCAGTTCACCCCCTTATGACCCCTCACCCCTGATACGATGTAATGACAAAGTAGAGCCATGACACCAGTCATAGCATGCTACATGAAGCGTTAACAGCTTCACATAGACTCATGTGCGAACCTGCCATCTGAATTTTTCAAAGGAAGAAAAACACAGACCCAGAGAGGGCCCCTTTAAGAGCCCCGGTACCAGAGCTTATACATGTGACTTCTGTAGGCCAACACCTAACCCAGTTGTGGATCTTAACGACACACACAACCCTCCATCACAACAAAAAAGGCAAAATACACTCTCACTACCATAAGAGGAACGCCGTTTTTCATAACGAGAGAAGACACAAGTCCTCGATTAAGTACTGGCCACAGGCCTTGCTAAGTCCACATGATAGCGACCAAACAAGAAACAAAATAGTTTCTCCAAGCAGGAGCACAACCCCAGCAGAAGCTGAGGGATTACACCGTATCCCCACAAACATAGTGAAACAATATATTGTAAACAAAACATGTTTGAGAGGAGGGGGGGGGCCCAGGGAAACCGGGGGGATCACCCCTCACCACCTTACCCCTGATACGACTAGGTTGAACAGGTACCGCCCTTTACTCACGTAAAAAACAACGCCGATTTTCTAGGTAGAGAGAAACTATACCAGCGACAAGACAATTCACACACAACACATGTCGTATCCCCAATGTAGTGAAGCAACATACGTTTTGGAAAAAAACATCATTATTACAAAACATTTAGAAGGGAAGGAAGGAAGAGGCGTTAAGTGTCCAAAAGACCCTTACCTACACCATGAACGCAGGCTGAGAGGACTGCAACACTGGTCTCCACGTTGACGAAAGTCCTCGCTGGCGGGTCAAAGAGCTAAGACGCCCCCCTCCAACAGCCGATCACGGTGTAGGGCCGACTACATCCTCTGTCAAAGATGACGTCGTAGTCAGAGTGTTATGGCCTGCTATTCAGGCCGACTGGTAGCATCAAGCTAACGTTCCTAGCCTAGCGAGCGTATCGAGCTAGCGCCGCAGCTAACAGCTAACTGGCTAACAGGTAGCTCACCCAGCTAGAACGTAAGCTAAGCAGCTACCACCGAACTGCACAACGAGAGAACACAATAAAGCCAACACTTCAGACAGCCGCCGTCTGACCCCCTCCTCATCCTAAGAGAGAAGAGAAAAAGAAGTTAACACAGTTTTCAGAACGGTGATTAACAGATACACAGCGGTATCGGCACAATTCCCTCATGGGCTGCAGCCGATTTGGGCGTGGAGCTTCCGATAACGAAACACCAACCCACTTTCCTCGTGTTAGGGTAACTTTCATCCTTTTGAAAGATGGGGCCATTCACGTGACGGAGAGAAATCCGCTCGTCCAAAGATCCGGGGTTTTAACCACAGATCTTGGTCACGGCCCACTAGTTTGACTACCGTGGGCTTCAAACCAGGACCCTCTCTCTGCCGAAAAAGGGTACTAGTCTGGGGCCGGCTTTCGTAAATCGTGCAGCTAATCCCCTCATAGCAACACAACTGGCGCCCATGTATCAAAATCATCACTCACCCAGAGAGGTAGCTAGCTTCTCACAACAGCCGTCGCCCCTCCTGCACAGTCCAACTGCAGAACCGGAGGTAATACCTGTCCAGCTGCAGCTTGGAGGACTGCAGGTGGGGATTAGACCAGCGACGCGAGCCCCTAATACGAAAATGCAGGTGGAGTTCAGAATGATCATCATCTTCCAGACACCCCAGTGGCGAAGACATTATCGCTGTATTTCCTCGAAAATAGTGAGAGAGAAAACAAAGATATAATGTCAACGTAGCTCCTTCATCTCCTATTCTCTTCTTCAATATTTCATCAATCTCAAAGTGTGGTACATTGCAGGCACTTGACGTGGTGGAAACTTAGGAAGGAGCTGATGGTATGGCCACACCCCTGCTTATGTAGGGAGCGGATGGGGGTGTGGCCAGACAGATGATGGTATGTAAAGGTGCATGTGAAGATTTATTCAGTATATAGACTGATATGGAAGTATTCCAGTATGACGCAGAGCAGAGCTATGCGATATATAACGGCAATACACCTGATCAAATTCAACAATGAACCTCTCCTCTCAGCCATATTATGTTCCTATTACATTTACATGCAGTGATGGTTATTCATTTAAAACATCTTTAAAACTCACATTTCACCTCAAAATGCAGCTAATTATAACATCACATTTATTTACAAGACTTGTTGTAAAGTGATGTTTTATCTGTTTAAAAAAAAAAGTTGTCTTACCTTGTATTTGCAGAAAGACCTACCCAGTGGACAACGCCCCCAGCCCAAGCGCAAGGTCCAGGTCGAACAGGCCCGCTATAAGGTGTGTGACATTGAAACGTGAGACTTTTAAACAGCCCCGCGGGCTACTGGAGATGAAGAACGCGCTGCCGTCAAAACTATTACGTGCAAATTTAACACCTGCAATACACCTGATCAAATTCAACAATGAACCTCTCCTCTCAGCCATATTATGTTGCTATTTACATTTACATTTCGTAATTTAGCTGATGCTTCTATAGGATTTAATAAGATTTGTGGAAGACGAGGTGAAGATCACATGATTTCTTTGTCATTTTATCCACTTCATGCACCACTTCAACACGAGCGTCACAATGTTTAGTGTTTAGTGCGGAGACTGCCAGTTGTGAGAGGAAGGGATACAGCGTAAAGTATATCGGGAGCTCTCGCAGGTTTTACATTTAAAAACTACATTATAAAACAAAGCCAGAGTAAATTGACCAATAACCTAGTGTTACCTAGTAACATGCACACACACACACACACACACACACACACACACACACACACACACACACACACACACACACACACACACACACACACACACACACACACACACACACACACACACACACACACACACACACACACACACACACACACACACACACACACACACATGCATGCGCACACACCCCCACACTTACACACAGTAAAGGGAGAAATGATAATGAGGACTAAATTGTTTGCTATAACAGGTAAGATGTTCATATACTGTATGTTTTTGGGGTGACAGTGGCTGGGTAGGTAGAGCAGTCGTCTGGTAATCCGGAGGTTCCAGGTTCGATTCCCACTCCTCCTGGGCAGTGTGTCGAAGTGTCCTTGAGTAAGACCCTTAACCCCTAACTGCTCCTGATGAGCAGGTCGGCACCTTGCATGGTTGCCTCTGCCAATGTGTGAGTGAATGTGTGAGTGAATGGGTCAAATGTGAGGAACAAATTGTAAAGCGCTTTGGATAAAAGCCCTATATAAATGCAGCCATTTACCATTTTGTCTCTTATAAGGAATATAAGACGGTAAGCAGCACTACTACTTCTTTTTTTAAATGTTCGCCTTCTGACAGGTTTGCAATTTGATTCTCAACTCCTTAGTCCAACATTCTGTGAATACCTAGAATCCCAAATCACGTAATTTATTTTACTAATGATAATGATGAAACCTCTCATTCATTATTATTGGAAACCTTTAAAGGAATATGCAAGAACTTCTAGATACATGTAAACTACCAGAACTGAACCAACAAGATCGTAGGGCATTAACACATTGACGGCCACTGGGATTAGATGGGCCCCATATAAGGCCAGCTTCTCATAACAAGGTTTAACTATGCGTGAGGTTGTTTGTAGAGCTAAATCTATATTTTAAATTATTGCTATGTGTCTATTGTCATTGTCAATTGACACTATAAACCTTCCCTTCAATATGCCATAAAGAAATAATTTTTTCATCAATACGTTCCCATTTTATAGCGTCGTGAATATGAACGTTATATTGGATTGGTCTAGGCTAATTCCTGCAAAACGTGTTACAGGGCGCTAAGCTAATAATGTTAAATCGATTGGCGTTTCGGCCATACACAAGCTACAGATACAAATCTAAATGCATATGATCTATATCATGTTCCACCATGAATGCATGAAAGGGGGAAGTCGTTTCTGATTATTGATTACCAATAACGGCATGCGTTATTGAAGCCTCATACACTGATGAGAGGGTTGGCTATGCAATATGTCGTGCAATATGTCCATTGGCTGATGCTATATTCCTTTACTGCATACTGAATTTGGCGTCACAAAAAGTATTCCATGCGATCTGATGAAGGCATAGCTTCAGGCTAACAGAAAAAGTAGGCCAGAATGAAAAACAAATAACACCCGGTCTGAAAACGAGGAGTACTCCAGTGGCGGCCCGTGGATGCTTCGCCACTAGGGGCGCTATACCAAACATTTTGCAAACATGTACAGTACCACGCAACCGACTCATGGCAAGACGTGAGCGATTCGACTCACGCTCACGGTAATGAATCGGCTCTTATGAACGAGTCGCTCAGCTGTTACTACAACAACACACAACCAGTCAAATAAAGTATAGTCTAATTCACAACTTGAAACACAATATATAAATAGAAAAGTTAGAAACAAAACTTGCTCCGTCTCCAAACACAGGCAGATCTCTCCCTCTCTCCTTCTCTCTCTCACACACAGCGCGACGTGGAATCGATTCGTTACACAATCAGACCTATTATATACCAAGAATAACTTCAGTATGAGTACAGGGCTGTACACATATTTTGCATATTGTTAAACGAGCCAAGGCTAGCTATTAAACTATCGATATGAATCGAAAATCTGGGACCCTGATGTAAACAAGACAAACGTCTTTCTCTGGTCTGCATCCCCTTAACAATTGTGTGTATTGAGCCGTACTGTATTGTACCCATTCTGCAATCTGTTAATAAAGTTCTCATTCATTCATTCATTCAAACATAGACGATATTGAACAAGCCATAATCCACGTATTTTCAATCCAAACGTGAGAGAGAGAGAGAGAGAGAGAGAGAGAGAGAGACTCACTGTTTAGTTGACACGTCCAGGGCAGGAGGGATTGCCTTGATAAAGTAGTACACTGTTGATGTATTCCAGACCACTGTCCACTGTGTCCAGACTGCATCCGCCATATAGCTTGTTAGCCAAGTGTTAGCTTGTTAGCAGTTAGCAGCACCACACCACAAGTACTTCATTCCTTTGTCCATTTCCGCTCGAACAGACTGAAAACTACCTGGCGTTCTATCGCCATGCTCTAAGACAAACTCTAACCTTAACCAACTTTGAAAGAGTGCCTAAGCTTAACAGTCTAAAGAACTTGCAGTCACGGCACGCTCTAAGACAAACAGCTGCCTGCATCAACAACAACACAACTATCTATACCACCAACGGACCAACCTAGGAATAAGCTAGAATTGGAACATTAGAAATTGGATTCGGCCAATCAGAGATTGTCTCTGTGAAATTCTGCTACGGAAAAAAATACTGGCGTCGGCCAATCAGAGAGCGTCTCCGCGAAATGCGGCTACAGAAATTCTTGACGCTACTGGCTAGACCGCTTCAAATCGCGCCCGGATTCCAACATAATAGTCATATTTCAACGCACAACGCGTTATGCACTGATTGGCTGTGACGGATACAGCGATCAAACTGTGACGCGCACTCAGAGCGCTATTGCGTCTAGCCCGGGCCGAGAAATACGAAAAAATTATTAAAAAAAAAAACGTGATGTCACTTCCTGCTCAGGAAAACGAGTGTTTTTTATTTGAGATAATAACGTTATATTGTGCATTGGAAATACAAACATACTTAAAATGAGTAAATATTATTCATTTTAAACATGTTTATATTATTTATAGGGCTATAAAACTAAAAACTAAAAAGTTTTATTTTCTTCTTCTCTGATTTAACAGCAGGTGGGGCGGCGCCCGTGCGCCCCTAGTGGCAGAGCCGCCACTGGAGTACTCCATTCTCGAGACAGCGCCACTACCAGGATCTGGCCGGTAATGCACTTTTCCGAATCCCAAGAGTAGGGTATATCTGCAGTGCCGCTCCGTGACATTGAGTAGGTTATTAAAATGCAATAAAAGCAAAAACAAGCTTATCACGTATATATACGTGGTTGGCCCTTTAACACTTTGACTGCCGGGACACGTCTTTTCACGTCTTTGCTGGCCATGCTAAAGTTGCCGGGGGACGCTGTACAGCGTCCTTATATCAATATTTCAAAAATCTGCGATCGGATTCATATTCCCCCTCCGCTGGCCTGAGATCCACCAGCAGGACCCACTGAGCTCTCTGGCGGTTCAGGAGCGCCATCTGGTGGCCGATCGGCGCAATCGCCACACAGGATATTGAATAGAGGTTGTCATGACGACCGTAGTACTTCCGGGCGCTCGCTATGGTTCATGGGACTCTGGCTGTGAGGTTTCTGTCCTTGCTCTCTCACTCGTTCTGTTCCTTTAACCACCCTCGCTCTGTTTTCATTTGTTTTCCTGTTAATTATTTCAATTCCCTCATTCACACGCTTCTCCCCAGTGACGTCATCAGAGACGTCGCTGATTGGTTCTCTCAGGACCGCACGCTTTTCAATCACATTCCCCAGCTGTCACTGCTTTTCAATCAATCGATCCCTTATTATTTATACCCCGTTTCTCCACTCTAAGTTTGTTGGATCGTCTTGATTTTTCTCTGGTTGCATTTCCCCGTGTTGCTGCTGCTGCTGCTTTTGCTCCTTGTGCTATCTCCAGGAATTTCCAAGAAGCCTTCCCTTGGACACCTGTTCCCGTGGCGCGCCCTCGCTCCGCTGTTTGTTCCAGCACCATTACGCATTACGTCTGGGTGAGTTTTTATTGACTGTCTTGATCTATTCCGTTTTTCGTGTGTAACTATTACACTGAAGACTACCACCTTTTGTCAGACAGTCACTCACCCAGCTTTTCTATTTTAGCTTGTTCCCTTATGGGATAATATTTTTGGGACCTTCCATCTCCCTCTGTGTGTTGCTCACACCGAAGATATTATTTCACTATTGGATTGTTTTGGACTTCACTAACTGTGTGTATATTACACGAAGATATTCACTGGGACTGTGTTTGGATTTTTGCTAACGGTGTGTACATTACACGAAGATATTCACTGGGACTGTGTTTGGAGTTTTGCTCACTGTGTGTATTACACGAAGAGATTCACTTGGGCTGTTTTGGAATTGTGCTCACTGTGTTTAAATTACACGAAGAATTGTTCACCCTGTTCTCCTGCTCGTTCAAACTGCACTGTGTTGACTCGTTCCCTCTCTCCCTCTCTCGGTCTCGCAACACATCTGAGATTCTGCCGAGAGAATTCTGCAGAGCGGTTCAGACGTCAACACCTGCTATCCCCAAGACTACCATCACGGGAGAAGCTGCAGAGCAGCAGAACTTTGCCCCTTGTCCTATGTACCTGTCTTGTTGACTTGCCTTTCCTGTACTCTTTATATTTAGTATCAAATAAACAAGCCCTCGTATTTGGCAACTCTGAATTCCTACTCTCTTGTGTCGTGCGTTTGGGGTCGGTATCAAACCATAACATTACGATCCAACCAATATGATGACCCCAGCCGACACAGAGAGGGTCAGAACCGCACTTGCAATACAAGTCGAGTTGACCAGGGATCACGGTCTCCAATTAGAGCGGGCTGCGGCTGCGGTGCAGAACCTCAGGGATCAGGTCCTGCCTATGCAGGGTTCAATGGCCGCTATGGCGGGACAACAGTCCGAGATTCTCGCTCAGCTTCACTCGCTGGGCGACACCGTTAATACCTTTAATCTCTCACACCCTTCAGGAACATTCCCCGCAGCCCCAGCAGATCTCGCATCTCGGGAACCCCGTCTCTCCGTCCCACGGCTGTTCGACGGTAATCCCGAGGAGTGTGCCACATTCATCATGCAATGTGAGTTGGTTTTCCGTCATCAACCAAGCCGTTTTTCTGCTCATGGGTCCCAAGTGGCTTATATAACAAACCTACTTTCAGGCCATGCTGCCCAGTGGGTCACTTCCTCCTGGGCAATGGAAGCAGATTTTTTGTTTTCCTACCCAGACTTCGTGGCGGAGCTCCGCAGAGTGTTCCACCATCCAGCCCGAGGTCTGGACCCTGGAGCCCGGTTGGGGACCTTCCGACAGGGGAGCGGCAGGGTGACGGACTATGTCATGGAGTTTCGACTGGCGGCGGTGGAGAGTGGATGGAACGAACCTGCTCTTCGCCTAACCTTCTTAAGGGGGCTCAGTGACGCAGTCCGGGACCAGCTCGCTACCCGGGAGTTGCCCGACTCCCTCGAGGAGCTGTTTAGCCTTGTCATCCGTATTGACTGACGCCTCCTGGAGAGAAGGCGCGAGAGGACCCGACTGTTACCTCCTGAAGCACCCCGGACTCCTGGACGCCCCGTCCCCAACACTACTGGTGGTAACAGGCTTCCCCGTCCGGTTCGTGAGGAGGAACCCATGCAGCTGGGACGCTCTCATCTGAGCCAGGCGGAGCGTGAGGCAAGGCTCAGGTCCGGTCTCTGCCTCTACTGCGGAGGTGCGGGACACCGTATCGCCGACTGCCCTACCCGGCCAAAAGATCAGGCTCACCGAGACCCCGGGAGATCCTGGTGAGCCGTTTTTCCCATTCCCAGCGCCGCGCACCACCTGACCATCTGATGAGCGTCACCCTGGCCTGGGGGGACCAACGTGCCACGGTGGAGGCCCTCATCGACTCTGGGGCAGACGAGAACTTCCTCGACTTCGAGTTTGCCACCCGAGCCAACATACCTCTTGAGGACCTTGTGAGGCCCTTGGAGATCTTTTCGTTGGACCAACACCGCCTGGCCGACATCTCTCAACGCACCGGCCCAGTCGTGCTGACCATCGCTGGGAACCACGTCGAGAGAATCCAGTTCCTCATTACCCAATCCCCCCTTGTCCCGGTGGTCCTGGGTAGGCCCTGGCTCGCGCTGCACGAGCCCCACATCGCCTGGTCCTCCGGTACCATCAGGGGCTGGAGCTCCTCCTGTCACGCCCGCTGTCTGCAGGCGGCGTCCTGTCCCCCGCCCCGGAGGCCGGCTGGTGAGTTGCCCCCGGACCCCTCGTCCATTCCTCCCGAGTACCACGACCTCATGGAGGTATTCAGTAAGACCAGGGCTCAGGCCCTTCCACCTCACCGCCCCTATGACTGCGCCATCGACCTCCGCCAAGGGGCTCCCCTTCCCGGCAGCCGCCTCTACAGTCTGACTGTCCCGGAGAAGAAGGCGATGGATCTCTACATCTCTGAGTCATTGGAAGCAGGACTCATTCGGCCTTCCTCCTCCCCGGTGGCGGCCGGGTTCTTCTTTGTTGGTAAGAAGGATGGGGACCTGCGACCCTGCATCGACTATCGTCAGCTCAACGAGATCACCATCAAGAACAAATACCCCCTACCTCTCATGAGCTCCACCTTCGAGCCACTGACCCAGGCCTCGTTCTTCACCAAGCTGGACCTCCGAAGTGCCTACCATCTTGTCCGTATCCGTGAGGGCGATGAATGGAAGACCGCCTTCAAGACCCCCAGGGGCCACTACGAGTACCTTGTAATGCCGTTCGGCCTCACCAACGCCCCGGCGGTATTCCAGGCACTCATGAACGACGTCCTCCGTGACATGCTGGAGGTGTTCGTGGTGGTGTACCTGGACGACATTCTCATCTTTTCCAGGACCCTCGAGGAACACATCCTGCATGTCCGCCGTGTGCTGGAGCGCCTCCTCCACAATCGGCTCTTCGTCAAGGCGGAGAAGTGCCGTTTTCACTCCAACTCCGTCGACTACCTGGGCTTCATCGTTGAGAAGGGCTTGACCCGAGCGGATCCTCGCAAGATCCAGGCTGTGGAGGATTGGCCAGAACCCACCACTCGGAAGGAGTTACAGAGTTTCCTCGGGTTCGCCAACTTCTACCGAAGGTTCATCCGGAACTACAGTCAAGTGGCGGAGCCACTTACCAAGCTGACCTCCCCCGCTCTGCCGTTCGACTGGTCCCCAGCGGCATGCGCTGCGTTCCGCTCCCTCAAGAGAAGGTTCACTTCCGCCCCTATCCTTCTCCACCCTGACCCCAAGAGACAGTTCATCGTGGAGGTGGACGCCTCGGATTCTGGCCTGGGCGCTGTCCTATCCCAACGTTCTCTTTCAGACCAGAAGGTGCATCCTTGCGCCTTCTACTCGCGTCGCTTCCTCCCCGCCGAGAGGAACTACGACACCGGCAATCGGGAGCTGCTGGCGGTCGTGGCTGCTTTGGAGGAGTGGCGTCATTGGCTAGAGGGTGCCGAGGAGCCTTTTACCATCTGGACGGACCACAAGAACCTGACGTTCATCCGCGCTTCCAGGCGCCTCAACGGTCGGCAGGCGAGATGGGCCAGTTTCCTCAGTCGGTTCGACTTCTCGCTGACCTTCCGCCCCGGTTCCCGCAACACGAAGGCCGACTCCCTGTCCCGGATGCACTCCAAGGGGGCTCCACCCTCTGAGGACCCTTCTCCCATCCTCCCGGAGGCCCGAGTGGTTGGAGCCATCACCTTGGGCATCGAGGGTGTGGTGAGGCGTGCCCTGCGCTTCCATCGTGCTCCAAGCAACGTCCCTAGGAATCGTCTCTTCGTCCCCGACTCTGTCCGGTCCCAGGTACTGCTGTGGGGCCATACCAGCCGGTTCGCCTGCCACCCAGGCGTCCATCGCACGTTCTCCTTCCTGGCTCGTAGTTTCTGGTGGCCCACCATGCGGAACGACGTCAAGGAGTTCGTATTGGCCTGCGCAGTCTGTGCCCGCAGCAAGGCCTCTCACCAGGCACCCTCCGGGCTCTTGCAGCCACTTCCCATTCCGAGCCGTCCATGGTCACATGTGGCACTCGACTTCGTCACTGGTCTACCCTCCTCCCAGGGGAACACCTGCCTTCTGACCGTGGTGGATCGATTCAGCAAGGGGGTCCACCTCGTGGCCCTCTCCAAGCTTCCCTCAGCGGCCGAGACGGCGGACCTCCTGACGCACCACGTGTTCCGCCTTCATGGCTTTCCCCAGGACATCGTCTCTGACCGGGGGCCCCAGTTCACCTCCCAGGTATGGCGGGCTTTTTGCAAAGGGTTGGGGGCAACGGTCAGTCTCTCCTCTGGCTATCATCCCCAGACAAACGGGCAGACGGAGAGGATGAACCAGAGCGTTGAGTCCGCTCTTCGGTGTGTGGCAGCCGAGAGACCGGCATCCTGGAGCCGTTTCCTTCCCTGGGTTGAATACTCCATCAATTCAATGGTCAGTTCCGCCACCGGCCTCTCCCCTTTTGAGGTCTCCCTGGGCTACCAGCCCCCTCTTTTCCCCGCACAGGAGACGGAAGTGGCAGTTCCCTCCGTGCAGGTCCACCTCGACCGCTGCCGACGAGTTTGGGAGATCACCAGGACCGCGCTGCTCCGAACATCTGAGCGCGCCTGTCGTGGTGCCGACCGGCGCCGGGTTCCTGCGCCGACTTACCGCCCTGGGCAGAGGGTGTGGCTCTCCGCGAAGGACCTCCCGTTACGGTCCTCGGCCAAGAAGCTCAACCCCCGCTTCGTCGGGCCTTTCGAGGTCCTAAAGGTACTCAGTCCGGCGGCCCTGCGCCTGAAGCTTCCTGCATCCATGCACATCCACCCCGTGTTCCATGTCTCCCGGGTTAAGCCTGTCTCCCTCAGTCCCCTTATGCCTCCAGCTCCTGATCCGCCGCCTCCCGTGTTGGTGGATGGTCACCCCCAGTGGCAGGTCCGCCGGTTGATGGGCGTTCGTCGGCGGGGCCGGGGGTTCCAATACCTGGTGGACTGGGAGGGTTACGGCCCTGAGGAGCGTAGCTGGGTCTCCCGGCAGCTCATCGTGGATCCCGGCTTGATCACCGACTTCCATCGAGCCCATCCTGACGAACCGGGTCGGCCTGGTCGCCGGGTGGCTCCCGTGGAGGGGGGGGTACTGTGAGGTTTCTGTCCTTGCTCTCTCACTCGTTCTGTTCCTTTAACCACCCTCGCTCTGTTTTCATTTGTTTTCCTACCAGACTACCATCACGGGAGAAGCTGCAGAGCAGCAGAACTTTGCCCCTTGTCCTATGTACCTGTCTTGTTGACTTGCCTTTCCTGTACTCTTTATATTTAGTATCAAATAAACAAGCCCTCGTATTTGGCAACTCTGAATTCCTACTCTCTTGTGTCGTGCGTTTGGGGTCGGTATCAAACCATAACACTGGCTCGTCACGCTACACGGTGATCGATTGGCAATAACTCGATAAACAACATGATTTGGACGTATATACCATTATACAAGCTGGAGATGGACCGGGTAAAAATATATCCCATAATGATAAAATTTCTACTCGACGATGATCGCCCAACGGCGCGCGGAGACTGGGGTGAGTTTTAGCGTGTAACGTTACCGTCTTAGATACTAACTGCTATTATCAACATTTGACCCACATTAGATGATTGGTATAACGCTGCCCACGGAATTATAAACGCCCCCTCGCCCATCCGGTCAACATCAGATGACGTGTAGTAACTTCTAGAAGTACGTCTAGTTGGAATTTTTTATATCGCGCTGATTGCCATCAAACTGTATTTCATCATCAATATAATGCATTTGGGGCTATATATCACGTTCTGGAGAAAGCTGCAGAAAGAGATGAAAACATACTTATACATTAGACCATACTTTACTATGAATATGTGAATGAAAAAGTTTAACGTTGCTACACAATGAACAATACATATAGGACTTTGAATGGGCCCTAATAATGGCAATGTAGCAATAGAATTTAAAAAGTTATAGCCCTGCAAAGAAGGGGACTTTCTCCATAGACAAATAGCGCTGGCAATCTATGGTATATCATTAATTTAACCCAAGGCAACCAAAGTGTTAAGCATGGTGGTTGGCCATGAATGTGTTAAATGCCAAAATGACATGCAAGGAAATGATGAGATCAATTGGCTCCCTGAAAAATGGTAAAAGTTTGGGTCCAGATAGATTAGGTATATGAGATATACAAGGACGTTTAGTGGTCTATTAGCCCCCTATCTGCTTAAAATGTATAAACAATCATATAAAGATGGTATATTCGGATCAAGAGTACATCAGATCAAAGCATTGGATCAAAACATTCTGGCCAAAACACTAGACAGAAAACTCACCTAATGGGTAAAATTGTACATAAAGATCAAAATGAACAGTGAAAACACTGTCAAAAGCAAACCCAACTGAGACCATCTCCCGTGGAGTTTTGTGTCAGAGGGGTCAGAGATTGTTTGGAGCGCTCACGTATGCGCAGAAAAACGGGGACAGAAAAGATCTGAGTATCTGCGGGGTTATTAAAAAGTCTTAAAACTTTTCAATTTAAGGCCACATTTGCACATGTTTTACATTTTTAGGGGGCTGTCGGGAGATTAAATAATATTAAATCATTCAATGTTTTTGTATTCAAGTAGTTTTTTGTGGGGCTACCAGGAGCTTGGTGCGTCTGGCGTGAGCTTGTATGGAACGTGCGCGAATTTTAATTGGAGCACAAATGCAGCAAGTGCAGCTGCCAGTGCAATGTCAATGTTCCGTTTTTTTGCTAGTATGGTTGTGAAATTGGTATGAAATTTTGCTCTAAATGATTTAAAAAAGGTCTGAAAAATCTTACGTTTAACTTGTTGAAACCTGCAGATAACGGTTTGTCCGGCAGCGTGGCTACATGAGGGGGCACTCTGTCCTCTGGACTAGTCAGCTGCGAGTGCCGTCCTTCGGATGAGATGCTAAACCGAGGTCCTTACTGAATCTGTTAAAGAAACCAGGGCGCCTATCGTAAAGAGTAGGGGGTTCCCTTACGTTCCTGGTCAAATTCCCAATCGGGTCTCTGACATCAAGGCCACCTAATCATCCCTTCCCCTTAATTGGCTGATATCAATACCTGTCTCCTGAGCCGGTCAGCCATTGTGTAGTGTAATGTGTGCCTGGTGCCAGTGTATGGCAGCCATTGAGCCTGCATAGCCCAAGGTTGTGGTGCTACCAGTGGTGGTGAAGGAGGCAATTTCCCCCCTACATTGTGGGGAGCGCTTTGAGTCTATAAAAGCGCTATATAAATGTAATGTAATGGATTATTATTATCATCATTATACCCTGTAAATACATCATATCTTCTTACTTCCAGGCAAAGGAGCGCAAGCTGGAGCTGAAGAACAACTGGACGGAAAACAACTGGGCGGAAAACAAGCTGACGCACCGGCGTCGCAGAACCCTGACCCCAGACACTAGAGCGTAGAGTTCCCTACCCAAGTGGGAGTTTTCCCTCCGTGGTGTGGAGAGAAAGTAATGCACAATAATACAAGTTTCATACGTCATCTGTGACGGAAGGTAAACAACTTTTGGCGGACGTAGTTGTTTTTTTTAGACGGCCCGTCTTCGCTTGCGGGTTTCTGCGGTTATACAGCGGTGTTCCGACGACGCACTGCAGTGCAAAAAACACCAGACGGCGTCGGCGAAATGGCTTTTGCCGTTTTAGACACCGTAACCGAGTCAGCTAGTTGTAATGTTACGAGGTAGCAAGGCCACACACAAAAAAGAAAACGGCAACACCCAAGCAATCAAATTATTACAGTCTCCAAAAGTTGCTCGCATTTCATCAAATGACTATGCAGGGAAGTATACATATCTTAATATGGACTTTCGTGTTGTTCTCCCATATCTGATCATCCTGAATTTGTGTTTTTAGCATTGTTAATATTCAATAGTGTTATGGTCCCAGCCAGGGATCCTGCACGAACAATGTGAACAGTGGTTTTCTGCCGCCCTCTGGTGGCCAAGCGCAGCAACTCCAGATATTGGACCTTCTCAGGCCTTTAGTCCTAGGTCTGCTGGATAATATTTATGCTATCTTTAATGCTGTGTTTCCTCTGTTCATGTTGTGTTGTGTTGTTTAGCTTGTGTTTAAAAGGCTTATCTTTTCATATGTTTCCCTTAAGGTTCATCCCTATACATATGTTTTTGTAAGTGTTGATGACTTTACATGTGTTCCTTTAAGGGTTCAAGTTTCAAGTTCAAGTTTCTTTATTAGTTGACATGCAAAGATACAGAATACCTTCACATGGAATGCTTTTTTCTGTTATGCTCCCATGAGGATCATAGGACGCTTGGATCATGTTTTTAATAGTGTTAACATCTTTTCATATGTTTCCATTAAGGGTTGTTCTTTTACATATGTTTTCCTTTAAGATATTCCCCTTACACATGCTTTTATTTATGATGTGAGTTTTCCTTGACTAATTCTGTGTTCCTCAGCCTTGGCCATGCCTGGCCTTATACCAGCTGGCACTTGTTAGTAATTACGCACAGTACTTATTGCTGCCCGTTCCTCACATTCATTGTCGCGCCATTGATTTGATTTACTGTCATTGTCATTCTTACCATAGTTGTGTTCTGTCACATACTCACTTTTGTCACCTGTATTTCCCTGTGAGTCCGTTCCTCCTTAGTCCATATTTTTCCAGCACTGCTGAGTTTGTTTTTTTGCTACCGTTTGCAACGTGTATACCCTTGTCGCAACTGTATAGTAAAAGCCTGTTCACTTCATCCCGTCGTCTCAGTCTCTTCTCTCTCCGCTCGTGTTCTTGCATTTGGGGTCTCCTCTCCTATTCCCACACCGAACCCTCACAAATAGTTGTTGGTTGGGGGGGGGGGGGTCTGTCTTTGTATAATGTGGCTCCTGTACAGAAGTGTGGAGTAGAAACCTCAGAGCTGCTATAATTAGCCGTTACACAGTAGTTTCCCGGAACACCTTTAATTTAATAAATTGATTTGTTTTTTGTTTTTTACTCATTCAGGTGTATTCTTTAAAAAAAAAGTTTAAACATTCTCTCAGAATTCTATCTCGGAATTCTAGAACTCTTATAGGATTCAATGGCCAGTACCCATTGTGACGTCATCGTTTAGAATGTCCTGTTCTCGAATATTCTAATCTCCCACGCGGGGGATTGTACACCTGAAATGGTCCACTTTAGCCCGTCGGCATGGTGATAATGTTGGCCGTTAGAAATGTTTCCCCTCAGTATTCCCAACGTCTTATCCCAGTGACGGATTATTTTCCAATTCCCTGGCTGACACGAGAACTGACCTTCCGGTGGTTTTCAATCCCCCGCCTGGAATGTGAACAGGGGGTCAATGTCCATCCTAAACCTCCCAGAACGCTAGATGGTTGAAAGCACGGCTTGACAATATCTCTTCCTGATGTACTCTTGATAACACTCTCTTGACAAGCAAGGAACTCTATGAATTTCACTATCCACTGCCAGCAAGTTGGATCTCGTACAAGGACTGTTCTCTGGGAACAACGCTGCACACTGTTCCATGTGGCGAAACAAACTACTGCCGTTCTCTGAGAACGTGTTCCATGGAGAACACTGTCTGCTTCTGCTCTGTCTGAGTGGTTGTACAGGTGTATTAATACTGTCTGTACAGGCAGAGTGGTTGTACAGGTGTATTAATACTGTGTACAGGCAGGGTGGTTGTACAGGTGTATTAATACTGTGTACAGGCAGAGTGGTTGTACAGGTGTATTAATACTGTGTACAGGCAGAGTGGTTGTACAAGTGTATTAATACTGTCTGTACAGGCAGGGTGGTTGTACAGGTGTATTAATACTGTGTACAGGCAGAGTGGTTGTACAGGTGTATTAATACTGTGTACAGGCAGAGTGGTTGTACAGGTGAATTAATACTGTGTACAGGCAGGGTGGTTGTACAGGTGTATTAATACTGTGTACAGGCAGAGTGGTTGTACAGGTGTGTTAATACTGTGTACAGGCAGAGTGGTTGTACAGGTACATTAATACTGTGTACAGGCAGGGTGGTTGTACAGGTGTATTAATACTGTATGTACAGGCAGAGTGGTTGTACAGGTGAATTAATACTGTGTACAGGCAGAGTGGTTGTACAGGTACATTAATACTGTGTACAGGCAGAGTGGTTGTACAGGTGTATTAATACTGTGTACAGGCAGAGTGGTTGTACAGGTGTATTAATACTGTATGTACAGGCAGAGTGGTTGTACAGGTGTATTAATACTGTATGTACAGGCAGAGTGGTTGTACAGGTGTATTAATACTGTATGTACAGGCAGAGTGGTTGTACAGATGTATTAATACTGTGTACAGGCAGAGTGGTTGTACAGGTACATTAATACTGTGTACAGGCAGAGTGGTTGTACAGGTGTATTAATACTGTCTGTACAGGCAGAGTGGTTGTACAGGTGTATTAATACTGTGTACAGGCAGAGTGGTTGTACAGGTGTATTAATACTGTATGTACAGGCAGGGTGGTTGTACAGGTACATTAATACTGTGTACAGGCAGGGTGGTTGTACAGGTGTATTAATACTGTGTACAGGCAGAGTGGTTGTACAGGTGTATTAATACTGTCTGTACAGGCAGAGTGGTTGTACAGGTGAATTAATACTGTATGTACAGGCAGGGTGGTTGTACAGGTGTATTAATACTGTGTACAGGCAGAGTGGTTGTACAGGTGTATTAATACTCTCTGTACAGGCAGAGTGGCTGTACAGGTGTATTAATACTCTGTACAGGCAGAGTGGTTGTACAGGTGTATTAATACTGTGTACAGGCAGAGTGGTTGTACAGGTGTATTAATACTGTGTACAGGCAGAGTGGTTGTACAGGTGTATTAATACTGTCTGTACAGGCAGGGTGGTTGTACAGGTGTATTAATACTCTCTGTACAGGCAGAGTGGTTGTACAGGTGTATTAATACTCTGTACAGGCAGAGTGGTTGTACAGGTGTATTAATACTGTGTACAGGCAGAGTGGTTGTACAGGTGTATTAATACTGTGTACAGGCAGAGTGGTTGTACAGGTGTATTAATACTGTGTACAGGCAGAGTGGTTGTACAGGTGTATTAATACTGTCTGTACAGGCAGAGTGGTTGTACAGGTGTATTAATACTCTCTGTACAGGCAGAGTGGTTGTACAGGTGTATTAATACTGTGTACAGGCAGAGTGGTTGTACAGGTGTATTAATATTGTCTGTACAGGCAGAGTGGTTGTACAGGTGAATTAATACTGTGTACAGGCAGAGTGGTTGTACAGGTGAATTAATACTGTGTACAGGCAGAGTGGTTGTACAGGTGTATTAATACTGTCTGTACAGGCAGAGTGGTTGTACAGGTGTATTAATACTGTATACAGGCAGAGTGGTTGTACAGGTGTATTAATACTGTCTGTACAGGCAGGGTGGTTGTACAGGTGTATTAATACTGTGTACAGGCAGAGTGGTTGTACAGGTGTATTAATACTGTCTGTACAGGCAGGGTGGTTGTACAGGTGTATTAATACTGTCTGTACAGGCAGGGTGGTTGTACAGGTGTATTAATGTCTGTACAGGCAGAGTGGTTGTACAGGTGTATTAATACTGTGTACAGGCAGGGTGGTTGTACATTAATACTGTCTGTACAGGCAGGGTGGTTGTACAGGTGTATTAATACTGTATAGAACTCTTTCTCCCAAAACCTAAAAGCTCTATTGAATATTATTATATGATCTCAGATCTCGGGCTGCGGCGCTGTGATAGCATCTGTGGGGAGCGTGCAGAGCTTGAGATTAGCCAGGAAGGGCTTTATGACGATGCAGTCGCCACATCCTGAATATTGTCACCATGTTAATGTTGCACTTGTTTCCTTTTCATCCGCCTCTTAGTTGTTTTATAACCAGATGCTCGAGTGGCAGGACAGCACCAGATAAGAATAGAATATAAATACTTTATTTATCCCGAAGGATATTCAGCACTACAGATCACTCACAGTAAACAGTAAACATTTAGGTAGTCAGAAACAAAAGTCACGAATAAGAATAAAGAATAAATAATAAAATACGGTCCGGGATATACATTCTGTTATGTATATACATTCTAAAATATACAGCCAAAAATATACAGAGATATACAGTAAGTGTACAGTACTAAGTGTAAAAATGTCGAGAAAGTCCAGGAAGATTATGCCAGATAGTACTGTCACCCTGTGCTCAGTGATGCAGTGAGGCACAGTGATGCGTTATAAAGTCTGATGGCTGTCGGAATGACACTTAGTCAACAATTTGAGGCAATGGCACAATAATAATGACTTAAAGGGGCACTTTAAAACAATGCTGATTTATTTTACACATAATCTCACACAGTTTTGCAAAAAAAAAATGCACATTACAGCACCATAAAATGATGTAGTTGAAAAAATAGAAATACCTTGTCGTATAGGTACAGCTACCTGATCCTTTAATTGAGCTGTAATTAATACAACAGAAGGATTCTAGGTCTATCTCAAATTGTAAAAGCTAACAGTTAACACATTCGGGGCCATTGGGATGAGTCTAATTAATCGCAAGAGGACCGGGGAATGTAAACAAACGTGGGGCTGTTTGTAGAGCTAAATCTATACTTTATAGTATTGCTATCTGTCCATTCTCATTGTTAATTGAGTCCATAAACCGTCCCTTCAAAATGGCTTAAAGAAAAAAGATTTTCATCAATAGGTTCTCATTTTATAGCGCTGTGAATATAAGCATTATATCGGATTTGGTCTAGTATATTTCCTGGAAGCCGAGATACAGGGCTAATAGCTAATAACGTTAAATCCAATGGCATTTCGGTTATAGATACGCTCCAGTTAAATCTCAAACTGCATATGATCGGTTTACGATCCTCACGCATGTATGCATGAAAGGGGGGGGGCGGGGGAGGTCGTTTCTGATTATTGATCACCAATAGCCGCGTTAGCCTCATTAGCCACATAGGCTGAACGCCTGGTTGGCTATCAAAACAAGGCCCGATTGGGATGTACTTTACGTGAAAAAGATCTTACCGTGGTCCGGTGGGATCGCCCCGAGCATTTCTTCGTTATCGATCGCCATCTGGTAGATCGATATGTCCATTGGCTGATGATAAATCCCCTTATTGCATGGTGAAAACTGCGATGCAAAACGTAATCTAAGCTACTATGCTACACATCCAGAATCCTGCTACTGGAAACTAAAAAAAAAAGTTTAAAAAAATAGTCCACCGTTCGGCCACAGGGAACACTGCATTATCGCAATAGCGCCCCTAAGAGGATCTGGCCGGTATTGCACCTTCTCGAATTCATAGAGTAGGGTAGATCTGCATTGCCGCTCGGCGACCTTGAATAGGTTATTAAAATGGAATAAAAGCAATAACAACTTGCCACGGATTTATCCGTGCCTCTGTCCATAACGGGTGGAATCAAAACACGGAGATCTCCGTCCTTGGGCGCCATTGTGTTAAAGGTGCTCGAGATTAAAAAAAAATTATGTAATTTTTTATTTAATTTTTTACAATACATCCGCAGAGCATTTAGAAAGGTGCAGAATAAAAGTAATGCTTTTCCCCCAAACAAATTATTGATTCATGAATTTATCATAAAAAAAAATTGGCAGGTCCAAAATGAATGTTGTTGTTTACATGTTGCATGTATCCCCTACTTCCCATGTCACCACGTGGAATGCACCTGTTCCTCGTACCTGGCTAACTGAGTTAGCCGGATAATTTTCAGGATAGCTTGACTTAAGCCAGACCTTTCCGTTCCCCGACGTCGGATTGTCTAAATCACCATGATAACAGATCAGAAAGTTTGAACCTGGTCGAGGGCAGAGTTTAGTTCAGTTAGCTGGATAACCTGCATGGCCACGCCCTCGCAAAGAAATCCCAGCTCGCTTCCTGAAATAATTCTCACAGTCTAGATCCCATTATACCATTCTGAATTATGTTTTTGTGCTTCGTTTTTCTAGAGGGGGCTTTTGAAATGTAAAATAATAGACCTAAAATGCTGATAATAAATTATATTCAGCCTATGAATTTACTTTGTCCTATATAATGCACGTCATATTTATACGGATATGGATATTTTAATAACGGACTAAACGGATCATTGCAAATGTGAATCCTGCGGGGATATTTTTTTATCAGGCGTTTGGCTCTGATTAGTTTAATATTCTTCGCTGTGTATTTGCTCGTGCACCCCACTAAAACACTGCACACGGTGTACCCTTTGGGACGTTTTATGTCCCATGTACTTTACATGTAATATATATATATTTACTTATGAATTTCTTTTAATTTTTTTTCTATAAATACCATTATTAACTTCAGTCTTCAACATACATATAAAATATTCATTCATTTCCAGGATTTTAACCCCTTAAATACCAGTTTGTGTGATTGAAGGGTGGCTTATTTTCAAGACAAAAAACACTAAGGGTTAATTATTTTCCATCCCATAAATGCTAATGTCATTTTTTTTGTGGGATTATAAGAGCCTGGAGTGTCGAAGATTGGCAAAAAAATAAGTTTGATACATAAAATAAATGTGTGCAGTGACACAGTCTATAAAACACTGCACACGGTGTACCCTTTGGGACGTTTTCTGTCCCATGTACTTTACATGTAATATATATATATATATTTACTTATGAATTTATTTTACTTTGTTTTTTATGAATACCATTATTAACTTCAGTCCTCAACATACATGTAAAATATTCATTCATTTTCAGGATTTTAACCCCTTAAATACCAGTTTGTGTGATTGAAGTGTGGCTTATTTTCAAGACAAAAAACACTAAGGGTTAATTATTTTCCATCCCATAAATGCTAATGTCATTTTTTTTGGGGTGGGATTATGAGAGCCTGGAGTGTCGAAGATTGGCAAAAAAAATAAGTTTGATACATAAATTTTTTTGTGCAGTGACGTCCCTATTGACTCCCATGTTAAAGACTGCCTGACTTAATTTCAGGGGATATGCAATAAATCAAGACAAGGTTATCCCAAGTACAGTATGTACATTATCTACAGTTGGGAAGTTTTTTGTCCCAGGGGTGCAGGAAGGTAACAGAGCGCCCGGATTGTGTTTCATTCAAGCATACATACATTGAAGCGTCTATGCGCGGATTGTGGATATGAATTATGAGGAATCTGAATCTGTGGATTGTTTAATTGTATCACTGTCTGTCACTGACAGTGTCACACGTTATTGTGATATTGTAACTGGGTTTAAAATATATGAGGAGATGCGCTGTTTGATGGATTTGATGACGTGACGTGACTTGATAAATTGAATGAGCCTTTGACGTTTTTGATGAATGAATTTGAGAAAATGCATTTATCTTTTCAAGCACTGTTCTGTTTCATACTAGCTCCGCTCAGCGTCATATTGCATATATCTCGCATCAGCGTATATACACTGAATAAATTTCAAAATGTACCTTTATATGCCAGCATTCATCTGGCCACACCCCCATCCGCTTACCTACATAAGCATGGGTGGTGCCACACACTCATCTCCTTCTCAAATTTCATCACAAGCAACGTGTTGCTCATATGCCCACTTGACGTGGAGAAAAATATTTACTCTGAGGAAAGGAAGAACGAGGAGATACGTTGACATCATATCTTTATTTTCTCTCTCACTATATTCGAGAAAATACGGCGATATTGTCTTCGTACTGGAGTGTCTGGAAGATGATGATCATTCTAAAAATCCTCCACCGGTTTTCGTATTGGGAGCACGCCGCTGCATGCCTCCCAACTGCAGTTCCTTGCTGTGGCTGGTTGCGGTAAAGCCTTTCAGCGGCAGCTGGACTGTAGGACGCGCCGCTGTTGTGAGGTGGGTTCCAGGTTGGTGAGTGATGTTTTGCTTGCGAGCTTCACTTGTCTGTTAGTGCTATGGGGGCTAGCTGACAATGTTTACGAACACCGGCCCCAGATTAAGGGTCCTTTGTTCAAGCCTCTTAGGCAACAGCAGAGGACCTTGGTCTGAAGCCCATTATAGTTAACTAGTGGGCCACGACCAGTAACACTGGTGATCCCTGTGTTTTCTGGACGAGTGGATGTTTCTCTGTCACCGTGAGGCCCCGTCTTTCATATACAAATGAGAGTATTCCCTCACGAGGAAATATGGGCATGGATGTTCGTTAGTGGAAGATCTGTGTTCAAGTCAGCTACGGCCCAGATGGGAATTGTGCTGGCCCCGCCGGGTGTTGGTAAAATCACCGTTGTAACTGAGGGGTACAATTCCCTGACTGTATTGATAAGTATGGTATCATTAAACCACTACCGCTTTATGTACTTTAACTTCTGGCCATACAGTACACGATATCTAAATATGATGAACACTTTCCCACAATGAAATCGGGTCCACACAAAGGTAATAATCAAATATTTAATATATAGCAAAAGGTACATATAACATTCACTATTACGTTTATGATTTGAATGCACTTGTAAGGCAAATGAGTACTCGTAGGCAAATCAACACTGAATGTCCAATCTCTGGTTACGCAGGAAGCAAGTATACAACCTGGCTCTTAGGGAATTATAACGATGGCACACTTAATGATTATAGCTGGATATACTGTAGGGGTCCTCCCGGTTGTAAGCCGGTAGGGGGGGTAGGAGAGCCGTCGGCAGTATCCCGTCTGGTCAACGATGTCTAGGGAGACTTCAGGTACAGAAGTAGAATCTTGATCCACAGATGAATACACCTTGGCTCTCTTGTAGGCTGTAGCTGTAGCTGTAGCTGTAGGTCCACAATGAAGAAGAAGCGAGGCGACCTCAGTCTGGTCTGAGCGCCGTCTCACCTTGACTCCTTTCGGGGTAAATCCAACACTCACCGGTGTTGGCGATTATCCTCTCCACAAATCAAAGTACCAAAGCAAATATATATTCCATGCCGCATAGGGCTCAGCAGTCGTCGGGTAGGTAATCCAATGTACAGGTCCACTCGGTCCTCGCCTAGAACTCCTCGGATGAAAGCACCACGTGTGGTCTGCCCAACCTGGTTAAGACTCTAGATAACACGAGGAAGCGACGGGGATGCTGCTCACTTTAGAACTCTAACCGCACGATGCACCATACATAATAGACTATTATTACTTAATAGAAATACGGTGCCAAACTCTGACAATTCAGCTATTAATTCGCACGAGGTCTCAATGCTATTCTAAGGCCAAACAGGCCATACTACACCGCACGCGGTATCGTGGGGTGAGGCTTCACGTTCTGTTACTTAGTTGGGTAGAAGGGTAAAGGACTAAGGGTCGTCTACATTTACTTGCGCCATATTTATATGCACGGTGAACAAATAGTGCCACTCTCTTTTCGGTAGCCGTATTCCTGCGCAGAGCCGGGGCTAGTAGGGACATGTTTCGTCGGTACCATTGAACTTGGCTCCAAGGGGCTTGTCTCCTGGCGCCAGGTCCTTGTCCAATAAGAGAATGAACTATTATGGGCTATAGTAGACTAAAGGGATATTCCGTGTATATGTACAAGGAATATACAAGGGATATCAAACGATATACAAATACTATTCAATATATATCAATAAATAAATATATATATTCGGTTTAATCTGATCCTTCACAACAACCGTTGTAAAACTGTGTTAACATTTCGTTTCTCTTCTCTCTTAAACAGTGAGGAGGGTTTCAGAACGGCGGCCTGTCTGAGTGATTGTTATATCATTGTGTACAAGTTCAGGTGATAGCTGCTTAGCTTACGTGCTAGTGGTGGCCTACTGTTAGCCAGTCAGCTGTTAGCTGCGGCGCTAGCCTGTTGTGATCACTAGGCTGGGAAACGTTAGCTTGCGTGCTAGTTGTGGCCTACCTAGGCTAGGCTAGGGAACGTTAGCTTGCTGCTATCGGCCGAGGGCGGCCGTTAGCTTAATGCTACACTGTTGAACGTGTGAAGTCACAAGGGTCTCTGTCCTGGTTCTGATGGGTCAGAACCAGCTTGATCGTCCTCTGCGTTGTGAATTGTTTCCCCTAAAAACCCTTGTACTTTCAAACAGACCAAGAGGTCTTTGTTTGACGACCAGCGGAGCAGCAGGAGAAATGGAGAGGAGAAGGTGTATAACAGCATCTGTTTTAATTCAAAGTTAAGAGTGTAATTACAATGAAAAATGGATTCTGCAATGATATAAGGGTACTCAAGTACTAAGCCACCGATCCCTTATATCAGACTAATGTTAAAGTAGAGTTGATAAGTTGTTGATGGTCTTTGTTCTCTGGCTGATGAACAGAGAAAAGTCTGTTCTCCCTCCAAAGAGTTCTTTGTCTCTTCAGTCTCCTCTGCCGCGTCGTCTCCTGTGTGAAAAGGTGAGGTGTTGTCTTGGTGGTTCCGTGTCAGAGTGTCCTCCCACCGTCACAACACCCTCCGTATATCAAAAGCCTGGAGTCTCTGTGTGATATCACCAGAGTGACATCACCAGCTGTGTTCCTCCAATCATGGCCTCTCTACGTTTGAATTTGAAATAGGGGGTTGTCCTTAATAGGCCAACCCCCCTCTATTTTGTTTAAGCCCAGAGAATAGTTTCACTTTATATCTAGCATAATACTTTGGTTGTTGAACCCCAAGATATATTACATAAACACAGAGATATCATAATTGAACAGTTTATCTTGATGCTACATGAGGCCTATAAACATTGCATATTTCATATCATTCGACTCAGGATTGTTACCACAATATAACAGGCATTTGCAGTTATTTCACATTGAGGGTAAACCTCCTAACTCAGTAAGACACCTTTAAGTTATTTTCCAATGTAGATTCAGACATGGCCTAATTTCAAACTCTGTGATTAGTAATAGACATTTGAAAATGTACTTTGTGTTAAGCAAGGCAGGAGACCCCCAGGTGGTCACATGAAATGCCGGTGCGTCTGTTGAGACACCCGATTCTACTTTGAAGTGAGATAACCAACTGTTCTCAGGGACATGTTATCTCTGGTTTTACATAGAAACTTGGCAGCTTGTATAGTAATAAACGGGGGTCTGCTGACACAGCCGTTTGTTCTCATTTAAAAGCTGACCGACCCGCGTGACCAGTATCCTGTCTGTCTGCAGCTGCTAACAGTTAAATGCAAATCACCTCCTGTGGTGCTCCCCCGGTCTCTGTCAACACACACACACACTCTCTAAGCTTGTCATCCTCTTCAAATCAGGTTTAATGATAACCTATTTTTGATTGACATGTTTCTACAAGACTAAAACACATTAGTTTGATTTGAACACCAGTTTCAGGCAACATATGTCTATCTATGGTTACCAAATACTACCACACGTGCTTTGATTATAACATGTTTTAAACACTCTTGACTACGACGTCATCTTTGACAGAGGATGTTCGTCGAACCTGCCCTGAGCCAGGGCGGCAAGAACTGCGTCAACAAGGGGGACCGTAGCGGCGGGATGGAGCGGCGACGCTGCCCAGGTCGACAACACAGAACGGCTGTGTTTACTACGGTGCCTTGTTAGAGACTGCAGTTTTGCTTGATCTGCGCTCAAGGTAGGCAAGGTCTGACCAGACCTTGAGCACTTCTTCTTGCTTTCCCTTCTAAATGTTTTGTAAATAACGATGTTTTCCAAAACGAGTGTTGCTGCACTACATTTAGGATACGATGCGAGTTATGTGTGAATTGTCTTGTCACTGGTATTTAGCTTCTCCATGCAAATCGGGTTGTTTATTACAGATGTGAAAATGATCTGGTTTGTTGTGTTGAGAAACATCATATGTGTTCTTGTACCGTGCACTCACAACTAAGGGGGTTAAACTAACCTATAAAGCTATGCTTAGTGACATATGAGTAAAGAATGATTCTTTTCTCAGCCTGTAATGACAATGAACAGTGTGTTCACATATTAACAGGTTTTCCTGTTTTAACTGGCCGTATTAAGGGTAAAGTAGGAGGGTTGTGTTTCCCCCCGGTTCCCTGGGGACTTCTTCATCCTCCTCTCAGACATGTTGTTACACTACATTGTGTCACTGTGTGGTAGGGATACGATGTAACCCTTGGCTTGATTGCTGAGGTTGTGCTAAAACTGCTTGAGAAACTTTATTTTCCTAAAAGAAAAGATTGTTTGGTCGCTTTTCGTGTGTGCTTAGCAAGGCCTGTGGCCGATACTAATCGAGAATTATGTATTCTCTCATTATGAAAAACGGCGTTCCTCTGTAGAGTGTTTTTGCCATTTTTTGTAGGTGATGATGGGTTGTGTGTGTCATGTGACCTACAACTGGGTTGGGCTGGCCACAGAAGCACATGTGTAAGTTTGGTACCGTGAGCTCTTGGAGGGCCCTCTCTATTCTGTGTTTTTTCCTTAGTAAAAATCAGATAGCAGGTTAGCGCATGCGCTGTGTGAAGCTGTTAGACGCTTCATGGAGCTGACTATGACTGCGTCATATTCTTTTTTGTCATTACATCGTATCATGGGTGTGGGGTCATAAAGGGGTGAACTGGTAACCTTTTCTTCCCCTTTTTTCTGTTGGTCAGGGGTAAACCCACCTGTCCTTCAAGGTTCCTGTCACGTTGCGGTTCGGCACGTTACAGGGTGAGGGGGGGGGGGGGGGGAGTTTCCTGGTCCCACGCCCTGGAATATTGGGCGTGTGCACCACAGAAATTCCCCCGTCATAGAGTACGTCACTGTGCGCGTCTCTGTTGGTAGGACTTCCGTGTGCTGTTCAGGTCCATATGATGGATCTGTTTCAGGGGGTGGTCAGGGCTCCTCCTCACGAAGCTCCTATTCGGGCCTTCTGTGAGTTGGGATTCTCCTTCCATGTGAGGGAGCCTCCTCAGAGTACAGAGCCTCCTCCTCAGATTGTCAAGGTGAGTGGAACCTCAAGAAGGAGTCCTACTCTATTGTGTGTGTATTCGATTCAATTCGATTATTGAGTGTGTATGGGTTCAGTGCCTCCTCCCCGGAGAGCCCTAAAACCAAACTTTTACATGGCTCAAGGTGCAATATATTCTTTTCAATCTGTACAGCTCGCGTGGGAAGTCTCTCTGGGGATTTCCGTTTCCTTCCTATGGGAGGGTGGTGGGATGTAAAAATGTGAAAAATGTTTACCCCCGGCTGTGTAGACTGGGATACATACTGTTGGTGCTTCCTTCTTTTCTTTTAAAATAGTTGGAGTTAGGAAGTATCACACCCCTCTTGTCGTTCCCCTGGGCGCCTTGGGGATTCAATGACAGGTCTAAATAGCCTGTTCATTGATGTGGTTGTGTCCCGACGCACGCATAGTGCTAGCTCGGGGTGTTCTGTAATCAGGCGACTGACTGGCACGCCTTGGTTGCTTGAGGTTAAAACGGCGTTTTTATAAAGCAACTGGGATGGAGGTTTTTCCTCTTCCGACAACCTGTTTTGGTTGTCGACGGATTCACGTTCATATCTGGGGGATGATGACGGAATGGATCTGAACATATGTAGAGGGGTCTCACGCCCTGGGGGTGGGCCACCGGGCGCGGTTCGCCCCGAACGTCTGGGTGGCGCCTTCTTTTCATGTTTAAGATCAACACGCATATCTGCTCCTTCTCCTGGAGTAGGCATGTCGGCGTGGTTAGGGCACGGGACTGGTTCTGGTCACGCTGGTCCGGATCAGTTGAACCCGTTGTCCGCCGGGGATGCAGATCTGCTGTTCTGGTACCCTGAGGGACCTGGGCTTTTTCAGGGCGAAAAATGCCAGGTTGGTCCGGGTGTCACAGGGTTAAGCGCTATGGAGGCCCTGGTTGGGTACATTTTGTACTCTGCACTGTCGTAATGGCTTACGGCCATGCCAACCTGTACACGCTCGATCTCGTCAGATCTCGGCCGCTACACAGGTTGGTCCTGGTTAGTACTTGGTTGGGAGACCGCCTGGGAATACCAAGTACGGTGTGCTTGGGGCTGGTTCTCCATTCTTTTCGCTCCTCTCTCACGCATGGCGAAGAGGGGCCTGTTGGGGTGGTCTTTGACCTCCTCTGGTGACCCTGTGCTTCCCGTATCGCCGGGCCCGGTCCGAGGTAATGTTTCGTCGACCCGTAGGCCTGGGTTAACCCTTTTTTGAAAACTGAAACACTTGTACTGCGGTATAGCCGGTGTATACCCGCAGGTGTGTTTTGGAGTTTTTTCTCGAGGGGTTATAGGAACAACCACCGCATTGGGTGACAACAAGGTGGTTGATTCCCTGGTGTGTTGGAGCAGTGTCAACTCCCGGGTTACCCGGTTGAGGGTGCCCCTGCACGTTCATGACGTCTGCCAATCGTGTCAGCCTTCTCTGCCTCAACCCCTCTGGGTGGGTTTTTTTTTTTTTTTTTTAATGGAGGCTCGGTCATGCAACAACGCCAGCATACGCCCCTTCCGCCGGGGCGGCTGTGTTCAGCTGTCCCCTCTGGCGCCTGTCTCGTCCGCAGTCTCCAGGCTCGGGTTAACAGCCTGTTGCCTGGTTTTTCTCCGGTGCGCTGCCTGCTTCCGTTGGTTAACCTTTTTTGTGTGCTTACGGCCATGCTGAATGCCTGTTCTGCAAGGTCAGTGTGCCAGGCGGTGGACTATTGGGGGGACAGGGCCCGCTCGGCTGAGGGGCCTTTGTCCGAATACGCTGGCGATGTGGGGGGCGGGGTCACTAAGTGCCCACCTGGTGGGGTCTTGATGCTGGCATCATGGACTTCTCCGGGCCCCCGTTCCAGGGGGTCCAGTCCCTTTGGTGGGTCTTGGTCTTCCTTCGCGCTCCGCTGCTACGGCCTTGCCACGGGGTTTGGTTTGCCCTTGACCCCGTGATTCTGGGGGCAGTAACAAGGTTGTTTCCTCCGTTCGTTCCCGGGTGGCATGCGGGTTGTGCGTGTGTGTAGTCGTGGGGTCAAGCCACGGTCTGCTCACCCTGTGCGTTGAGTTGCTTGAGTGCCTCTTCGCACAGTCGGGTCCGTCGCCCTCCCGTGATCCCCCAATAGGGGGGGTGCCCTCCATTAGGGGGGGTCGGGGGGGCTCGGTCCTCCCTGATCTGATGGTTGTGGGGGGCCTCAGCGGGGTACATTTGTCGAGCTTCTAGCTCCCGCTCAGCTCCTGCTATGCAATATGACGCTGAGCGGAGCTAGTATGAAACAGAACGTTATGTTATGTATATAACCAAGTTCTGTCAATACTAGTGACGCTCAGCGTCTAGACGCCGCTGCGGCCCTTGATTTTTCATTGTGGTGAAATTTGTTGGGAAGGAGATGAGTGTGTGGCACCACCCCTGCTTATGTAGGTAAGCGGATGGGGGTGTGGCCAGATGAATGCTGGCATACAAAGGTACATTTTGAAATTTATTCAGTGTATATACGCTGATGCGAGTTATATGCAATATGACGCTGAGCGTCACTAGTATTGACAGAACTTGGTTATATACATAACCTAACGTTATCTGATGATGAACATGAGGTGTCACTGGTATAAACCAAAGGTTAATCAATTGATGATGTCCGAAACAGATTAAAGCCTGATTATTGATTAATAGTGTAACTGCAAGCCTCCCTCCAAGCCTCTCTTTGGGAACCATGTATAATATTTATATAGTACATAATACCTAAGCACATACAGTACAGATATCCTCATAATATAATTCTTATTAATTAGATATACTATGTGGGCTTGTTTTTATCCTTATTCTGAAAGAGTTGAACTAATTATCTTCGCTAGCACAATCTCATTCGATTATTCATTCCATTAAGCCTACTGCCAGCAGGCACATTTAAAGAAATATAATCTGATTGATTGGGGTAATGAGGGACTTCAAATTTGCCTATAGATTATGCATTTAACTTGTCGGCGAGGCTATTGAGCCGTACTGTATTGTACCCATTCTGCAATCTTGTTAATAAAGTTTAAAATCAATCAATCAATCAATGCCGTTAGAAAATCAGGATTTCTGCGATCGACACCTGCTGTCTTTTCAGGTGAGGCGGCGCGCGCAATTATCCTGAGTATCAAGTCTGGTTCGAATTAACGGTAATTGGTGGAATCAGGGTTCGAGGAACAGGGAAAGCCTGGATTCAAACATCGGGTTAATTGAATCTGGATAATGGGACTTTTGATCGACTTAGTTGAATCAGGTACGGGGAATAGGAATGACATGCAGGTGCTCTTGTGCGACATCTAGTGGCTGTTCCTACTCCTGCCTCCTACTACGCGTGTAGTTTATCATTGTCCCTTGGCACTGTATTTGTACCTGAAGCCCTTTTGACCTGTGGACGGGTGGACGGTCAAGCATAATGTGATGGTGAACTTTAACCCCCCCAAAACAAGTTTTATGTTTGGATTTTCTTTTTTTTATGGTTGATTTCCTTTTTTCCCCTTTTTTCTTTTTAAAGACAAGTTTCAAGTTTCTTTATTAGTTGTCATACAGAAGTACAGAATACTTTTATACAAAATGCTTCTTTCTGTTATGCTCCAGAGACTGTGCTAGACAAAAATAGATAAGTATAAAATAAAATAAGTATAGCAAGTAAAAAATAGAAGTCACGTACGTAGACACAAGTGTTCAGTATGTACATGTACAATGTTCAATGCAGAGTAGAAGTAACTGAGTTACCATACAATATACTATACAATATACTAATATACAATATACTATATAGTGCAAAGCAGAAATGGGATGAGGTACAATTTAGGTACAATTTACAGTAAGGTGTAATGAGGTATGGGTTGTAGTGCAAATTCTTTCCCAATCAATATAAAGTGTGTTTAGGTGTTCTAAAGTGTGTAAAGTGGGTGCTGCAGTGAGTTGTTTGTTTAAAGTGAGTGTGTGCGTGTGAATGTGTGTGCTGTGAGTGCATTTGATGGTTGTTACATAGTGTTATTGTTTGGGTGAGCATCCTGATGGCCTGGGGATAGAAGCTTCTTCTGAGTCTTTCTGTGCTTACCATGAGACTCCGGTATCGCTTGCCTGACCGCAGCAGTTCAAAGAGGCAGTTGTTTGGGTGGCTGGAGTCTTTGATAATTCTCTTAGCCTTACCCATGCACCGCTTGTTGTAAATGTAAAAGTGGGAAGCCCCCCTCCAATTGTGCGTTCGGCTGAACGGGCCACTCTCGGTAGTCTGCTACGGTCTTGTGCTGTGCTATTCCCAAACCAGGAGGTGATATTGCCAGTCAGGATGCTCTATTGTGCATGAGTAGAAGTTCTTAAGGATCTTCTGACTGACTTGGAACTTCCTTAGGCGCCTGAGGAAGTAGAGGCGTTGCCGTGCCTTCTTCACAACACTGTCAATGTGTGTGGTCCAATAGATCTCAGGAACCCCTATCAAATCTGGATTAGAGGGTAGAACAGAATCTGCGACGCTCCCCACCATCCTGGAGAGAGAAGAAGGAGACAAAAGAGAAGAGGGGGGGGGAACGGGAATGGACAAACTCTCGCCGAAGACCGACTTCACGTCGACCTCCGTTGAAAGTTCGCCCGTGCCCCAATTAATATTATGTCTGCAAGAAGCCAACAAGGGATGACCCAACACCACAACAAAATAGGGGGAGACAATAACAAACAATTGAACCCACTCCCACCCCCCACCCGCCACCCGGATGTGTACAGGAACAGTGCGTTGAGTGACGCTCCCACTGCCCAGGGGCTGACCGTCCAGGGCGTAGATGGGGATAGGAACCCCCAACTCCTCGACCGGGATTCCCCATTCCTTCACCAACCCCAAGTGTATAAAATTGCCCGCCGCCCCTGAGTCAATGAGAGCCTTAGTTCCCCTAACGTCACCCCCACAGTTAACCGCCACCTCCAAAAATGTACGTGTGTCCGTGGGCTGTGCTGAGGTGAGCCCACCTGCTGGCGCTTTCTCGGGACCCGGCGGAGCACCTCCCCTTCCCGACTGGCGCCGAGTCGAGCCGGCCTGGTCTCGACAGCTGCCGAATCGATGACCGGTGCGGCCGCACCGGAAACAGCGTCGCTCCTCGATGAAGCGCCGCCGCTCGTCGTCCGAGAGCGACGGCGCCCCAAGCTGCAAGGATTCATCACCCAGTGGCCCACTCGTGTAATGCAGGAAGTTATCAACACCGGGAGGAGAAGGGACACGTACCTGGGTAGTAGCTTCACGCTCCCCCTCTCTCTCCCGATGTCGGTTGTCCATCCGAATGGCCGTGTTGATGAGCACTTCCAGCTGCTCCGGGATCTCACGCACGGCGAGCTCGTCCCTCATCCGTGCGGAGAGCCCCGGGACAAACAAGACAACACAGGGAATTTCCGGCCAAGCTGCCTCCCGAGCCACGATCCGGAAATCAATGGCGTAATCTGAGACAGTGCGGAGGCCCTGCCGGCAGGTGAGAAGCCGCAAACCGGCCTCGAAGATCGAGAGTACACGGGAAGTATCGAAGACTCTTCTCAACTCCCCGGTAAAGGCGTCCACACTGTTGCAGATTGACGGCCCGCTCTCCCATTCCGCCGTAGCCCAGGAGAGTGCTCGACCGGTGAGGAGGGTGATGATATATGCGACCTGGGATCTGGAAGAGGGGAATGAACGTGGCTGCAGCTGGAACACGAGTGAACACTGGGTGATGAACTCCCTGCATCCCTCCGGTGATCCCGCGTAGCGGCCCGGTGGGGATAGCCGTGGCTCCTGGGTCCGCTCCTGGTGCCCAATAGCTCCCCGGCCACCTCGACTTGCGCCTGCTGGGCCGTGAACAGCGCCGAATGCGCTGTCTCCTGCGACGAGCTGACGAGCCCGCCCAGCCGAACCAACTCGGCGCTGACAAGCTGCTGGTGTCCTTCCATTCGCTCCTGCGCACTCCTCTGCGCCTGGAGCCTCTCCATGATTGCATCCATGGAACTCTGATGGTCAGGTCTTCTGTCAGGATGGAGGTAGGTGAGTTCCAATTGTGGTATGCAATCACAGAGACGGAGATGGTGTACTCTTAAGCAGGTTCGTTTTAATAGTAAAGAACACAAATATAATCCTAGTAATACTAGGATACAATGCCGAGTGGCAGGAAGAAGAGGGGATATCTCCGAACGATATAATGAAGACCTGACAGAGATCAAGCAGAAGATAGGAAGGTTAAAAAGACACCACATTCTAACATTCCACACACACCCCCGTGACACTAAGTGACAGCACAAGTGACAGGGGAGACAGGTGACAGTAGCCAAGTGACAGATGACAGAATGGTGGGTGGTTCCAGACAGCAGTCAGCAACCAGAATGTAACAATAGCTATATCCATGTGATTGGGTTTAGTTCTTATTAATTATTTATTTATTTACTAATTTTATTTTATTTTTTTATTTATTCACTCACTGTCATTTGCAGTGTTGGTGTAGTGCTTTTGTTTATTTTCGGACATCACGATGCCTCGTTAATTCATGACTGTAAATGTAAAATGTAATTTTGCTCTTCCACACTCGTAAATCCTGCTCTTAGCTACGAGCAAATCCCAGAGAAGGAACCGTTAGTGCATGCCAAAATCGGCCCGAAAAGGTCGGAAGTGGAGCCACGATGACAAGTCCGTTGATGAACAAGGGCAGTGTTGAACTTGAGTGCTACACTCTTGGGTGCATAGTAGTATAGACATAATTAGCATAGTAGGTAGTACAGTATAGGCATATTATCATTGGGGCGACCAGGTAGCGCAGCGGACTAAGCGTCTGTCTACCACCGCAGAGACACTGGTATCGAATCCAGCTGTCAGCGGTGCCTCCGGCTTGGCCGGTCGTCATACTGACAGCGACTCCTACAGGTCGGTCAGGGGCAGGGCGCCTGCACAGCGAGGAAGGGATCTGGGTGAGGTAATGTGCCCTCCCACGCGTTACACTCACCCAATGAGAGTCCTTGCTGCCAGGTGAAAAGAGGCTGCTGGCTGTCTCCTATGTATCGGAGGAAGCATGTGATAGACTTCAGGGCTCCCTAGACCGGCAAGTAGGGGGCAAATGCGCGCAACGACCAGGAAGGGGAGGGGGGAATTGGCATAACGACTCAATTGGGATGGGAGGAAAAATACAAGAAAAATAGGAGGAGAAAAAGCGGATAAAAAAAGGCATATCGTCATAGTAGGTACAGTAGTAGTATAAGCATATTAGCATAGTAGGTAGTAGTATAGACATATTAGCATAGTAGGTAGTAGTATAGGCATATTAGCATAGTGGGTACAGTAGTATAGGCATATTAGTATAGTAGGTAGTAGTATAGACATATTAACATAGTAGGTAGTAATAGGCATATTAGCATAGTGGGTACAGTAGTATAGGCATATTAGCATAGTAGCTAGTAGCATAGATATATTAAAATAGTAGGCACTAGGCATATTAGCATAGTAGGTAGTAGTATAGGCATATTAGCATAGTAGCTAGAGTGTAATGCAGTGTAATGCAGGACCTCTTTAGAGGCATGCAACAAACTGGGACATGCAATGGGAGCGGCACACACACACACTGGAATACACACACACACATGCATGCATTGTCTTTTTTCTCAGTCGCCGATGCGATTGAGCTCTGTGCTTAACCCATCCCGTCGTCCTTCCCCCCAAGGGAAGCCGGGAGCAGACAGGGCGTCGGCGAGGTACCGCGCCCGGGGACCAATCCAAGTGCTCCTGCCTGTCTTCGTCAGGGACGCGACAGCGTCAGCGATCTGTTGTGCATGTTTTTCCATTGGGTTTATCTTATCTTAACTCCACACAGAAAGGCCTGGGAGATCCCCCACCTGGGTACCTGGCAACGCGGAAACCTGGTCCCCAGGCGGGAATCAAACCCTGGACCTTCTTGCTGTGAGGCGACAGTGTTAACCACTACACCACCGTGCCGCTAGTAGCATAGATATATTAACATAGTAGGTAGTAATAGGCATATTAGCATAGTAGGTAGTAGTATAGATATATTAACATAGTAGGTAGTAATAGGCAAGGTAGATTGCTTAGTAGCAAAGTGCATAATAGTAAAGGACAGTACAAAGGAGTCATACATGATCAGACAGAGCTGTTAGGCCATGCCTCCCACAAGCCGGCTGCAATGTGGACGAAGCCTTCCCCCAGGCCATCAGAACACTGAACACTGATCTCTCCACACACAAGCACACATGAACACACACACATGAGCGTTGGCGGGGGTGTCTGTCTCCTTACGAACAATGGCTGGGTAAGCCCAAAGGAGATTAAGATACTCTCCAGTTCATGCTCCCCGGACCTGGAACATCTGGCCATTCAATGTCGCCCGTTTCATCTCCCCCGAGAATTCACCGCCATTATCATGACGGCGGTGTACATCCCTCCCCAAGCGAACACCGCCAGGGCCCTGGTGGAGCTACAGGGGCATCTCAACATCTACCAGATGAAACATCCGGACGCAGCTATGATCATAGCCGGCGATTTCAACCAGGCGAATCTGAAGAAAGTGATGCCATCCTTTTTTCAGCACATCGCCTGCTCCACCAGGGGAGGAAACACGCTGGATCATTGCTACACCCCGTTCAGAGCCGGCTATAAAGCGGTACCGGCTCCGCCATTAGCGGGAGCTACAAGCACGTCCGATCATGACTCCATTTTCCTACTTCCGGCTTACAGGCAGAGATCACGTGACGCCGACTTGCTAAGAGGACGTATGCTGACAAGATGGAGGCACAAATGGCACAGAATGACACAAGAGGCTTATGGCGGGGACTGCGGACGATAACTGACTACAAAGTCAGCGCCCCCTCAATGGGGAGCGACGATGCCTCTCTCGCGGACAAACTCAACTCCTCCTACGCTCGGTTTGGGGCAAACAGTGGCGACGCTAGCTCACCGGCTAGTGACGTCACTGGCGCGCCGGCTGTCGTGGAGGGGGGGGGGCATCCGCGGGGGGGCAGGGACGCTCTCTTATTGACGGAACACAGTGTGAGAAGAGCATTTATGCGGGTGAACACCAGGAAGGCTGCTGGCCCAGATGGGATAACAGGACGCATACTTAAGTCCTGTGCTAACCACCTAGCCCCTGTGTTCACCACCATATTTAATCTATCCCTGGCAGAATCCGTGGTACCTGCCTGCTTCAAGGTGTCTACCATTATCCCGGTACCAAAGAAATCTTCCCCAACAGGTCTCAATGACTACAGACCGGTGGCACTCACCTCTGTGGCCATGAAATGTTTTGAGAGGCTGGTTAAGGATCACATTTGTGCCTCCCTCCCCAGTGATATGGACCCTATGCAATTTGCATACAGGCCAAACAGGTCCACTGATGATGCGGTCTCCCAAGTACTGCACAGCACCCTCTCTCACCTAGACCGCCAGAAGGGGGGCTATGTGAGACTGTTGTTCATTGACTACAGCTCAGCGTTCAACACCATAGTCCCCACCAGACTGATGGACAAGCTGATCGAGCTGGGTCTGAACTCCGCTCTGAGCGCCTGGATACTGGACTTTCTGAGTGAAAGGCCCCAGGCGGTCAGGGTGGGGGGTCAGACCTCCAACACCATCACCCTGAGCATCGGGTCCCCCCAGGGCTATGTTCTGAGCCCCCTGCTGTACTCACTATACACACATGACTGTGTGGCCAAGTTCAGCTCCAACTCCATAGTGAAGTTTGCGGACGACACAGTGGTGGTGGGGCTGATCTCGGACAACGACGAGAAGGCCTACCGGGAGGAGGTTGAGGTACTGGAACGCTGGTGCCAGGACAACCGCCTGCTCCTGAACATTTGTAAAACCAAGGAGCTGATAGTGAATTTTAGGAGAAGACAGCAGGGGACGGACACACCACTGAGGATAAACGGGGCTACCGTGGACAGGGTGAGCAGCTTCAAGTACCTGGGGGTTCACATCTCAGAGGATCTGACATGGACAACACACATAGACTCAGTCGTAAAAAAGGCGAAGCAGCGCCTCTACCACCTGAGACAGTTAAGGAAGTTCAGAGTATCTGGGAAGATACTCCAGTCCTTCTACTCCGGAGCTGTAGAGAGCATCTTGACTGGAAACATCACTGCCTGGTATGGAAACAGCACGGCACAGGACAAGAAGGCCCTACAGAGAGTGGTACGCTCAGCCGAGCGTACCACGGGTATTGCACTACCACCCCTGCAGGTCCTATATAACAAGAGGTGCAAATCCAGAACCTGCAGAATAATGAAAGACCCTCACCACCCCAACAACAGCCTGTTCAAGCTGCTGCGGTCAGGCAAACGCCTGCGAACACCAGCAACTAGGACAGAGAGACTTCGGCTCAGCTTCTTCCCCCAGGCCATCAGAGCCTTGAACACTGAACTCTCCACACACAAGCACACATGAGCACACACACAACACACACACTGTACACGCTCACACACTAGCAGCCACTTTAACATGAGCACACACACACTCATGCTGCACACGCTCACACTTATGGTCACTTTACCAAAGGAAAGGTCACTTTAAGAATAGTATAGTATAACTTGAGATTGTATAATATAGCATTGTATAGCAGTGTACATAAAGACCCAGTGCCTCATCCGTAGCTAACAGTGTATTGCACTATCACAGGACCTAGCATGTCCTACCATGCTCTGTAAAAACTCATGTACATATACCGATATGCCCTACTTTGATTACTTGTATTATTGCACAATGTCGTTCTATTGGATTCTTATTATATTATTATTATTGTATTATGCACAATCGTTGCGGGCAAGACCCCCCGCATTTCATTGTATACTTGTATACCGTGACAAATAAAACTCTTGACTTGACTTGACACACACACACACACACACACACACACACACACACACACACACACACACACACACACACACACACACACACACACACACACACACACACACACACACACACACACACACACACACACACACACAGACACACACACACACACACACACACCACACATCCTCACTTACACTCTCTCACACACCCCACACACAATACACTACAAAAAGGTCACTTTAAAAACAGAACTGTATATTTGTATATTATTGTATATATTACTCACTGCCTTTATTTCTTAAGCTTGCATTGTATTTTATTCACAAGCGAGGCAGGCATGGCCACCTACATTTCACTGCATGTCTCGTGTGTATGTATGTGACGAATAAAACTCTTGAATCTTGAATCACATTAACCGTTTCCGAGCACCACATATTGATGCCGGGACCGGACCCACGGCGGTGCTTAGCCCCCCCTGAGTAGTATGTCTGTGAATCAGTGTCATTGTGGTGGATCATGAGACCGTCTGTGCCAGTGGGTCTGTGTGTGTCTCTCACTCTCTCCGCAATCACATGCCTCTCGGCGTTTCTCCTCTTCCGTATGCCTCTTCTCTTACATTCTCTCCCTTCTCCGCTGTCTCTGTTGTCTCCTTTCGGCCGTGTGAGGGTAAGAGCATGGCACAGAAACTTTCTCTTTATCTTCATCCTGTATCTCTCTCTCTCTCTCCCTCTCTCTTTCTCTTCCTCCTGTATCTCTCTCTCCCTCTCTCTTTCTCTTCCTCCTGTATCTCTCTCTCCCTCTCTCTCTCCCCACCTCTCCCCCCTCTCTCTCTCCCCCAGCTCTCTCTCTTCTCTTCCTCCTGTATCTCTCTCCCCCCCCCTCTCTCTCACCCCCCCCCCTCTCTCTCTCTCTCCATCTCGCTCTATCTACCTCCCCCTCTATCTCCCCCTCTCTCTCTCCATCTCTCTCCCCCCCCCCTCTCTCTCTCTCTCTCTCTCTCTCTCTGTCTCTCTCTCTCCATCTCTCTCTATCTCCCTCCCCCCCCCCCCCCCTCTCCCCCTCTCTCTCTCTCTCTCTCTCTCTCTCTCTCTCTCTCTCTCTCTTCTCTCTCTCTCTCTCTCCTCTCTCTCTCTCTCTCTCTCTCTCTCTCTCTCTCTCTCTTCTGTAGAGGCTGCACACGCTGCCGCTTCCCTTCCCGAGATGGTGGTGCAACATTCAAGCCCCCATTTGGCCACAATGGCTTTTTAGAGTAATTCAATAAAGCTTTGCACTTTTCTGTCATCTGTTTCCATGACGATGCCAGTCCCCGGGGCCAATGGGAGGCAACGGAAGCCGCCAGCATCCCTAATATTAGCTATAATAATCACGATAATGGTCCTCCCCAAATGCCGTGCCTGTGATGATGATGATGGTAATGATGATGATGATTGTTTTTTTGTTATGCTGCCCACTCTCCTGCCTGCCCCCCCCCACCCCCCCCCCTCCCCTGTTCAGACTCATTAATGCCATTTAATGTCCCCACCCCTAATTCCTTAAAGGGACACGCTGCTTTTTCCTCCAGGTTGACCTTTAAAAGCTTAGATTCAGCAGTGGACCATCAGAATCAACCATGTCTATTAACAAAAGAACCGCCATATTGTAGTGTGTGTATGTGTGTACAGTATGTGTGTGAGTGTGTGTGTGCAATTAATGACTAGGTAAACATATAAGGAGTAGAGAAACAGTTGAACGCTGCTCAGCAGCTGAATGTTTGTAATTAAGCCTTGTTAGCGGTGTTTTCGTTGCGTTTTAATTAACACTCTGAGAGAACATGTCTGAGAGATGCCTCTGTGCTCCTGGTTATTCACTCAAATTCAGGGTGTGTTTATTTGTCTCAGTAGTTCTCTCTGCGACACCTCTGTTGAATCCAGCCACAGGAACAACGCAACACTGCGTGGCAGCTCAGCTCCATACTGAACCATGTGGTAGTAATTATATGTTTCCCCCCCAAACATAATGTAATAATAATAATAATTCATTACATCTATATAGCGCTTTTCTCAGACTCAAAGCAACGTAGGGTTAGGGAAATTGTCTCCTTCACCACCACTGGTATAGCACCCAACCTTGGGCTACGCAGGCTCAATGGCTGCCATACACTGGCACCCGGCACACATCACACTACTACACAATGGCTGAAAAGCTCAGGAGACAGGGATTGATGTCAGAGACCTGATTGGGAATTTGGCCAGGAATGTCGGGGAACCCCTTACTCTTTACGATAGGCGTCCTGGGTTCATTAACGACGAGATTCAGTCAGGACCTCGGTTTAGCGTCTCATCCAAAGGACGGCACTCGCAGCTGTACGGTGTCCCTATCACCGTAACAGGGGCATTGTTACTGACAAGTCCAGAGGACAGAGTGCCCCCTGCTGGACAACAACACCACTTTCCGACAGCAGCAATGACCCAGGGCTCGAACCCGTGATCTTCCGATCATGAGTCCGGAGCTCTACTCATGTAGCCACACTGCCGCACAGACTGTAGTCCCAATTTCCCTTGATTAATCCCCAATACCCACATGTCCTGTCTACCAGTCAATCCCTTCATCTCCCCTGATCTATCAGTCACATGAATCTCTCCATCTTGAACTTGGTCATCGGTTTAGTCATAACGTCCGCCACCATGTCTTCTGTAGGACAGTACTCAAGTATGACTTTACCATCATTTACTGCTGAACGAACAAAATGATATCTAATATCGATATGTTTGGACCTTTGGCGACACACTGGATCTTTTGATAAAGCAATTGCACCTTGATTATCTTAGCTAGCCATACCACTGAAGAAGGACATTAGTCCGAAACATGTCTGCTTTGATTCAGGCTGCCAATTAAAAAAACATTGAACCTGTGAGTGCTGGTCCGGCTATCCTGCTTTGTTACCTTGATTATCTTCAAATATTTTCACTGGTGCATATTGACCATTGTTTTCCATCCCATTCATTAACTGTATCAGGTATAAACTCTCTTGTGTGGTCGCGGCCAGCGCCATGTATTCTGCCTCGCATGTTGACAAGGCTACTGTAGCTTGTTTCTTTGATTTCCAAGAAATCAGTGGGCCATCATCTGTTAGACTGAAGCAATAACCTGTCGTGCTTCGCCTGTCACTTAAATCAGATGCCCTGTCCGAGTCACTATACCCCACAAGTTTGAGATCTGTCTCACTCTTCCTGTAGCATAGCTTGTGGTCTACTGTGGCCTTCAAATACCTCATCACATGTTTAGCTGTTACCCAGTGTTGTCCATTTGGTTCTGACAAATGCTGTGATAACTTTCCCACAACCCAGCTCAGATCAGGCCTGGTACAGGTCATTAAGTAAATTAGACTCCCCACAACCTCACGGTATCTTTTGGGATCCACTGGGTCGGCATCACTGTTGTCGTCTAATTTCTGTTCACATGGGGTGGATCTTGGCTTACAATCTGACATACCAAATCTTTCTAGTACCTTAGAAATGTATGTTTTCTGGCTCATCTTCACTGTTCCCCCATCATCCTGGTCAAAAACAATGCCTAGGAAATCATTTTAAATTTCATAGCGAGTGTTTTCTTCACATCGTTTAACAGATCATTATTGCTCGCCGCAATTATCAAATCATCAACCCATATGAGAATTATTGCCCTTTCTTTTCCTGTTTGTTTACTGTATACACAGTGGTCTGCAGTATTTTGAACAAAATCATTTTCACACAAGTAATCACTCAGCATCTTGTTCCAGTTCCTGCCAGATTGTTTCAACCCATATAGTGACTTATATAGTTTGCAAAACTAACTTTTCTCCTGTGTCTGATTTTAGCTCAAACCCTTCTGGTTGTTCAATATATACATCGTAATCGATAGGAGCATGTAGATATGCTGTCTTTACATCCATCTGGTGTAAGTTAAGACCCTGCTGTGCTGCTATCTGCATCAGGGCACGTATTGACGTCAGATTAGCAGTTGGAGAAAATGTCTCCTTATAGTCTATCCCCTTCACTTGGATAAAACCAAACCCCTTAATTTACACCTTAAAAACACTTAATTTACACCTTAATTTACCCCTTAAAAACCCCTTAACACATTGGGTGCCATGTAGTATGCCCATCTTTACCACTCTCTGCCAGTGCTGTAAGCCTATGGAGTGGCTCACCTTCTTTGCAGGGCTATAACTTTTTAAATATTATAGCTATATCGACATTACTATGGCCCATTCAACATCGGGTATCTATCGTTCCGGATGTGGTAACGTTATATTTTTCCATTCATACATTGTCGTGTTAGTACCGTCGAGAATATAAGTATGTTTTTAGACTGTATAGCAGTAATTCCTAGAACGCACGCTATAGGCCCCGACGTCACGTGTATTACACATTATCGATTGGCGGTTCGTCCCTATACACGCTATATTAAAAATGTCAAATGCATATGATCGCTATACATTATGCTCCATCATGCATGAAGGAAAGGGGGGGGGTCGTTTATGATTCCTTGATTTTCACTAACGGCTTTATTTAGTAAGACGCCATACGTTGATCGGACAGATTGCAATGAAATAAATGGACAATCGAGCTGGAAATAACGTTAGATTCCTCTTAGGCCTACCTGTGGCCGATGCATCTGGAGAACAAAAATTCCAATTATTTGATGTCGATCTGCTAGATCCATTTTACGTTTGTATGACGCAATAAACGCCGAAAGCATATTGATTCTTGCGTCTCGAAAGCGATCCAATGCACTCAAGGTGTGTATATTGATCCATGTTACAAGATATCTCTGGCGGAGCTTTTTCCCCGATGCACCGAGCGCCACTTCCGGTTTAGAGTGGAGTGTAACTCGCCCGAAATCCACCAGATGGCGGTATTGAGGCGTTGCAATATCAGACAGGGTCCAGCTGGCCCCCGGAGGCTTCCTGGATGAATTATGAATGCCAATAGCGAATAAAAGAAATAACGATCATAAAAACGAGTTTACTTGTTGTTGGCACTCAACGCATGGCGGCAATTAATGTGTTAATTTACACCTTAAAACCCCCTTATTTACACCTTAAAAACCGCTTATTCTACCCATCTGTTAATAACATTTTCAATCAATCAATCAAAACCATTTGAACTTCAGGAGGACCGGCCTATTCATTCAATGGCAAGATTGAGTAATTTAAGTGGATTTGGACCACACCCATATGGCTCAGGAAGACAATAAACACATTTTAAATATCCAGTACAATGACGTTTTACTGAAGTCATACATTGCTTATCGTGGAATGTTAATGTAATGTCATAAGTATAATTTCTTTCAGCTTCAGAACAATTAGATTTCTTATATGTGTTATGTGGCAGACCGGCTCACGCTCGCTACTGTAATTGGCTCGCGCTCTTGTATGTGTCAAGGTACTGGGGCATATGCCCATATTAGGAGACCCGAGGAGACTCCAGTCAGCGCGGGGCGCACCACAGTTTGGGAACCACTGCTCTGAGAAAAGCCCTCATTATGTTACCTGTATTGAGAGGAAAGCCAGCAGGGACTTCCTCAGCCGGAAATGGTTGGGGAATAGGATCTGGATGTCACTGTGTTCAAATTCCAGCAGATCCTGCCCATTAACTTTTTGATCTATAAAGCAGTTTGGTCAATTAGGTGGATGTGAATCAGACAAATCCCAAAATGTAACATTTGACAGCTGGAACATTATTTTGGTATTTTTACCAAATCCTAGGTTATATAGCTATTCCTAGGATATACAAATAAAATAATAAAATAGTTTGTAATTGCCATGCAAAGCCTCTGCCAGTTCAGTGAGGCCCTTCTCACAGAGAATGGTCCTCAAGTCCTCTGCCGATAGCCCTCTGTAATTCTCCCTAACAGACCCACACACACACACATTCGTTAGATAACATTACAAAAATAATAACGTACAATGTACAATAATAATAATACAATAATAATATCGTTAAATTATTAAATACTATACACAAATAGACTATTACTGACTTAATAGAATCGGTCGAACTCGACGGTACAGCGTTAAACTCTGATACTTCAGTTATTAATTCGCACGCGGTCTCAATGCTCTATTTGGGGCCAAACAGGCCATACTTCACCGCACGTTGTATCGTGGGTGAGGCTTCAACTTATTGGGTAACTCTGACTTCTGACTAAGTGCTTCTGTATTCACCTGCGCCGTATTTATACGTTAGGTGAACAAACTAGTACCAGCTTTATTCCTGTCTCATATCCTTGCGCAGAACCGTTCATGTCCAGGCAAGTCCCCGGCGGTGACTTTGAACCAGACCTTGGAGGTATGGCCATGGCGCCTGGTGGACCGCTGTCCAATAGGAGAATGAAATATTATGGTCTGTACTAGGCTAAAGGGATATTCCGTGTATATGTACAAGGAATATACAAGGGATATCAAACGATATACAAATATTATGCAATATATATCAATCAATAAATATATATATTCGGTTTAATCTGATCCTTCGTAACAAATACGTTAACGTTATTGCAGAAACAGCTAACGTTAGCAAATCACTAACGTTAGCATAGTCAACATTAACAGTAGTTATACTTGTTGAAAATCTCAGCAATGTCGACAATTACATTAACATAACTTGATATTCGAGGTAATAAATCTCGGAAATGTCAAGTATCCAGCCAGTTATGCCATAACCCATAAGACATTACCGTTCAGTTTCCATGTTATTCATTATTTTCGTTGTGTCAGACAGTTACTTTTCAGAATACTGTTTGTATTATATAGTATCTCGCACGAGCCAGAGCTAAAAAGAACATTCCAAATAAGGGCATAGTCGAGCCCGCAAAAGAACATTTCAAATAAGGGCATAGTACAGGGCACCTCCAATGTACAGTAAATGACCTAACTCAAGAATACACGAGACCCTCCTCTTGGAACCAAGTATGGTTTCGTCAATATTCCAATGTACAGTTTTGCTTGTACAGTTGTACAGTTTCCCCCATCCACCCTGCTAAGTCTTTCTCTGGTCTGCATCCCCTTAACAATTGTATGTATTGAGCCGTACTGTACTGTACGTGTACATTTGGGGATCCTTAAAGGAACACGCCAACATTTGGGGAAATTTGCTTACCGTCTTCTCCAGAGAGAGACAAGAAGATAGATACCAGTTTCCTCTCTGTGCGTTCAGTAGAAAGCTATCTGGCTGCATGTTAGCCTAGCTTAGCACAATGAATGGAAGCAGACAGTGCCGGTTAGCCTAGGCATTGTCCAACTAACACCTCTCCCAAAGGCTAACCGGCACTGTCCGCTTCCATTCATTGTGCTAAGCTATAGGCAAACGTGCAGCCAGAAAGCTTCTTGTCTCTCTCTGGAGAAGACGATAAGTTAATTTCCCAAAATGTTGGCGTGTTCCTTTGACTTAAAAATGTAGAACCAGGGGCGCCCCGGTGGCGCACCACGTATATACACTCAGCGTAACCGCAGCGTCAGCAGGGGATGGATCACAACACCATATCCGGGCTGTTGGTAGGTGCAGCTCAAAGGGCAGAGGTGGAGGCGTGACCAGCAGAAAAGGCCCTAGCCGCGGCCATCTGATTACACTGCACATTATCTTGTGCGTTTGATTAGAAGATAAATATTTCAGTTTTTATTTTATTTTATTTAAAGGGGAACTATCTTATAAATGGCCTTTTTGAGTGTTTAGCATTGTTTCCTAGCTATGTGAACTTATATTAATATTATCTATGTCTCTAATTCTCATATTGGCGCATTCTTCCAATTCTCCTCTCACAATATTCACCCTCACTGAACTGAGTCATCTGAAAATGTGATGATTTGTGATGTCAGAGAGACACCGCTGCATGATAATGTTGAGGTACATGATGAGCTGCACACAGTGGTTGGAGCCCAGGCTCAAAACGGCTCGAGATCTTGAGGTAGAAAAATGGTGTTTTTGAGGACTTGATTAGAAATACAAAACAATGAATAATAAAAAAAAAAAATATTACAGAGGTGTTCCATAGACTCACAGGAATTGTGTAAAAGTGCCCAAATAGTGAAAGAAATAGTAAAATGGTTCCCCTTTAAAAAATATATATATATATATTTTTTTACCAAGCTACATCATGGAGTTGGGCCAAGTTGAGCTGAACAAGAGGGAATCCTCCCAAATAGCGATGCATGAAACATGGTGAAATTGCCCACATGCCACGACCAGTGCCACAAAAGGCTACCTGTTACCATTATGGCCACAGGGGGCCAATCTTGCATAGTGCAGTGTTAGGAATAATAACAGGAAAACAGAAAAGGCTTACTTCCATCCCTTCTCTCTCCTATAATGTCTGGGAGTGACACATTCAAATTAAGAATCCATACATATTATTCCAGCCATAGTATCAAATCAATACAATTTTGTGACAAACAATGAATTACCCACTATAATAAATAAACTATAACTGTAATAAAGCTTGGGAGCCATACATTGACTTTAATAAAAACGATTTCACCAGTGAAGGGAGGTGCCCACTTGATAACCCTGGTGATATGCTGGCTCTCACTGCCTATCTATCTACATGTTGGGTTGCGGTGGCCATTGGGGAGGTGGTGGTAGTATAGGATTATGTAGCACCGGCATTGCCAATAGCTAGAGCTTGTTCTCACACCCCTTACCCTAAACCGGGTTACTTTGTATCATACCCCCCCATGACCTTTTTATATGCCCCCCCATGATTAGCACAGGTGTTTGGCAATGGGATTCGATTTCTTCATTGAGCGCTTATCCTTATCATTAGGGCACAAGTATTGTGTGTTTTATTATAAAAAAAGAAAAAAAACAAGAAGTTGGGATCCTGTTTTGCACTGTGTAAAATATCACAGTATGCCCCCCCCCCCTCCCCCATCAAATCAATACTTTAGGTGCCTGCCCACTTTTCTATTCTCCTTACAGACTGTCTATCTGTCTACTGTCTGTACTGTCTATCTGTAGTATGTCATTATGTTATGATGAATTGAAAATGGGGGACCCTGATGTAAACAAGACGAAAGTCTTTCTCTGATCTGCATCACCTTAACAATTGTGTGTATTGAGCTGTACCCATTCTGCAATCTGTTAATCAAGTTTTCAATCAATCAATCAATCAATCAATCAATCAATCAATCAATCAATCAATCAATCAATCAATCAATCAATCAATCAATCAATCAAGCAGCATCAGCTTCTCCTCCAGCCTGGGTCACATGACCCACCAGCTTCTCCTCCAGCCTGGGTCACATGACCCACCAGCTTCTCCTCCAGCCTGGGTCACATGACCCATCAGCTGTGCCTCAGCACATCCGCCTGACTGTTTACAAACCAGCAGCATCTCAACCAGCAGCAGACAGACCAACACAGTTCGGGCAGAATGGGGAGTCCTGCATAATAAAGCCAAACAGGTAACCACACTGACGCTAATGCCGCTATATCACACTATGTGAATTGATTTTAAATAGTCGTTATTCACATGGACGTGTGTGCGGTGTGTCAGTTTGTTAGCTTTGTTGTTTAGCGGTAGCTGTTTTGTTGGAAGTAGCTTAACGTCAGGCCTATATGCAGTGTCTCATGGTGCACAACACAAGTTGCTGCTAACGCTAGCTTCCCAAAACAATACCGTTTACATGCCATTTTATAACCGAATTGTCAGCGTTACTACAAACTAGTAGTCGTGTTAGTTTCTCCGGACTGTTAGTGTCTCTAGGGCTGTCATTGTTAGTCGTTGCTATATCTAGCTAGTTTCTCTCCGAACTAGGCTTTGCATTGGCTTTGTATTGTTGTCTGCTGACGTGCCTCTGGTATGTCATGTCTCCACCAGCAGGCATCGATCACGTTCATCCAGAGAGGATTGTTTCCATCCATTTGGGCCTAAACTAAAACTGACAGCATGTGAAATGACTACACGAGTAAACTTAGAAAGTAGAAAGTGCAATATGATGAATTGAAAGTCTTTCTCTGGTCTGCATCCCCTTAACAATTGTGTGTATAGAGTCGTACTGTACTGTACCTATTCTGCAATCTGTTAATAAAGTTTTCAATCAATCAATCAATTCAAGTGCCAGTAATATGTGGGAGGTATTCTCATGAGTTGCTTTGTGATTTGTGTGTCATTTCGACTGGTTGATAATGGTCTTCGTTGTGTGACTGGTTTGCTGAAGGGTACTTTGCAGGCTGGTTCGTGCTTTTTGATCACACAACTCTTTGATCACTGGGCGAGGTACACTGGGCAGCCCAATACCAATACCTGACCATTGTGTTGGATGGGCCATTAGACCGTCACCACACACACTGCAATATCCGATCCCCTCTTTTTAGTTTGATCTGTAGTGACTTAGTAATACTGCAAGTTGCAACTACACGTAACTGTTAGTGGCTCTGATCACATCATTGGGAAAGAGGGATTTCCGGAGATTTCTTGGATATTATTGTCCTGTGTTGATATTAAGGACTAGTTGTATTGCTGTATGTAGTACATTAACCATTGTAGACAAAACGGGTGCTTGCAAATCTAATAGGAGCCAATTGTCATTATACTGGATGTCATTGTCAACCCTGGCCAATCAGCTTTGGTAGGGAACGCATAACACGCCATGAGAAGAGTATGGAGCGAGTGAAGTGAGTCATAGCGAATTGACTGCTTGGAAAGTTTACGAAGTGATACTGCGATTACACAAAGTGGTCTCTCGCCACGCAGGCCCAGTGTTTCCCATATGTGTGTTTATTTGTGGTGGCACCCCACCACACTATCAAACAGGCCCACCGCAAATTGATTTCCCAAATGGACACAACAATAATGCATTAATAATCTCATCTTGAACACAGTCCTTTCCCACTGGTCTGACTGTATAATTACCAGTCCCAGCTGGTTACCACCACTAAGACTGTTTTTAGATGAGACAGAAGAGTTCTAAACTTTAAAGGAAGGAACACGTCAACATTATGGGAAATGTGCTTAGTTGCTTACCATCTTCTCCAAAGTCGGAGACGAAGATGGATACCAATTTCCTGTGTTCAGTAGAAGGCTATCCATGTGCGAGCTAGCCTAGAATGGAAGAGGATACGGACCACTAGCCTAGCTTAAAACTTTTTTGCCAACAGCTAGGCTAGCTGGTCCGTATCCATTTCCATTAATTTTAATGGATTAGGCAATGAATTAGGCCTAATGAGAGATTATCTTCCGAAATAAGAGTTTAAATATCCAAATGGTTTGCGCCAGACGGTCCTAAGTTAGTTAGACCGTGTGCTTGTTCACCAAATTCCAATACAGCGTTGGATCCATCTGTGTTTGTTGACCGGCTCAGTTACACAATAAAAATGTCTCTCTTTCTCTCTCTCTCTCTCTCTCTTTCACTCTCTCACTCACATGCTGTCTTCTGCCAATCAGAGCGTGGATGAGCTATACCCACCTGCACTGATTCACTGAAAAACTCAGCTACAAGGACTTTATGAATTATGATGTGTGGTAGAGTGGAGATTCAGACCTGGGACTCCACTATAATCAGGGGAGGAAACTAACTTTTTGGCTTACCAGCCAACTGGCGAGTATCTGATTTTTTTTACCAGCCAAACAGATTTTTTACCAGACAAAAAAAATCGCCAATTGTGATAATTACTTCTTTGTATGTCTTCGTCTAAATTGATTTTCAATCATAGTAAAATAATCACACCGTGTCTCTACTCTTTAAAATATTTATTAGCATAAAACATTAATCACTACTCTTCACAATATTAGCATAAAACATATTAACATGAAAGAGGTATCTATTCTGGACTGGGTTGGGCTGAACTGGGCAGTGAAAGATGCTGGGTTGGACTGGGTTGGGCAGTGAAAGAAAAAAACCGAAGTATGTTGTGAAGTGTATAGATAGATGTGAAATGTATAGATGTAGCAGTAGTCTATCTGTATGTCATATGTTATGATGAATTGAAAATGGGGGACCCTGATGTAAACAAGACGAAAGTCTTTCTCTGGGCTGCATCCCCTTAACAATTGTGTGTATTGAGCCGTACTGTATTGTACCCATTCTGCAATCTGTTAATAAAGTTTTCAATCAATCAATCAAGTTAACTTTGAACCTCGGTTGTCAAGCCTCGTCAATGTTGTGTATGCATCTGGGTAGGCACACTGTGCCTTTAAGACAGCACGGTGGTCTTACGACAGTGCTGTGAAGTACCATCAAGTGTTGTGGTAACGTCAGTTGGGTTGGTGTGCTGTTGTGCACAGTGCACTGGTTGAGCTTAGCTAGCCCCTTTCGTGACTGCAATGTGCAAGCCAGGGGCTTTTGAGCATGAAATAAAATGTCTAACCTTACGTCGTAGTCCGGTGCTTTTTTGGAAACATTATAGTCATAACAGATACACAGCTGGCTGCTTTGAGCACACGGGGCTAACGTTAGCTAGCAAGCAGCTATCGCTAAAACGCTAACTAGAAGCTAACCACTGTATACAGTTCCAGTAGACTAACATTACACCTCTGTGATTTAAATGTGTCCTTAGTAACTTATACTCGAGGGTTGTGCTAGGGTTGGATGCAGTTCCCCGTTGGTCCGCGGGTGGTCTTGTGCAGTGCTCTCGTGGCACTGTCAACTAAAGCGAGCACTCAGAAGATGCGCACCGTTTGCCAGTGCAGTGATTGCAGAATGTTTTTTTTTGTATACTCGCCAGACTGGCGAGTGGTCTTCATGAATCACTCGCCAAACGTAAAAAATACTCGCATTTGGTGAGTAAAGTGGCCTAATTTCCTCCCCTGACTATAATCTATATGACGTTATTGCTATCTTGGCTGGATGGATCAAGCACAGAAAAACACACCCAGAGAATTGCAGCAACGTTATAATGTTACTAATTGTTAGAAGCTCATATAAATCATTAACTGGAGTTCCCTGTTGGTAACATTATTGCTAGCTTTCGGAATCCTGCTAATGTAAGCCCACTTAATCGATTATCAGGCTATCTAGCCTATTAGCAAATGCAACCCTTATAATACGTTGGCTATCTTATAAATATCAAATCAAGTTGCTTAAGTTTAGGTATCAGATTGTCAAAAGGCTCATCCTACAGTCTCTTATTCAGCTGTCTCTCAGCTCTGAGTGACAGCACGTCATTAAGTCGTTACTCTACTGTCTCTCAGCTCTTGACAGCACGTCATTAATGTTACTCTACTGTCTCTACTGTCTCAGCTCTGACAGCAGGTCATTAACGTTACTCTACTGTCTCTCAGCTCTTGACAGCACGTCATTAATGTTACTCTACTGTCTCTACTGTCTCAGCTCTGACAGCAGGTCATTAACGTTACTCTACTGTCTCTCAGCTCTTGACAGCATGTCATTACTCTACTGTCTCTGAGTGACAGCAGGTCATTAATGTTACTCCTACTGTCTCTCTGCTCTGAGTGACAGCACGTCATTAACGTTACTCTACTGTCTCATCTATGACAGCAGGTCATTAACGTTACTCTACTGTCTCTCAGCTCTTGACTGCAAGTCATTAAGTCGTTACTCTACTGTCTCTCTCAGCTCTGAGTGACAGCACGTCATTAATGTTACTCTACTGTCTCTCGGCTCTGACAGCAGTTAACGTTACTCTACTGTCTCTACTGGCCCACCATGTAATTTTATGTGGACAGCAAGATCTTAACCTCTTAACTGGCACCGACCTGGCCCGGGACGCTTTAACTCATTCAGCGCCAGTCACGAGAAAAGTCGGGTTAACTCGCCAACCGTTCAGCGCCAAATCACGTGAAAACTTGGGTTTTAATCGTTATTTCTTTTATTAGCTATATCCATTCATTTTTCATCCATCCAGCCTGATGTTATCATTGGGAATGGGTCTGAGCTCGCAAAATGGCAAATACCGCCGCCTACGCCTTCCAGCCGGTATTGCACTCCATTCAAAATGGTGTAGTTTCTTTTCTGGGCTGATCTGAGCCGTGCGGGCGGGGTTTAAATACTCCGGCAGGACTAGCGTTTACAACGTTACATCTGCGATGCTGCCCCTCCCCCCCTTCATATGCAATGCCGGACAATGGGGGACGGACCTCCACGAGCAGTATTTGGAATGGCGATCAGATAATTGGATAATTTTTTTTGCATTACATCAGAGACCAGGTAAGGACTCTATATATCCAATCTTGCGTTGATCTGATATTTCTTTCTACCGCGATCAAAGCTGTCTGTGTGGAATGTGTTGTGCTTTTTACCGTTGGCTGGGGGGGGGGCGAGCGCGCGCCCCGCTACGAGGGCCATTTCATGTATTCACGAGGAGAAATAATAATGATAATCTAGCGTTGATTTCAGGAAGATTCGATAATCAGGCGAAAAATGACCGTGATAAGGGTATTCCACTAAAACGCTATTATCGCGTATTTTCCTGGGATTACTAAGAATCACAAACTATACTCATATTCAAAACGGAAATGTACGGATGAAAAAACAATCTGTTTTGTGCATGTTGACTGGAAGCAACTCACTGACAATTGACGGGTGTATTATATCCATAGCTATAATATAAGATATATTTTAAGCACTCGCAAATTTCGCAGTCTCCCCATTGATTAAAGCGATGGCATTCTAGCGCCCCGACCCCTGGCGCTGATTGAGTTAATGGCTATTTGCCCGCTGACGCCACTTTGTGACCTCTAGCGGCTTGGGTGTGCAAATTTTTTATACAATTCGGCGATCTCGAAAGTGTGATTTTCCAATGCTACCCCACGTGGGGATGAGCGAATCAGGGATCTAGGTGAAAAGTCATGAGCGAAAACGGGAAGTAAAAAATGCGCATTGGAGTCTATGAGAAAATGGAAACCTGCAGTTCACTAATTTCTGAACGGATTCTTATGACATTTTTACTACACAAGGGCTATGGACCCAGGGTGCTTTTTCAGCCATACCAATTTTTTGGGAAATATACTTTTGGATATTGCAACTACTACAAAAAAACGTGAGTAACAAGTTTTTCTACAACTCAAGTTCAACTTCAGACCTATATTACTTTATTTCATTAGCACTAAAAGTGAATTTTCTTTATTGTATCAGAAACTTCAGAATGTTATCTTTCAAAAGAGACCAGGGTCATCATGCATGTGCTATAGGTATAAAGTATAGTATTTTGGTTTGCAAAGAAAGTATGCAGTCCTCAAGTTCAAGTTAAAAAAAAAATTCCACTTTTGGGGGCGCCAGTTAAGAGGTTAAAATGGGTGTGATTGTCTTAAAATAAGTATGCTGCTTTAAAGCGTGCATTGTCCATAAACTACATCTCCCACAATACATGTGTGACCCGCGAAGTGACAGCATCCCGTGTAGATCGAAGTGTACATCAGTGTTAACTAGGGCTGAACGATTAATCGATTTTAAAATCGAAATCGCGATTTTAAATGATGCAATTAGCAAATCGCAAATTACTTTTTTTTTTTTTTACCAGGAAGTAGGGCTGGGCGATATGGCCTAAATATGATATCACGATATTTTCTGACCTTTCGGCGATACACGATACACATCACGATGTTTTTTCTTTTTTACCCCAAACAATTCATTATGAGGCTTACCAAGACAGTATTTGAGTTTGCAAGCTAACATTAAAGACAAAATAAAATACCCATGCATTTAGCATTTTTATATTATATATTAGATTTAGATTATTAGATTATATATTGCATATATAATATTATTATATCATATATTATATGATTTAGATATGAAATATGATGAATTGAAAATGGGGGACCCTGATGTAAACAAGACTAAAGTCTTTCTCTGGTCTGCATCCCCTTAACAATTGTATGTATTGAGCTGTACTGTACCCATTCTGCAATATGTTAATAAAGTTTTAAATCAATCAATCAATAGCATTTTAGCATTTTTATGAAACTACTGTATATATGTATGTCTCTAAATGTTTTGATGAATTGAAAATGGAGGACCCTTATGTAAAAAAGCCGAAAGTCTTTTTCTGGTCTTCATCCTCCTGTACTGTATTGTACCCATTCTGCAACCTTTTAATACAGTTTTCATTCATTCATTCTGACGGAAACATAATCATTTTGATTGACAGTCGAGTCTGCCAATGACGTCACGCCGCTTGCACCCGCCCTGCTGTTCTTAGCACCAATCGGCAATCGCTTAGTTTTTGACTTCCTGAATGTCCTGTGTGCTGAACAACAAAGCTACTAACGTTAGCTCCCAGCGGCCGTCGAGTAGGAGACCAGTGCTCCACAGGATGAGGCATAATGATTTTACTACAACGAATGTTATAATAAAAGCCTTTCCATACATCTGTCTGATTGAAAACTTTATTAACAGACCGCGGAATGGGCATATCTCAGCACGGGCTGAGATATGAACGAGTAACGTGTGGACAGATTGACGCGACACAATCCTCTTGGGCAAAACATCACGATATCCACGATACGTTGAAAAAGTGTATCGTTAATGAACTGTACCCGATATTTATATAATATCGTCATATCGCCCAGCCCTACCAGGAAGTCCCATTGAGATACAAGTAAGTAGGGATGCACCGATATGAAAATGTGCCACCGATACCGAACAATCGGCTGATACCGATATTTGTGGCAAAATAGTTTTTTGTAATTTTCTTTTTTTTGTTCTTTTTTTTCTTTTTTTTATGAAACTACTGTATATTTGTGTTACAAATTGTGCTCACCGATATGAACATAGGCCTCTTTACTTACTTAAAAAAAGGAAACATCAAGAAATAGCACTATCTCTCTCCCAGTATGTTCTGCAGGGCTGCAGCTAGATACTAGTTCTCCCAGCATGGTCTACCTGCTGGGCTGCAGCTAGATACTATTGTCTCAACCAATGACATTTTGATTGACAGTCGATTCTGCCAATTACGTCACACACCGCTTGCACCCGCCTCTGCTGTTACCACCAATCGGCAAGCGCGTATAAATCTTTTACTTCCGCTTTTGACGAGAGCTTTTCTACAACAACAATGGCGGCGGGGCCGGACGTTTAGCTTTTAGCTCCGCAGGATGACTTAAATGAGGCATAATGATTTTACTGCAACTAATGTTATAATAAAACAAAGCCTTTCTATACATGTGTCTGATTGAAAACGTTATTAACAGATTGCAGAATGGGTAAAACTCAGGGCTCTGTGAGCAACGGAAGGAACTGAGCTAGTATGAACGCTTGCTACGTTCGGGTAAATAATATGCTGATGTTATTGAACGTGTAACACTAACTACAAAACGAATGCCTTGTTAATCATAAGTAGTAACTTTGATGCAGTAGCTTGTGTGTGGGGGACTGGGGACGGCGTTGTGCAGGTCGCGAGTGAACTTTTTTTTGTCTTGACGCTACACAAATTGATGGATATTTATCGGCTACTGCCATCGGCACATTCGAGCTTATCGGCCGATAGGCCGATTGCAGTCAACAAGGCACTTATCGGCCGATACCAATACCCGACCGATACATCGGTGCACCCCTAGATACAAGATCTCCTTTGCAAGTTGTTGTTATTGTTGTAGGAATGGTTTGGGAGAGGGAGGTAAGGGGTTTTAGATTGTGTGTTGTGAAGTTTAGACTTCAGAGAGGGAAAAAAGGTACCGTTTGGTACCGGTATCGATTCCAGGTAAAAAGAAACATTTTCAGGCTCGGTGTCCCGAACAGACCCACCGCGTAGGCCAGATGCAAGCCGCATTTTACAATAAACCTCTGTGGGGCTGCAAAATAAAATATTATAACCGCAAATTTAATCGCAATCGCAATATGTCAGAAAAATCGCAATTCGATTATTTCCCAAAATCGTGCAGCCCTAGTGTTAACTACGGCAATTTCACCAACAAGTCGAATTGAGAAATATCTTCATTAATGATGCCAACATGTCCAAGAAGAGAGAGGTTGATGCAGATGAAAGGCAGTTTCATGAAAGATGGGAAAGTGAATACTTTAGTTTGTGCTTCAAACAAACGTTTGTGTATGAGCGAGGCGGTGTCGGTCGTCAAAAGAGTACAATCTACATCGGCATTTTGACACCAAACACCAAACGCATGCCAAATTTAGCCTCCAAGAAAAACAACTAATTGTCCCAAGAATTAAAAGGCAGACTGCAATCGCAGCAGAGTATGTTCACAGAAGCAACAGCCTAAAACCATGCGGTAGCTAGCTTTATTGTGGCTGAAGAAATATTGTCTGAACTGTCAAAGCTGAACTGGCTGTGTGATTTTGCTATGTTTCAAAATCTGATTCCAATTGAATAAGAAGCTGCAGGGACGCAAACAAATCCCACCCAAAACCAATATAGTTGTGAACTGAGACAACCCTTATTTTTTAGTACAGTTACAGTTGTGTGTTCATGCAGACACATGTTTTCTGTAATCTAACTATCTCATTAGTTTGATGTATGGCCTCTGCAAGGTTGTGTGTAGCCATTTGTTTTTGTAAAATGCTACATCTGTCACACATCTTAGCAGCTCACAATTGTTGGTTGCACCGTAGTTATGCCCCTCTCTTGACTGACAAAAAAGTTTGGAACAAAGTTAATGTCATAGCTTGTATTTGATGATATCTTTTTCTTTGTTATTTACTTGAATAGTTTGACAATTGATTGGTGGAGTAATATGGGGTTCTTAACCTGATACATTTAAATGATTTATGTTAAAATAACTAGGGCTGTCTTAAATACTTCGAAGCTTCAAAGCTTCGTTCGATGGCACAAGCTTCGAACATTAAAAAAAAAAATTTATAAAAGAAAAAAAATATATATAATTTTCTTTTCAAAAGATTTAAAAAAAAATTATAAATTTTTTTACTTCGGTGTGTGTGTGTGTCAGGGTTTCCGTTAGAAAAAATTGTTGCCGGTCTCCGTGACCTGCAAGATTTCAATCTACCGGACAAATGAGATTAATTCCGGTCATAGTTTATTGAGCTTTAAAACAATTTATAGGCAGACTATATAAAGAATGTCATCCTCAAGGCATGTAGATTTATAATATTATTTAAAACTAGGCTACTTTTGCGTATACAGTCATTCATATATTCCAAATAAAATAAGTCCCTCGATACTCCGTGCTGCTGCTGACTTGAAATAAAATAGACCGCGTATGTGGGCAGTCGGTCCGACACTAAACAGCAGTCTGTTATAATCACATTTTTATGAGCTAACGAATTCCGTTATATTGGACATTTGTATTAATTATATCAAGCGAAGAACTGAGAAATTTTGCAGAGAGAGACGGCAACATTATCGTGGCCGGGTTTGCGTGATGTATATCTCCACCTCCCAACGACTTGGTGCTGGTCATAATGTCCGGTGAAAACAACTCCCTCCAAGCACAACTTGACCACCTGAACCGTACCAAAACAGGCCAAAATTAAATAGCCCATGCGACGAACGATTCATTACATTCGTTTCATCGTTGCTCCACCAAGCAGCCGGTCCAACAATGAAAGCTGTTATCAGCGCGAGCCGGCCGCAGTTAGTTTGCAAGAAGCATCCAGCTGCAGACCCGCAGAGCAGCTTTCCAGGTCTGGGGACCGCACTGTGCCAGCAAAGCTGGTGGGTTCTGTGGGTCTGCAGCTGCATGCCTTCCGCAAATCCAGCAGCAAGCTCTCGCTGAGCGAGGCAACGACAACAAACGCAATGATTGTTTCGTTCATCGCATAGGCCACCCAACTCCAGCCCATCCAAATACAATTCAAATAATCAAACTGTGCCCAGAGGGAACTATTTTCACCGGACACTATGACCGGAGAGATTAAATATGTCGGACTTCAACAGATTTTGCCGGTCAAATACCGGTAATTACCGGCTAACGGAAACGCTGGTGTGTGTGTGTGTGTGCATGGGGCCATTGGGTGGGGCCGGGGGACAAATACACTGGAGGAAAGTAACCCAGCTCAGCACTGCCCAAATTATATCATCACTATTGCCTGTTTGAAGGATATCATCCTCAAACACATATACACCACCTACACGCCTATTCTCAGTCCTTGCCCCACAATGGTGGAATTAACTACCCACCCCAGTTAGGACAGCCGAATCCCGTCCAATCTTTCGCCGTCGACTAAAGACGCACTTCTTCAACCATTATCTGAAATAAAATAAAATAAAAAAAATCTAACCCTAACTAACCTTACTGTCATGCACTTGTCCTAATAAACTAACCTACACTGTAACACGCAACACTTTGATGAATATTGTTACTCAGCTGATAGAGTTGTATCCTTCCTGATGACCTGTCGTACAGAACTTGTAAGTCGCTTTGGATAAAAGCGTCAGCTAAATGACTAAATGTAAATGTGAATGTAAATGCCTTGTAGAATTCCACACATAAGAAAGAAAGATACTGGGATGAATAAACAAAATAGGAAATAAAATGTAGAAATGCATGCAATACATAAATAAATATGAATCTCCATATATGAAATGGAACATTTAGATAAGGCAGGGCTGTACGTTAACTTTTTTTGCACATAGCACTGGTGCTACACTACAGAGGTTGATAGTTTTGTAGCACAGGCCAAAATCTTGTAGCACAAGTATAAAACGTGTTATATTTGTAACAGTCACAAATGTGCCTATTGTATTTGTGTTATTTAGTTGCAGTTAGAGATGTTCCGATACCATTTTTTCCTTTCCGATCCGATTCCGATACCTAAGCTTTGGGTATCGGCCGATACCGATACTTATCCGATACCAGTGCATACATAAAAAAAAAAAAAAACGATATTATATAAATTTTTTATAAATATATATATATTTTTTTTTTAACAAATACTGTTTTATATATACTGTTTTTTTAGTCATAACTAGAAAGTAATGGTATTTATTCAACAACAGGTGATTGTATAGATTTGTATTAGTATCATTAATCAATGAGTATGGGGCTTCAGCACTGCAGATATACCCTACTCCAATGATCCACACGGACATTATACGTTGCTGCACTCGCTACCCACTGGCTCTGCAGATATACCCTACTCAGTCTGTCTACAAGGCTCCGTTCAGTAGCAGTCGGATCTGTTTTGATTTTTGCACAATAAATATTCAACATTCTCTTTTGAGACTCCGCCTCAGACTCTTATCATTTGGCACTAAAAGCTAAACATTGTCGCCGATATGGCTGTCCGCAACATGTCATTAATTGTGTACGCGACGTGCAATTGTGCAATGACGACGTTATCGTTAGCTAGCATGAGCTACCGGTATATGGGAAGACCATAGAAGACTGTAACGTTACTGGTGACATTGTGATTTAACTTGGAATACTCCTTTGCCAACTTGCTGTACTTTGCTTGCAGGTCTGCAGCCATTATTGCTGGATTATATGAATAGCCCCAACTTTAGCCAAGGTAATGTTAAAGCTAGCTTTCGGTTAGCCGTTCAATGCTAATAACACCAGCCACCAAGCGAACCCATGAGCTCGCCGTCAACACCGCTCTGTCGGGACGATGACATTTAAGAAAGTATCTGCTGTTAAAATGACAAATGGCATTGACACTTTAATCGATTAAGCACACGTTTGTTTTATAATGCTTACTCAACAGACCACAGTGTTGTTGATAAATTACGTCATATGGTATCGGAGCGCAGCATTAGAGGGTACTCGCCGATACCGATACCAGCATTTTAGCCAGTATCGGCGGCTTTTCCGATACCAGTATCGGTATCGGAACAACTCTAGTTGCAGTGCCATGTTTGGCTGTCATTTAGTATATCGCCATGTGTTATTATTACTATAATACTCTCATATGCTATTTTCAATTAATATCATAAACAACATAAGGAATATTAGCATAATTTTTAGTGGACTGAAGGAATGAGTCAGCGTTAATAGTTTTAAATGCAAATAATTTATTGAAACATAGAAGTGGGGTCGGTTGGGACACACACACACACAATGGGGGACCCTGATGTAAACAAGACAAACGTCTTTCTCTGGTCTGCATCCCCTTAACAATTGTGTGTATTGAGCTGTACTGTACTGTACCCATTCTTCAATCTGTTAAATAGCGTTTTCATTCATTCATTCACACTGTTTCAACTCACCACCCCCGCATCATATAAGTCTGTCTTCAAACTTCCACTCCTCTCGAAACTTTTTTATATTTGAATATCAACATTATCTGTCCATCCTCAGTAATCCTCAGTTTACTATAATATACTCCTGTCCTGAGTCCTGACTAGTGACTTCATCGTCTTTCCAAACGCACGCACACACACACACAGGGAAGGGGAGAGTGCCACCCTTTCCCCAGTCCACACTGCGCCTCTGCCTCTGATCAGGATTAGCTTGTTAGCTTATGCTAACGTTGTAGTGATTGTAATGGTACATAAACGTTCATTTCAGGCGATGTGCGCATAAAGGAATGGGGACGGTGCAAAGCATGTAGATGCATTTGACCCGTTGTGAGAGAAAAAAAACACCATGGACTTATTTCGGGTCGTGTAGGCGCACTGCTGTGTAGCGCCTGTTCTATATAGATTAGATATCTATGTGTAGCGCTGCTCTGCTTTCAGACTGGGCGGATATGACTCGTCAAGTTTTTTCAAAATAAGAGTATCATATTAACCTGAACATTGCTAGCTGTCGGAGCCTAGTTATTATAGCTGGAGCTGCGCTTGGGCAGAAATGAGACCTGCTACAGGATTTTCTAAATAAGAGTATCTATATGAACCGAATGCCTATTGCACCAGTGCTACTGAAGTAAATCCATTCATCGCACAGACCGCTGTTGCTGTAGCACGTGCGATATATATGTCGCACTGTACAGCCCTGGATAAGGTGCTACTGAGATGTTTTGGTGAGTTCTTTGTTTTTTTGTGGAAGTAGCCCTTCTTAAAAATGCATGAACATTCACTGATAATTGGTCTGTAGTGGAGTCTACAAGGTCTACATTGCCGGACCTTGTAGAGTGTAGACTGACATAATTCTGTGCATAGTTTAGTCTACACAGGCCATATTTCAAATAATCAAAATCTTACTTCATTCATCTTAAACATTATTGATTTGGGGGATTGGTAGTTCCCATGAAATCTGAAGTTGTTAAAACGACAACAGCGATCCACCTTGAATTAAATCACACAGCCGTGTTGGCTGCGTCACAGTCACGAAAGGGGCTACTTAATTCATTAATCCAATCCACTTTATTTATAGAGCACATTTAAAAACAACAAAGTTTGCCAAAGTGCTGTACAAGTCCCACAACATAAGATAAAAAATAATAATAAAAAAAAAAGAAATCATATAAAAAAGAAAAAATGTATTAATTTTTTTTAATTCGAAGCTTCGAATTAAAATCGAAGCTCTGCCCCGAAGCTTCGATTGCCAAAAAAAATTCGAAGGTCAGCCCTAAAAATAAAAGAGCAATAAGCTAACATATATTTTAAAGGTGACATGCATTATAAATGTCATTTTTCAGTCTCTAGCATAATTGTATTATAGTAATAGGAGTCAATGTGTTTTAGTGTCTAAATACCATATTGGCGGATTGCTCTGATTCAGCTCAGATAATTTCCTGCTCCAGTAAATTAGGCCATCCTGATTTGAAGGCCTGAATGACGTTACTCAGGCTCTGGGTAGCAGGCAGTGATGTGATTGGCTCTGTGGTTGTAGCTAATGCCCGCCCACAATCTACCTAGACTGACTGTACAGCGAGTGGAAACCACTTCCTCATACTCTGCATGCACTCTGGTAGAGCCATATGAAATCCGTTTTATTATTTTCCAAATTCCATTTAATTTTTTCCCAAATTCCATTTTTTCCGTTTTAATATTTCAGAATTCTGTATTTAGCTTTTTATCAAGTTTCAAGTTTCAAGTTTCTTTAATAGTTGTCATACAGAAGTACAGAATACTTTTATACAAAATGCTTCTTACTGTTACGCTCCAGAGACTGTGCAAGACAAGATAAGTATGAAATAGAATAACATAGTATAGCATGTAAATTAGAAGTAAAAAAAATGAGGTCACAGTGTTCAGTATAGGCATATGTACAATGTTCGATGCAGAATAGACGTAACTGAGTTACCATATAATTTACAATACTATGCGGTAGGGATGCACCGAATGGGAAATTCTTGGCCGAAACCGATACCGAAAATAGGAAACAGTTGGCCGAAAACCGAAAGGCCGAAAATGATTCATAGAATAGAATTTTTTTTACCAATGTTGTTGCTGATTATGGAAAAATATATGATTATGGCTAAACTTAACTTAAATAATAAATAATCACTATTATGGGTCTTTTTGTATCACAAACAGTACTGTATTTGCAAATCTGGTATGTCATAAATGTATAGATGTAGCAGTACTGTCTATCTGTATGTCATGTATGCAGGGACCGAAACTAAAGCCCGCCGCCCGCCAGGGGCGGTCTGTTTTTACCTTTGGCGCATGACACTTAGAGGGCTGCCCGCCGTGTGGCGTGTAGACGTGTAGTTCATAAGCAGGCCCCTAAAAATATGTGTATGCGAACGGTAAAAATCAATTACGCGCACGCTGTGCGAATACAGATTATAGCCTCTCTCGTCTTTTTTTTCCTCCGCTGCGAGATCGTTAAAAAACTACAAGTCCCACATTGCACTCAAGCCAACGGTCCAATCACAGTAGAGTGAAGTGACTGGTTTCATGGGAAATAAAGCAAATGACCAATCGGAAGCTCTCATTTTTCTTGTTTACTTCCTGAAACTCCGCGATCAGGGCTCTCGTTTTCCGAGACACCAACTTATTATAGTCTCTCTTACCAATAGCAATAGATTTTAGAACACCTAGATTTATCGATAGCAATAGTAATATAACGTTAATGCAACAAAACGAATGCCTTGCTTTGTTAATCATAACGTTGATGCAGTAGCGTATGTCGGTGTGTTGGCTGTAACGGACATGACAATAACATAACGTGTACACATTAAAATTGCGATAATCTATTCTAACATTTTCAAATCGATGCAGTTGAATTTCCCCCTTAGGATCGATGCATTGTTACACCCCTACACCAAAGTCACTGGCCCACTGTGTATCTGTGTGTATAATAACTTGGCTAGCGTTATCAACAGCAGAGGTGGGCAATGGGTCCAGCTGCAGCACCGGAGTGCAAGCGATGTGATGTAATTGGCAGACTCGACTGTCAATCAATGGTCTACCTGACACGCAAACTCAAACAATGTTTCTGTACTGGAGGTGTGATTGATTGATTGATTGAAAACTTTATTAACAGATTGCAGAATGGGTACAATACAGTACAGCTCAATACACACAATTGTTAAAGGATAACTCCACTATTTTGGGAAATTAGCTTATTTAACATCTTCCCTGGAGTTAGACAAGAAGATGCATACCTTTTTTGTCTCTGTGCGTCCATTTTAGCTTTGGGAATAGATGCTCCGTTAGCATAGCTTAGCTTCATCACTGGAAGTGAGGCAGGACAGTAGCCTTACAGTGCCTTACAGTGTATTGCAAGGTCTGACATTGACCAAACTTGATATGCATGACCTTGGTGGGCTCTAGGTCAACTCCTGAAAAGTTTTTTTTTTTATTTTTTTAAATTTTTTTTTTCGGTTTCTCACTTGATTCGATACTCGGTAGTACCGACGTGTTTCGGTTCGGTGCCTCAAAAGTACCGAATTCGGTACCCATCCCTACACACAGCACACTTTCCAGTTTAGAAGAAACTGGTGCTGGTCCACGTGTCTGGGAAGATTTAAAATGGGAGAAACCCCATATATGTGAGCTAGTTATTACAATAACATTACACCTGATGCTTAATGCTCAGTCATCAATCAAAACAGTCACAGTTACCATTTTGTAATAATTAACGTTACTCTGTCTACACTGCTGCAGCTCTCTCCACTCATGGAATGGCAGATTTCTTGGGAAAAGGGTGTTTTGGTAAAACCAAGAGTGTTTGGGTCCATGACATGTATCACAACTGAGTTAGCCACGACTAGTGTTGAACTTGTCACAATACCAAAATTCTGACTTCGATACCGGTGCCTGCCTAAGTATCACGATACCGATTCTAAAACAATACCACGGCAAAAACCTAAAATGTCAGGAAAAGTAATTAAATGTATTATTAGATGACAGAACATGGAAAAATCTTTATACAATTATTTGATTCATTATAAAAAAAAATTGCAGAGAGAGGGTTAGCTTAGTTAGCGTTTGCAGCTAACGTTACTTTAGGCTTGTACCACGATGTGGGCATAAAGGATTGGCGAGGATGCCAAGCATGTTAGACGCATTGGACCCGTTGCTCACAGAGTTTTCACTGTACATGGAAACAGCGTGAGTCGCGAGGAGTTGTCACAGAGCTGTCAAACGCAGGGCTAAAGAGCTAGATGTCATAGCTTCTAAATTCGAAGGTCCGCGCTGGTTTGTGTCCATTATGAAATGAGAATTGCGCATTGACACGCCCACACATCCACTCAACTCAGAAAATATGCATCAGGCTATTATTCTAAAAGTATTGATACTAATAAAATGGAGTATTGAACCATTTATCACAGCTGGGTATCGCAATACTTTTCCAGTATCGGTGTGTCATGCAACCCTAGCCACGACATCTGTATACCAGGGTTTCCGTTAGAAAAAATTGTTGCCGGTCTCCGTGACCTGCAAGATTTCAATCTACCGGACAAATGAGATTAATTCCGGTCATAGTTTATTGAGCTTTAAAACAATTGATAGGCAGGCAATATAAAGAATGTCATCCTCAAGGCATGTAGATTTATAATATTATTACTTAAAACTAGGCTACTTTTGCGTATACAGTCATTAATTAATATATTCCAAATAAAATAAGTCCCTCGATACTCCGTGCTGCTGCTGACTTGAACTAAAATAGACCGCGTATGTGGGCAGTCGGTCCGACACTAAACAGCAGTCTGTTATAATCACATTTTTATGAGCTAACGAATTCCGTTATATTGGACATTTGTATTAATTATATCAAGCGAAGAACTGAGAAAGCAGAGAGACGGCAACATTATCGTGGTTTGCGTGACGACTCTCTCCACCTCGCAACGACTTATTTGCAAAGAGTATGGCGCTGCAGAGAAGCTGATTTAGCTGTTATTGGCTCTTTTCTGGGAACCGCACAGCAGCGCCCCCCACCCAACATTGGCTGAAAATGGCCAAATTGGAGTACTGCTGGAATACTGCATTGTGCCGTTGCCTCTCTGGCTCTGCAGCTTCACACAAAAGTCCGCACACCAGCACTAAGCTCTCGCCGACAACGTCGTTGTCATTATTAGAAGCAACGAGGAAACAAATGTAATGATCGTTTCGTTCATCGCATAGGCTATTTAATTTTAGCCTATTTTAATACAATTCAAATAATCAAATTGTGCTTAGACTCAGGGAATTATTTTCACCGGACATTAAGACCGGAGATATTAAATAAGTCGGACTTCAACAGATTTTGCCGGTCAAAAACCGGTAATTACCGGCTAACGGAAACGCTGCTGTATACTATAGTCTATGAACGTTACGCGAAGTGAGGTGACAATAATAAACCATTGTTTTTAGCTGTATTCCAACACTTTCCACATAACATTAGCGTTCTATCCATATAATCCTCCTACGCGTGCATGCTCCAGCAAGTTCCGCTGTTTTGTTTACACACACACTGCATGCGCGTGCATCACAGGATTTTAGAAATACTTCTGTTGCAGTGGCAAAATCATGGACGTACGTTACTTTATAACCAAAAACTATTTCAAGAAATTATTTTCACAGGACGTTATGATAATAATAATAATAATAATACACTTTATTTGTATAGCACCTTTCATACTAGAAATGCAGCTCAAAGTGCTTCACAACAGCAAACAAAAAAAGACAGGCACAAAATGAGCAAAACAGACAAAGTAAGACGGAACACCAAACCACAGTTCCCCACGTTAGGATCCAACATACCAACAGGCCTCCTTGTTTATGGCTTGATTGGCACACATAAAACAGACAATTTTAAAATTTATAAAAGAGCAATATTGTAGTGCAATAAACCAGCTAGTAAAATAGAATAGACAGAGTAAAATAATGCAATTGTGCAGTTCCGAGAATAGACGACACAAAGGCGCTGGAGCCCACACCGTCAATACAGGACATAAAGACAGCTGTCGCTGCCTGGGCTGTACGTTACTGCAAGCTATGACTGGAGAGATTTAAATATGCCAGACTTCAACAGATTTTCTTCTGGTAAAAAAGAAGAAGAAGGCAATTACCGAATAAAGGATGGCACTCAGTCTGACACATTCTGATCCATGGAAAACCTGGTAGTCATAGAAGTTGAGAATCAAATGTATTTGTAAGGCCCGACAACACACGTTAATGTCCCCATGGGCCAGACACGTCTTCTTTAAACAAGTCAAGAAGAAACATCACAATAAATCGAGAACAAAACAAAAACACAATGAAATCCAAAATAAAATGTAAAATTTATAAATTAATGCAACACTCTCAGACATACCCCACATGAAGGTAAGGACAAACTCACTAAAAACCTAGCAATAGGAAAAAGCACCACAGGCAATGTGGAGGGGAGAAACCTTAGAAGGGCCGTTCCAGCGAAACAGTTGGTACATATACGTGTAATGAAACACAAATAAGTACATGCAATAACAACTGGGGTACATGAGAACATTTTGAAAGATTGAAAGTACAGCTGATGACGGATCCATTTGAGGTATGGGGGCGACATAGAGAGGATTGTGTTTTCTAGGCCTGAAGGCTACATTCTGGGGGGGGGGGGGGGGGGGGCTGCACCAAAAACAAGGTTAGGGAAAGGGAAAAAGGAGAGAGAGAGGGAGGGAGAGAGAGGGAACAAGAGAAAGGGAGAGAGAGAGAGAAGAAAGGGGACTAGACTAATCAATTTGTCAACAAAGTCGTATAATATGGCGGTCAGGTGGCGTAGCGGAGATTGTGCTCGTCACCAATGCAAAAGGCTGCGGTCTCGACTCCCGGAGAGTCGGCATTGCCTTGGCTTGGGCTGATCGCTATACTAACTCGTTTGGCTGAGTTATGGGGAGGGAAGCCGTGGGTGGGTCCTGGGCGTTGTGGACAGCGACCCCTACAGTTCGGTCGGGGCGCCTGCACAGCGAGGGTAGGATCTGGAGAAAGGTAGTGTGACCTTCCACACGTTACACTCTCCCGGTGAGAATCTGCGCTGCCAGGCTGGCTGCCGGCTGGCTACACATGTGTCGGAGGAAAGCATGTGACAGTCTCCGGCCTCCCGGACCAACAGTAGGGGGGGGTGCGCAACAACCAGGAAGGGGGTTGGGAATTGGCATAACGACTAAACAGTGGGATGGGAGAAAAATCGGAAAAAAGGAGGAGGAAAAAGATAATAATAATAATTAAAAAAGTCGTATAATGGCTAATTAGTCAAAGGTCAAAGACGGCCCTAGAATAGAGCCGAATAGAGCCGTGCGGGGAGGAATGAACCCTGTCTGTTTCCTCCCTCCAGTCAGTGAGTTAATAAATCAGTGGGCTGCTCACTGCCTTCAGTAGGGTTAAGGTCCTCAGCCTAGAATTTTTTTTATCCCTGAGGATCATGTGACTGAGACGGCCGGCGGGCTGTAATTGCGTGCTGAGGTGGAGGCATGTGAGATTGTTTAGGAGGGGTGTTCTCTCCCTCTAACCATCTCCGGTCACCCAGACTATCAACCCGGCTCCTCTCTCACCGGCGCCGGGCAGACCTTCCTCTACGTGTCGACACAGACTGAGTTCCCACAGTCATTTGGGCAGACCTTCCTCTACGTGTCGACACAGACTGAGTTCCCCCAGTCATTTGGGCAGACCTTCCTCTACGTGTCGACACAGACTGAGTTCCCACAGTAATTTGTGTGACAGCAGTGCACTGTTGTAGTACTCGAGTCCAGGACCATTGAGTCCATTGATTTTCAGGACTTGTGACTCGACGTGGACTTGAGCACTGATGACTTGGACTCGAGCATTGACTGCATTCGGACTCGGAAGGTGCAGACTCGGACTTGTTAATTGATAAATACAGTTATACAATGGTGGTTAGAACTATACAATAGGGCGGCTATGGACGCAGTGGACTAAGCGCTCGTCACCAACGCAAGAGACACTGGTATCGAATCCGGCTGTCAGCGCTGCCTCCGGCTTGGCCGGCCGTCATACTGGCTCGATTGGCAGAGTCAGCGGGAGGGAAGCCGGTGGGTGGGTCTGGGTCGTTGAAGACAGCGACTCCTACAGTTCGGTCGGGGCGCCTGCACAGCGAGGGAAGGATCTGGAGGGAGGTAGTGTGACCTTCCACACGTTACACTCTCCCAGTGAGAGTCCGCGCTGCCAGGTGAAAAAAAGTGGTGGGCTGGGTACACATGTGTCGGAGGAAGCATATGATAGTCTCCGCCCTCCCAGACCGACGGTAGGGGGTAGAGTGCGCAACGACCAGGAAGGGGATTGGGAATTGGCATAACGACTAACATTGGGAGGGGAGAAAAACGGAAAAAGAAGGGGGGAAAAGATAATTCAGAACTATACAATAGGAGGATTCTATGGATAGAACGCTAACGTTATGTGAAAAGTTTGTTGTGTTGGAATACAGCTACCTTAGCGTAATCTAAAAGATAATAACAATCAATGATGGTCCCTAATCATTTGGTATAAGATATTGATGGCTTGTTTGCATTTGAGTGCATTTGTTTGCTATTGTGTCACAAAGTAAATAAACTCCCTTTTGAAATGGTGACCGCTGTGTCATTTATGTTTAATGTAGACATTTCTTTATTTGTACGTCAGCACTTTGACTGCCAAAGTGGAGTGGACTCAACCTTGATGACTTGGACTCGGACTAGGGTAATTGGGACTCGACTCTGGCTCTTTTTTGGTGACTTGGACTCGGACTAGGGTAATGGGGACTCGACTCTGGCTCTTCTTTGGTGACTTGGACTTGAACACTGGGAACTCGAGACTCGACTCGGACTTGAGATTTAGTGACTCGACTACAACACTGCAGCAGTGTGTGGGTGTGTAGTATATACACCAAAAAAGCAAACACTCCAAATCGCGGCTGACAGACACCATACAGAGTTACATAATGATACACAGTGGCTCAGGAGGTAGAGTGGTCGTCTGGTAATCGGAAGGTTCCCGGTTCGATTCTGGCTGTTAAATTCTTGAGTGTTCTTGAGCAAGACACTTAACCCCTAACTGTTCCCAATGAGCAGGTTGGCATCTTGCATGGCTGCCTCTGCCGTCGGTGTGTGAATGTGAGTCATAAGTTGTAAAGCGCTTTGAATAAAAGCGTTATATAAATTAGGGATGCCCCGAAAATTCGGCCACCGAAAGTTTCCGGCCGAAAATGGCCAAAAATGGCCTTTCGGCCGAAAGAGTTTTTTCACAGAAAATATATCACCGAAGCAGAAACAACCTGTAACCTAACGCGTGTTGTTGTGATGGTGTCATCAAAATGCGGATTCATTACATGCGCGCTGTGAGCTCTTCAGTCCTGCGTCCTCCTCTTGGGACTCGGGAGCAATGCATCTCCTCGGGAGTCGCGCTGTTTCTATGTAAACTCTGCGCGCAACGAGTCCAATAAATGCGTCTTTAACATACTTTATCCTTATTTACTATATGCCCGTTGCGGTTAATCACCGAGTGATCTAATATGCATATTATTCAGAGCGAGAGGGGGAGGGATTGTGTTTCTCACATTGACGCTGTCTGTCGCGCGTCTACTGTGCCAAAGTCATCTGGGGACTAGAAAGGTGCGCTCAGTAGAGCACAGATCTCTCTCTCTCTCTCTCTCTCTCTCTCTCTCTCTCTCTCTCTTGAAAACTTTATTAACAGATTGCAGAATGGGTACAGTACAGCTCAATACACACAATTGTTAAGGGGATGCAGACCAGAGAAAGACTTTCGTCTTGTTTACATCAGGGTCCCCCATTTTCAATTCATCAGGACATATATGACATACATGACATACAGATAGACAGTACTGCTACATCTATACATTTATGACGTACCAGATTTGCAAATACAGTACTGTTTGTGATACAAAAAGACCCATAATAGTGATTATTTATTATTTAAGTTAAGTTTAGCCATAATCATATATTTGTCCATAATCAGGGAGCTAAACAACATTGGTAAAAAAAAATTCTATTCTATGAAAAATTTTCGGCCTTTCGGTTTTCGGCCAACTGTTTCCTATTTTCGGTATCGGTTTCGGCCAAGAATTTCCCATTCGGTGCATCCCTAATATAAATGCAGTCCACTTACCATTACATTTTCAGATTGGACACAGATTTCGATTCGGGTCGCAATTAGATTTTCGATTATGCATAAAAACAATGTAGACTATTCATACTACATAGCTTTAATTATATATTATACATCAGGGTTAGAAATTTAAAAAAAAATTCAATGGCTTTTTTTGCCCCCCTTAATTGATTTTCGGGGGATTTTTTGTATTTCGGGGGCACAACATTTTTATAATGAAAATTAACAAATATTATAAAACATTGTTGACACTTTTTTTTACAGTCTTCGTCCCTATGTTTGATAACGTAATGTTAATGTCTCCATATATAGGGCTCTACGCTAACCTTTTTCCCAAGGAGCACATGTGCTCCTAAATAAAATGTTAATAAATAAAATCTAAATAAAAATTTAGGAGCACACAGAAATTTAGGAGCACAGTGACAATTGTTCAAGTAACACACACGCACACGATGTGTGACATCATGGCTTGGTTTCATGTTTTGAGGTACCTTCAATTATCTGTAAATAATACATACATACTCTATCTAAATAGATTAAATATTATTGTCCCTGAGGGCAAGTTGTGTTGTTGTCTTGATATATCTACAAATAGCAGACGAATAACCGGTTGCCTCTGGATCAATGAATGTCTAATATTGAATAATATTATTAGATATTTAATTTTTAACATCCCTAATTCCAACAGTCAAGAGGCTTGTTTCAAATTGATGAAAAACCCCACACACGCAACGTTTGTGAGTATAGGCTCTGGCCAGATCGATCAATGAAATACGTTGCACGCTCAGTAGGGATGGGAATCGAAAACCAACCAGTTCCTAATTGGCCGATGCCTGGAACCGTGTGGCTCCCGTGACTTTCGATTCCATTATCGCTGCCAGGTTTTTCCTAGTTGCGCAATAACGTTAGCATGTAGCCATGGCAGACTCTATTTGATTCCTTAAGGGCTCGAAATTGCCTGGGTTTTGGTAATATGCTCCCGAAATGCTCCCGCTGTTTGGCTACTTCTATGTGCAGTGAAAACTACTTGAATGCTTTAGAACCTAGTCATTGATTTAGTTGAGGGTGAGCTAAAATTAGCCGCGGAGCTAACGCTATCTAACGTGAGCTAACGCTATTTAATCAAGCTCACAAAGAGAGATAAACAGCTGACAGCGGATAGTACAGGTACAAATACAATAAAACAGCAGGTGGGGGCTGTTGTGTAAACCTTGTACTCTTTAGTTCACATAATAGACAGAGTGTTTGTTTACTTCTGTACTCTGTAAGCCAGGAAGTACAAGTGGTGCAACATACAAATGTGTCCGTGTAGCAACACAAGCCAATACCTTATAGGACAGGGGCCCGGGGAGGGAGCTCTGTGTGCGTGTGTGTGTGTGTGTGTGTGTGTGAGACAGAATAACGACCTGTTATTCAATAGATTAAATTAGTTTAAGAATAAAAAAATAAATACATTTTAAGAGAATCTCAAATACATTATTTTATTTAAGTGTAGGCTATAGTTAATGTTTTATTTTTTACAGTTTTTGTATTTTTCTGACATGGGGGCTCAACAATAAATGACAATCAGAAATGTCAAGTTGCATGTTGTTATTCTAACCAGCTTAGACCCCTACGCTCTGCATCTTCTGGCCGCCTCAGACCTACTCCTATCCAAGCTATCCAAGGGTCATCAAAGAGAAGTCGCCTATTCTCAGTCCTTGCCCCACAATGGTGGAATGAACTACCCACCCCAGTTAGGACAGCCGAATCACGTCCAATCTTTCGCCGTCGACTAAAGACGCACTTCTTCAACCATTATCTGAATTAAAAAAAATATATCTAACCCTAACTAACCGTACGGTCATGCACTTGTCCTAATAAACTAACCTACACTGTAGCACTCAACACTTTGATGAACATTGTTGCTCAGCTGATAGAGTTGTGCCCTTCCTGATGGCTTGTCGTACAGAACTTGTAAGTTGCTTTGGATAAAAGCGTCAGCTAAATGACTAAATGTAAATGTAGTTCTGTTGCATTTCCAATTTATTTATGTAAATCATAAATTGATCAGGTATCGATAAGGGTATCGATAAAGAATCGAATCGATAAGCAGAATCGATAATGGAATCGTATCGATAAAATCCTATCAATTCCCATCCCTAGCGCTCAGCGCTGTGGAATGAAGGAAATGCGCATCGGGATCGGATTTGGATGTTATTCTTTGGAGTTGTTACAAATGGAACGGTCTTTCCCCGCCGAACACAAGTTACTTAACGTTACACAGGTCGCGCTATGCAGATGCTTAGCTTGCTAACATTAAGATAGCAGTGTAATGCTTGATGAGAGCAGAGCGCTCGGTCTGTGTTCGCATCCTCTCAAGTGCCTGTAACACGCAGCGGGCCCCGCCTCCCTCCTCCTTGGAACAAACATTTCACCCAAAAACTGAATTTCAGTCCAGTTTCAATCTGAACTATTAACAGCGGAGCTGTTTTGTAATCTTCACAATCACTCGTCTGTCTCGCACACTGCAAGTAAATGATTTTTCCGGTTTGCACACACACATATTATTAGGGGCAAATACGAGGGAAATGCTCGCACTGTAGAGCATATATATAATTATATATATAATTAGTAAACTGTCGGGGGCTTTTTTTGCCCCCCTTAACTGATTTTCGAGGGCATTTGGTAAATTTTCGAGGGCATTTTGCCCCAAGCCCCCGTTAATTTCGAACCCTGTTATACATACATACTATACTACACAACTAAAATGTAATAATAAATTAAATGTAAACAATGCAAATGCGCCTTAAACATTATGCTGGTAGCAGTAGCCAATCATACCAGTTAACCTCTTATGCTCGCCTGACATATCGTTATGTAACTCGAGAACTGAGGCACGGATTTGGTCGAGTGAGGTGGTGTTCAAACGGCAACAAATAGATCTTTCGAATGTTCATTTATATGTTCGGCGAAAAATGCAGCCGCTGGACGCTCGCAAAGTGCCGTGACTTAGTGCGTTCCGCGCACGGGCACGCCGGGTCATATACTGTACAACCCGGTGCACGTTAAGAGGTTAAAATGAGAGTGGAAATGCCTAGGAAAGGGAACGAGAGAAGGAGAATCATCAATACAGTTTAAAATTTCGATACCCTGCACTGAATTAAAAATCATTGAATTTTTTTATTCTGTATTGAGATTATTGCATCCACTGGATATGAAGTCATTTGAATGGCTGGTACAAAAAAAGGGAACTGTTTGGAATGGTGGGGAGTCTGCACCAAATGTAGTTTAGGACTAGGACTCAGCTTCCTGTAAACACCTAGAAGGTCCCAGCAGACGTGCCAGACTTTGGATTCTAATCTTAATGTAAATATTGTGGGCTGTAGGTTGTGAGGATGAAATGGTTTTCTGTCGGAACAGCGCTTCTCTTCCAATGGCTCTCCTCAGGGCTGCCCCCTGTCTCCTCTGCTGTACATTTTTTATACCAATGACTCAATTTAATTTGATTTCAATATTGATTCAATTAGGCTTGATGGCGCTGGTTTCAGGGGACCAGCACCTGCTATTGTTGTCAAAAGATCCATAGTAATTCAGCAGAAACTCAACGCAAAGACAAACTAGAGAGGTCTACAGGATGGGAGCCTAACGTTTAGCAAAAATCAAAACACTTCCATAGATTAAATCTTGGAATTTTAAGATTTTATTACATTTATTTCCTAGGTCTAATGGCTGTAGAAACCAGCATGTGGACAGGTACCTTACATCCTGACATTTGCTGATGATACATTTCTCATAAGCCTGCTTCGATCTGAGCATTGTGGGCCGGTGTAGATGTAGAATGGTGTGATTAGGCCTTCCTCCAATGGACCTTTCTCAAGCCCTGCCCTCTTTTCTTTCTTTTCTTTATCTTTCTTCTTTTCTTTTCTTTTCTTGATCTTTCTTCTTTTCTTTCTTTGCTTGATCTTTCTTCTTTTCTTGGTCTTTCTTCTTTCTTTTCTTGATCTTTCTTTTTCTTCTCCTTCTTTTATTGATCTTTCTTCTTTTCTTTTTTTGATCTTTCTTTTCTTTTCTTGATCTTTCTTTTCTTGATCTTTCTTTTCTTGATCCTTCTTCTTTTCTTGAGCAACAGTTGTGATTGGAGGATGAAGAAAAGTGGGTGGGGCTTGAGATGGGTCAATTAGCCTAAATATCACAAAGACCATGGATATCATATGACCAAGGAAATAATTTCACCCGCCATCTCAGGTCTTCAATAAAGGTACTGGCATTGAATTTATAGAACATTATCAATATATTGGAACTGGTCATAGACAATAACTTGGAATCTGATAAATGTATATATAAAAAAAAAATTTACTCAGAAAATAAATTGGGTCGCACCTAAATCGGCAGGGTCGGTCAGCAACCGGAAACAATTTTTCTTTTTCTTTTTAGGCCCTACTTTTGTAATGTGCCTTCTACTAGGTAGTGGCCCTTGAGAACAGAGCTACAAGGGGAAGGGGTTGAAATCTTTACCCAGGAAATGGGACGCCCCTCATTACATCAGTAGTAAAATCATGTAAAGGACTTATATAATTCTGTAGTGATACGAGTATGTATCAGCTTATTTATTTTTTGCAGGGCCTATAAATGTAACCTACAGTCTAATTTAATATATAATAATGAGAGGCCTACGTTTTTATTGTATGTATCAAACACAGCACTTTATTTACAGCGTATTTTGAGATTACATTTATTGTGTGACTACACACAAGTAAAAAAAAATTATTGTATTTGAACTGAAATGTTGTGGAATTGAAATTCTTGGAATGGTCTGGAGAGATGGGACAACACAATTTGGTGTTTTTCCTCACAACATCTGCGAGTTACAAAACGCCACCGGTTCTCAGTAACTGGACGGGTCTTAGGGATGGGTACCAAATCTGGTACTTTTAAGGGTATCGACCGAATCACGTCGGTACTACCGAGTACCGATTTCACGTGAGATCCACCGGTGCCACATTTTGGTAAAAAAATTAAAGTTTTTTTTAGATTTTTTTTTTTATCCACTTTTTCTCCCCATTTTCTATTTTTCTCCCATCCCCAATTTCGTATATCCAATTCTTCCCTCCCCTGTCTTGAACGTTGCTAGACTATGCCTCCCACTGGTCGGTTGTAGTGAGGACAGAAGCCTTGCATCACATGTCCCCTCCGGTACACGAGGAGGCAGCCTGTCGCATATTTTCACCGCAGCAGCTCGAACTCTCAGTGGCGAGGAGTAACGTGTGGGAGGTTCACGCTGCCCCCGCTACTTCCTGTTTCCGCAGCACCGGTGTCACCCAACCGACCTGTAGGAGTCGCTGTCCACAACGTCCAATCCCCACCCACCGACCTTCCCACCCTCTAACACTTGCCAATTGTGTTAGTATGAACGACCAGCCAGGCCGGTAGCAACGCAGAGAGCAACGTCAGAAAAATCCGCCCCTTCCTGACAAAAGAAGCCACTCCTTGTCCAATCAACAGTCATGTCTCTCACCTCGACAATGCAATGCACTACTTGGTGGTCTACTGACCACCGCCACTTCAACATTTGACTAAAAAACAATATATATATTGACTAGGGCTGACCCCTATTAGTCGATTAGTCGACTAATCGGTCGAAAGGAGCCGTAGTCGACTAGCCAACCTCTTAGTCGAATACAAAAAAAAAATATATATATATATACTTATTTTTTTATTTTAATTTTTTTATCATTCTTTCCAAAAGAAAAGAGGCCTAGAAGCGTGGCTAACGCTAATGGCACGCATACCAGAGGCTAACTGCCTACGAAAACAGGCACAGAGGCACTGAAAGAGGATTTCACCCATCTAATGAACACACTAGACTAGACAAATATCAAGATGTATCCATCAGTGGACCAATTGCATGCTTTTGCAGAGGACAAGAAGCCTTCCGTCGACTCCTTCAGACATTAAGCACCCCCCACAGCCCAAATGGAATGATAAAAAAAATATTATACTTAATTAATATTAATAGTCGACTAACTGCAAATTTTGGCCAATCATAGTCGACCTTCCAAATCCTTAGTCGGGGACAGCCCTAATATAGACTCATATAAACATAATCCCTCTTAACACATTGGTTGCCAACGACATTTCTCGTTATTTAATCGTTATTTCTTTTATTAGCGATATCCATTCATTTTTCATCCGTCCAGCCTGACGTTATAATTGGGAATGGCTCTGAGCTCGAAAAGGGCAAATACCGCCCCCTATCGTCTCCCGGATGGTAATGCACATCATTGGATTGGATTGAGTGAAAAAGTGCATCAGAGAAAAACTCCGGTCCATGGTTTCCCCATCTCTGGCAAGCAGTGTCTGTTACCAGATTCACTGGCGAGGCTCGGAGCAGCTTTCGATTATGAGTTTCGGACTATACAGGGCTGTACACTGCGACGAGATGATCGCAAATTGCCCCCTAATTTGGTCCGTGCGAATTTAAAATAATATCTGGGGGCAAGCTTGCGAGTAGTGATTTCACTCCTAAATTAATCCATACAAATTGGATACAAAAAATAGTAAAACATTAGCCTACAACCAGGGCTGTGCGATATAATGTTGCACTTGTAATTTCATTAGACAGACCAGCGCGGACCTTTAATAACATGCAATTTAATTGACACGAGCAATGAGCTATCGTTAGCAGCAGCTAACGATAGCTGCTAACCAAGGTATCCATTAGGGCTAAGCTAATTAGCGATAGCTGCTAACCAAGGTATCCATTAGGGCTAAGCTAACTAGCGATAGCTGCTAACCAAGGTATCCATTAGGGCTAAGCTAACTAACGATAGCTGCTAACCAAGGTATCCATTAGGGCTAAGCTAACTAGCGATAGCTGCTAACCCTGGAAAACTGTCAAAGCGGACTCCACAACACTAGTTCCATTTGTGAGGAAAGGGGGTGGGTTATATTGAAAACGCTTGACAACTGAAGTTTAAACATAACTTCATATTTATTGGTTATTCGTTTCTGTATATCATCCAATTTCCATCTCCGTGTGTCTCCATCTCCATCTCTTCCTGTTTACATTCGAGTGTGACGTCATCACCTACGGCAGCTTAGACGATCAAAACGCGAACCTAGAACAACCAGAGTCTCTCTCTCTATTCAATGATTTAAAGTAACCAAATGTTACAGACAGTATAAATACTAACTGGATACATTAAATAATACAGTAAATAAAATGTTTTATTAGTGTGTCAGTAACTACTCTTAGTACATTTTCATTAAATTATTTTTTAAAGCATCTTCATGGTTTAATAATGCAAACATATGTTGCAGGGACTTATTATAATCATCATATTGGCGTGACTGTATGCATCAAAGGGTTAAATCAAGCATTTTTAAGTGCTTTAGAGGAAATGTCAAAATATCGCGATATCATTTAGAGGCCATATCGCCCAGCCCTACTATAATGGTAAAATAGTTATTTAAAAATTTGCCCCTAAAAAATATTATTTGCTCCTAAATTTCTCATTTAGGGGCAAGTGTGCTCCTAGTGAAAAACCTTAGTGTACAGCCCTGCTTTAACGTTGGATCAATAAACGCGATCAATATTTGGAATGGCGATCAGGAATTGGATTTACTATATAGCCTTGCACTATATACTAGTATTGTATATTAGTACACTGCACAGTATTGTATATTGTATGGTAACTACGTCTATTCTGCATCGAACATTGTACATATGTCTAAACTGAACACTGTGACCTCATTTTTTTACTTCTAATTTTACTATGTTATTTTATTTCATACTTATCTTGTCTTGCACAGTCTCTGGAGCGTAACAGTAAGAAGCATTTTGTATAAAAGTATTCTGTACTTCTGTATGACAAATATTAAAGAAACTTGAACTTGAAACTTGGATTCATCTTTTTGCAGAACATCTGATCTGAGGTAAGGAATCTATGTTACCAGTTTTGGGTTAATCAGAGTTGTTTTTGACAGCGTTCACAACGTGTGTGTGGCGTTAGGCACTGAGCGTGGCACGAATAAATTATTTTTCAGCCCGCTTTTGTATCATGTATAAGAACACAAATACTCTCGATAATCTAGCATTTATTTGAAAACGATTCATAAATCAGCCGGAAAATGACGAGGTGTTTTGTGTATTCCAGTAAATGGCTATTTTCGCTGAATCTTTTTTTCTTTCTAGAAATCTCAAACTATACTCGTATTCAAAACGGTATAAAACGGAAATGTACTGATGAAAAAACAATCCGTTTTGTACATCCCATTGATTAACGTGCTGGCATCCAAGCGATAAATCGTCATATCCGGCTGGCAACCAATGTGTTAATCATCACGTATGAGCCACTAGAAGTCTGTGGTGCAAAAATTCGGCGTCGACGAGTTTTTATGATCGACGTCGTCGATTATGTCGACTAATCGTTGCAGCCCTAGTGTGCTGGTGTCTTTATGAGCCACTAGAAGTGTGTGCTAGTGTCTTTATGAGCCACTAGAAGTGTGTGGTGGTGTCTTTATGAGCCACTAGAAGTGTGGCGGTGTCTTTATGAGCCACTAGAAGTGTGGCGGTGTCTTTATGAGCCACTAGAAGTGTGTGGTGGTGTCTTTATGAGCCACTAGAAGTGTGTGGTGGTGTCTCTATGAGCCACTAGAAGTGTGGTGGTGTCTTTATGAGCCACTAGAAGTGTAGTGGTGTCTTTATGAGCCACTAGAAGTGTGTGGTATGTCTTTATCTGCAGAGACACCTCCCTCTACCTGGATTTTACTTATTTAGCTGTCCAGAATGTATCTGGGCCTTTAGGCGCAGCATGTTATGTGCACCTGCACCCTCACCCTACCCTACTTATTTTATTTCCTCTGTTCTCTGTTTGCGTTGAACCTAAAATATGTTTCAGACAAAAAAAATTTCGATACGATTTAGGGATGCACGATAATTATCGGGTTGATAATTATCGGGCCGATATCAGCAATTATGACGTCATCCCGATAAACCCGATTATTGATAGCTCCGATAATATATAATAAATGTTTTAGTTAAAAGAAATCCAGTGTGGGTGGATTGGGATGAAGGGCGTTTGTTTTTACTGTAGGCTCCTCCCGTTTTGCAAGTACTGTGGTACGACTGATGGCGTGTGGTTTAGGAAGAGGGAGCTTTTCACAAATCCAGCGCTCCCTTTCTCATGGCTGGCTGTGACGTAGTTTCAGAAGCAGCACAGATGGTAAACAAACATGGCGTCGTTGGTAGTGTGGGACGTTTTCAAAGTTTCAGAGGAAAACAGTTTGCTTGCTATTTGTAACAAATGCAGAAGTTCCACGAGGAGGGAAAGGGGCAACAAGCTATAACACATCCAAACCTAATAAGTCACCTGAAACATCACCACCGCTACGATGGTGTATTAAAATCCGACGACGGCGCGCGAGCAGCTTAAGGCTAAGCTGCTGCGAATCCAAAGCCAGCTGCAAAGGAACCGGCGGGGCTTGTACCTATTGACGAGCGTTTGCAAAATTAAAGACGTTTGACAGAGATGATTTGTTTGGTTTATTTAATTCTTTTTGAGGCATGCTGTCCTATAAATGCCAAGTAATAGTTGTTTCATGCACCAAGACCACAACAGTCTCCTCTCCTATAGCGTCAAAAGTTTTATCTGCTGACAAAGCACAATACCTGTTGGTTTTTAGTTCACTCATTGTTCAGGGAAACGCATCATTAATGACATTGACGGATTGTGAATTTTGTGATTGACTCAAATTATATTTATTTGGAAAAATAAATATAGTCACTTTATTTGAAGAGTCAAAACAGTTCTCTTGGCTTTGTTTTGTTCATAGTAGTAACGCTCATGTCATGATAAATCTGGTTAGGTCAAAACTACAGGAATATACATGAATTTTTTTTTATAATACAATAAATATATATATTATCGGTATCGACCTTGAGGAGCAGAAAGTTATCGATATCGGGGTCAAAAAATCAATATCTTGCACCCCTAGTACGATTGATATGTTATTGCTGCATATTGAGTCATATTTGATCTGCAATGCCCAGTTTGACAGTTTGATCTGAACTAGTTGGATGGTACATCGTTTTCTATTGTAAGCACCACGTTGTTTTGGTGGCGCTCTAATGACATCTAGTGGCTGAAACTACGTACTATACCTTTAATATGCTATTGTACGCCAAAATAATGCACTGCTCTTATTGGTCGTTGCACCTTTTAAAATGTGTCGGCCGGAACGAAAACTCCCCGTGTGGACATGTCACCTTCTGCTGTCTCTAGATCACAGACCTGGTCGTTAAGACATAGACATAGCCTAAAATGTGTAGTTTATAATCAATTAGGTGGTAGTAGTGGTTGAATTGCCAGAAGCTCCACGATACGATGTTATCACGATACTAGTCACGATATTGTTGTATCACGATATTGCGATTTATTACCCTTTTTTCAACTGCAAATGATGTCTCCAACGGAAAACTTTTAACATCTACAACAAAAACACAATCTGTTTTATCTAATAAGATTATATATATATGAGAGAGAAAACACTGTGCTGCCTGTGAGGTGGACGGACCCTTCAGAGGCCCCTAACGGAGACGCAGCGTGATATGATAGTGTGCGTGCATCACATGTCTCGTTCCGTCTCGCACTGTAATCTAGCAGGGCAGAATTAATGAGCCAAATAATCTGCAAAGGGGAAGTGAGACGTTCGGTGCGTCGGACACGTTCAGAAGTTCAACAATAGACTTGTCGAAGAAGTGGGGGTAAGGGGCAAGGCTTTCGGACCGGAATTGAATCTATTGTTATTGTGGTGGTGTCTATATACAATCCACACCATCTTGTAAAACACCACTACCGTTTGTAGAGGTTTCTCAGTGAGAGTAGTACTGATCTAGGATTGGTAAATTAGGTCACTTGATCACTGGATTTCACTAGTTAAACTGGTCTCTTGAATCACCACTCCTGTTCTAAGATACTCAGTAGATGCAGGCCCTGGTTCTTTTGAATGTAGTCCTATGTTTTTTTTTATTGTCTATTTTTAAAACTGAATCAAACCATAAACAATGGGGCCTGTTGGGATGTTAGATCATAAATGTGAAAAACTGTGATTTTATATATCTGCACTTTATGTGCTCATTTTATGCCCGTCTTCTTTCTGTTATGAAGCACTTTGAGCTGCAATTTTTGTATGAAAGGTACTATACAAATAGTTTATAAGTTTATTATTATTATGATGTTTTTATGTCTGGTGGGTCCCACATGGACCATGCGAATGGCGACGGGCCCTTGGCGAATGCAACCAGATAGTTCTAGAACTAGTCTGTGTTTCATTGTCATGGTGGAGCTGCCAATTTGATTGGAGCTCAATGCAGCTGTTATTTGTCTATTGGGTTATTTATGCAATTCATTATGTATTGATTTGATTAATTCATGAATGATTCATGTTTTTGAATAATTGACACGTCTCCAGGTGATACCGGAGTAAATTATTCAGTAGTTGATTTGCGTTGATTACTGTGTCGCAAGGTTTTTGGTCAACGTTTTTGGCATTTTGAGAGACTCTACTAATGAAGACGAGAGGAAGACTACGGTGAAACGCTTGCCTCAGGCAGGACCGTGTTGACGTGGAGAGGCCTGCAGTCTTTCACCTGCAGCATGATTCACTCTCTCTCTCACACACACACAGAAACACGTGCGAACATTCACAAACACATTCTTCCTTATTACTGGTAGTGAGTGATATGAGGAAGTCAGGGCCTCATTAAGAAGGCTGGTGTTGTGAAGGGCCAGATTAAACCGAATATATATATTTATTTATATATATATATTTAATTGTATTTGTATATTCTCTAATATTCCCTGATATCCCTTGTATATTCCTTGTACAATATGCATTGAATATCCATTCTAGCCTACTGAACATCCCATAATAGTCTCCATTCTACTATTGGTCGAGACCTTGGTGCCAGGCTGCCATACCCCTCAGACCCAGTTCAAACGTACCGCTCCACATGTACGAACAAGTCCTAGTTCCGCGTAGGAATCTGGCTACCGCACCACTAATGGGACTATTTGTTCATAGTGCGTATATATACTGCGCTACTAAAGTAGGACTTCCCTTTTCAGTCCAGTTTCTTACCCTCCAATAGAGTCACAGACGTAAAGCCTCCCCGCGACGCCACGTGTGGGAGTAAGGCCAAGTTCGCCTACCATCGGTATTGAGACATCGTGTATATTAATATTTGAATAGTCATATTTGGCACTATATCGTCGAGTTGGACGTAGTCTATTAAGCTAATAATAGTCTGTTAATATATAGTGCTTCGTACGGTGAGAATACTACCGTAGTCAGTACCCCATCGTTTCGGGCAGAGAACTGGCTGCTTATCCAGGGTGGTTGACCCCACGTGAAGCTGCACCCGAGGAGCCCCAGAGCCGACGAGCGAGTGGACCTGTATACCGGATTATTCTACCGACGACAGCCCGCCTTCCCAGGCACGGATTATGCTTTGTATACATTGATTATTCCATGGATAAAGACCCCCGACACTGCCGTGTGTTGGAACCCTCCCCCCCTGGAGAGGACGCAAGGTGAGGAGACGCTCTGCAAGACGAGGTCGCTTCACGTCTCTCCTCCGTGGACCGGATGACGCCGGCCCACAAAGAGTCCATCTGCTTTCATCTGTGGTCCAAGGATCGCCGGCGCATTGAACGGCACTACAGTGGGTTCACCTGGGATACCCTTGGCCGGATGAGGCAGCCGGATTCTACCCCCCCCCCCTTCCTACTCCTGTCGGCTTACAAGCGACCGGATTAACCCCCCCTAGTGTGTCCAGTATATAATCATTAAAGTATCATTGCTGTTATTCCTTAAACTATTCCAGGTCGTATATGTACCACCTGCGCCTTCAGAGATTGGACATTCTCTATTGATATACCGACGAATACTCTTGCCATAAAAGTGCATACTAATTTCCATTCATAAATGTGATTGATTTGATTAAGTGCTTGCTCTACACACCATCGCTGTGTAGAAATAAAGACCTATTTCTAATTCGTACATTTGTGTTGGATCCGTTTCATCTACGTGACAGTGTTCATCATAATATATTTATGCCGTGTACTGGGTGGCCGAATATTAAGTACAAAGGTAGTGGTAGTAAGTATCATATCTAGTAATACAGTCAGGGAATTGTACCCCTCAGTTACAATTGGTCCTTCGAGCCGGAGGGTAATCAGTGTAATATTAATATAGTGTTATTAATATTGAAATGGCCTATGATGAACACTCCACGAAACGATCCTCCTAACCAACGCCCGCAGCGCGAACGACGGCTCCCTCAGTACTTAGAGGCCTACGCTGTCAGTCAACAACCTAGTCTTCTACTAACAGTAAACGCGGTAAAACTAGAAAGTAAAAGTATGTCTAACCCCAACGCCCAGACTACCCCGACCATAGAGGCCCCTACGGGCTCTAATGTAACTGACCAAGTTCACGGTGGGGACCAGTGGGAACCAGACATGACTTCACACCCCGCCAGTACTGAAGAAGTAGTCCCCGATGAGTCCCGGGAGGAATACAACGCTACCGAGAGAGAACTCGGCACGGAAGAAGACGGGGAGAGCACCGTGGAGATAGAGCTCCAAGGCTCCGCAAGGAGTACCCCAAGGGAAGGCTCCCCTATACAACCGCCTTCTCCCAGCGAGGCAGAGAGGACCCTACAGCAGGCCTTCCTCATCAGCCTGAACGCCGCTGCTGAACGCGACCGACTGCAGATCCAGCAGCGGAGCGAAGAAGAGCATATACGTCTAGAAATAAGACGCATTCAGAGAGAAGAGAATGTGGCCCGAGACCGAGCAGACAGCCAGCGAGCAGCTGCTGGTGCTCTACGGGACGCAGAGCGCGACAGACAGCAAGCGCAACTAATAGAACAGCTGATCAGACGGACAACACCCTCTCCCTCCGCCAGAGGCTCCAGGAACTCGTCTAGACACACCTCCAGGGCGGCATCCCCTAGCCGAGTAAACAACCCTGAACTTGACCAACAGACGAGGTCTATACCCCCCACAGACCACCTCCCCCCACCGGTCCAAGCGAGACCTAGCAACCGGGAAGGAGCAGCATATCCTGTGGAGAGGCTAAACCAGAGACTACAAGCACTGGATGACCTAACCGAAGACGAAGAGGAAGAGGAGGAGAACCACGCCCGACGACAGCACAGTACTCTACCGGACCAGGAGGTCCGGTACAGCCCAGGCTATACTCCCGCGGAGCTGCGCTACAGACCCCCGACTCTATACACGGGTGAGCACGACGCACGACCCGCACCGAGGAACAGCACCTGGACAAGCGGGCCATGGTACACTGCCGGTACCAGCCCATACCAAGGAGCGGGAGGAGACTCGCCTAGGAGGCCTCTCCCCCAACGCTCGCCGATGTATCCACAGTCAGCGTCATACATTGGCCCGCCTATGGTACCCGACTTCACCCAAGAGAACCGGGCCCAGTATACGGAACTCCGCATGTGTCTGGAGACCATGTTGGTGGATGTATTGGATGAACGCCATAAATACGCCATCCTACTGAAGCACTTAAAGGTGCCCCGCGCACATAATATAGCGCTCGCCTACGCGACTTCCACCACCCCATACACAGCAGCGCTGGTAGCATTGGACCAGAGGTATGGGCGCATATGGGATTACGTGATCCAGGAGATCCGACACATCGACCGCTTACCCCCAGCAATAGACAATCGAGCACTGGACGACCTGTCCATCAGAGTGCAGTCCCTGGTAGGGATGTTGGGAGCGCAGAGAGAGAAGGGGAGGCATGAACTTTACGCCAACTCAAATGTGGAAAGGATCTTGGAGAAGCTGCCGCCCGCTCGACAGGAGCGTTTTAGGCGACAGAGGGACCACCGAGACCCGAATGGCCCCGAACCGAACCTCCTCGATCTAGCAGACTTCCTGGCGAGAGAAGTCAACAGCCTACGGCTAGATACATTCGGACGGAGCACCCCTGGCTCCAGAGAAGGAACCAGACGACTAAATGATGGAAGAAGATCGGTGACTGTGATGCACCAATCGGAGTCAGTACCGAGCAGCAGGAGCCACAGTACCCCCTCCAGAACGGAGAAGTGGAAGATAGTGTGCCCCTACTGTGAGAAAGAACACTGGCTAGCGCAATGTGACTCCTTCCCCAAGCAGAACGCGGAGGAAGCAAGTCAATGGATAAAGTCCAACAAGCGCTGTTTTCGCTGTGCGCGCTCACACATGGCAGCCGAATGCCGCTTAAAGAAAAGGTGCACCAAGTGCGATGGAGCCCATCTGGACATACTTCACGACAGCAACAGACGGCGCCCTTCACCCGCACCATCCAGCAGCAAAGCGAGCGTCATGTACATCGATCCTGCCAGCAGCAGTGGAGCCCGAGTACTCCTAAAAGTAGTGAGTGTGACACTAAGCTACCAGAATAAAGTCCTGGACACTTACGCCGTCCTCGATGACGGGTCAGAGAAGACCCTGCTGCTCGCCTCCGCTGCGGCCCAGCTAGGGCTGCGGGGAAGCGAAACCCAAATGACAATTCGGACAATAAGACGAGATTTGAAGACGATAAAGGGCGAGAATGTCTCATTCTCTATCGCAGCAAGCGGCCAGCCTGAGCGACGGTACCAGATTACAGACGCTTTCACCAGCCAAGAAATAGGACTGTCGCGGTACACATACCCCGTCGCCAAGCTGATGGAGAAATATGCACATCTGCGCAAGTTACCGATCCCGCTCATAGACAATGCTAAGCCGACCCTGTTGATAGGCTCCGACCATGCAGACCTCATTGTCCCGATAGACCGGGTTCATACCGGACCCCGAGGCTGTCCTGCAGCAGTCGAGACCCGTTTGGGATGGACTCTCCAAGGCCCGCTCGCCAAATCTCTCAACCGAAGTACAGCCACTAGATGTCTCCACTCCCGAGTCACAGAGGGAGAAACCGCACTCCTGCAACACGTAGAGCGGCTATGGACCTTGGAACAAATGCCCTTTAAGAACGGAAAGAAAGACATTCGCTCTAAAGATGACATTTACGCCATTCACCTCCTCGAGACAGGGACCAAGAGAGTCCCGGTCAACGGCGTGTTGAGATACGCCACGCCACTCCTGCGGCGAGAAGGAATGCCTACTTTCCACGCCAAGACAGACGCCACAGAACGGTACCTGCTGAACACGGAGCGGCGCTTAGCCAAGAACCCCGCCCAAGAGAGTGTATACCGCGCTGAGATTGAGAAGCTCATCACAGCGGGACACGTCACAAAGATGGACATTAAAGAGGCTGACCAGACCACTGAATCGTGGTACGTGCCTCACCACAAGGTCCATCACAACGGTAAAGACCGCATAGTATTTAACTGCAGCTACCAGATCGGATCCCAAAATCTGAATAAAGAGTTACTGCCCGGTCCCACACTCGGCCCCTCCCTACTCGGCGTTCTACTCCGCTTCCGCCAGGAAAAGGTGGCCATCAGCGGGGACATTAAAGGAATGTTCCTGCAGGTGAGACTAGTAGAGGCGGACAAGCCCCTGTTACGGTTCCTATGGAGAGAGAAGCCAGGAGATGAGCACCCAGCCATCTACCAATGGGACGTCCTCCCCTTCGGAACGACGTGCAGCCCCTGCTGTGCTACATTTGCACTACAGAAACATGTAGCAGAGGACCCAGCAGCGGACGAAGAGGTCCGACACAGCGTAAAGAACAGCTTCTACGTAGACAACTGTCTACAAAGCCTTTCAACCCAAGAAGAAGCCGAGGCTCTCCTGATTAAACTCCGCGCCTCATTGATCAAAGGCGGCTTTGATCTCAGGCAGTGGGCCAGCAGCGATCCGCAAGTACTGCGCAGCCTCTCCTCCGAGGACAAGGCAGCCAGCAGCGAGACCTGGATGGCTACAATCCCGGGAGAAGCCCAGGAGATGACCCTGGGATTGGTGTGGCGATTCAAAACAGATTCGCTTCACTACAGACACAAGCCCCTGACTACGGAGCAGGGAAGGCCGGCGGCGGCGCCGACCACCAGACGGAGTGTGTACACAACACTCGCCCGACAATATGACCCGCTAGGATGTATTCTACCGTACACCACCAGGGCAAAAATGATTGTACGAGCATTGTGGGACAAGGACCAGGGCTGGGACGACCCCATTCCCGCACACTTTGCATCCACCTGGAGAGAGTGGGAGATGGAGCTCCACTCACTCCCAGGCGTTAATATGCGCCGAAGCTACTTCCCACCCACGGTGAGGCCAGAGACATGTAAAATGGACTTACACGTCTTCAGTGACGCCTCAGAGGTCGCATACGGATCAGTAGCCTACTTGCGGGCCCAAGAGAAGGGGGGAGAGATCTACACAGCATTTGTCCTCGCCCGCTCGAGAATAGCCCCACGCAAGCAACAATCTATCCCACGTCTAGAGCTCTGCGCAGCCCTAGCCGGAGCGCACCTAGCCACGCTCATCCAACGTGAGCTCACCATACCGGTGTCTAGAACAATCCTGTGGTCAGATTCCACGACGGTACTCGCCTGGATCAAATCGGACTCATGCAAGTACAAAGTCTTCGTGGGAGTCAGAGTCACCGAGATTCAAGACTTAACCGAAGAGTTAACCGGAGAAACAGAGTGGCGCTACGTTGATACAAAACAGAACCCAGCTGACGTCATCACCCGGGGGATCCCCCTGGATGACCTCACCCGTCGCAATGTCTACAGTGACGGCCCCGCATTCCTAAGACTCCCGGAAGGACAGTGGCCCATGCCTATCCCGAGGGAAGCAAGTCCAGAGGAGGTGGAAAATAAGAAGTCTGTGTTCTGTGGATTGAGCACCGTAGCCTCCACCGACCCTAACATAGACGATTGCACGTCCATAGAGAGTGCACAACAAAGAACATTCCTGCGGTACCACCCGGAGTGCAAGTCCCCCGCTGATATGTCAGCAGCTAACTACAAGGAAGCAGAATTGCTTCTACTGCAGCGAGCCCAGAGAGACAATTTGACAGAAGGAACAGTCGTCATGATTATTGATCAATCACTGCCCAGAGCTATGTGGCCGGCCGGCCGCGTAAGCAAAGTGATCACCGGTGCCGACGGCAAGGTCCGAGCAGCTGAAGTGCTCGTCCAGGGTCGCACTTACACCCGTCCCGTGGCGAGGCTCATAGAACTGCCCCGACTCCCAGACACAATCGATGATGACCATGACCCTATAACCCTATGACTTTGTGAAGTTGACTGACCCCTACAGCAAACCCTTATGTGTAAATAGACAACGCGATTAATCTGTCTCTGTTTAACTGATTAGGTCTGGGACCAATCAGGGGGTGGCTGTTGTGAAGGGCCAGATTAAACCGAATATATATATTTATTTATATATATATATTTAATTGTATTTGTATATTCTCTAATATTCCCTGATATCCCTTGTATATTCCTTGTACAATATGCATTGAATATCCATTCTAGCCTACTGAACATCCCATAATAGTCTCCATTCTACTATTGGTCGAGACCTTGGTGCCAGGCTGCCATACCCCTCAGACCCAGTTCAAACGTACCGCTCCACATGTACGAACAAGTCCTAGTTCCGCGTAGGAATCTGGCTACCGCACCACTAATGGGACTATTTGTTCATAGTGCGTATATATACTGCGCTACTAAAGTAGGACTTCCCTTTTCAGTCCAGTTTCTTACCCTCCAATAGAGTCACAGACGTAAAGCCTCCCCGCGACGCCACGTGTGGGAGTAAGGCCAAGTTCGCCTACCATCGGTATTGAGACATCGTGTATATTAATATTTGAATAGTCATATTTGGCACTATATCGTCGAGTTGGACGTAGTCTATTAAGCTAATAATAGTCTGTTAATATATAGTGCTTCGTACGGTGAGAATACTACCGTAGTCAGTACCCCATCGTTTCGGGCAGAGAACTGGCTGCTTATCCAGGGTGGTTGACCCCACGTGAAGCTGCACCCGAGGAGCCCCAGAGCCGACGAGCGAGTGGACCTGTATACCGGATTATTCTACCGACGACAGCCCGCCTTCCCAGGCACGGATTATGCTTTGTATACATTGATTATTCCATGGATAAAGACCCCCGACACTGCCGTGTGTTGGAACCCTCCCCCCCCTGGAGAGGACGCAAGGTGAGGAGACGCTCTGCAAGACGAGGTCGCTTCACGTCTCTCCTCCGTGGACCGGATGACGCCGGCCCACAAAGAGTCCATCTGCTTTCATCTGTGGTCCAAGGATCGCCGGCGCATTGAACGGCACTACAGTGGGTTCACCTGGGATACCCTTGGCCGGATGAGGCAGCCGGATTCTACCCCCCCCCCCCTTCCTACTCCTGTCGGCTTACAAGCGACCGGATTAACCCCCCCTAGTGTGTCCAGTATATAATCATTAAAGTATCATTGCTGTTATTCCTTAAACTATTCCAGGTCGTATATGTACCACCTGCGCCTTCAGAGATTGGACATTCTCTATTGATATACCGACGAATACTCTTGCCATAAAAGTGCATACTAATTTCCATTCATAAATGTGATTGATTTGATTAAGTGCTTGCTCTACACACCATCGCTGTGTAGAAATAAAGACCTATTTCTAATTCGTACATTTGTGTTGGATCCGTTTCATCTACGTGACAGTGTTCATCATAATATATTTATGCCGTGTACTGGGTGGCCGAATATTAAGTACAAAGGTAGTGGTAGTAAGTATCATATCTAGTAATACAGTCAGGGAATTGTACCCCTCAGTTACAGCTGGTATGACCTTTTCTTTCCCCCGCAAGGGAGGATCTGAGAGCTTTTATCTGAGGGCGTGTTTCCTAGACTGTGGGAAACTTATTAGGGCTGACCCCAATACACTTTATTCAAAGCTTCAGTCTCTGCCATTCATAATCAAAGCCAAAATCACTATTCGATTGCTTCGTTTATTTGTTGGTAATCCAGTCAGCCTTACAAACTATCTTAGAAGAAGATATCACTTATGTTTAGGGATGCTCGATATTGGCTTTTTTACCTATACCGATATTGTCCAACCAGGGGAGGAAATTAGGCCACTTTACCCGCCAAATGCTGGTATTTTTTACGTTTGGCTGGTAAAAAAAATCAGATACTCGCCAGTTGGCTGGTAAGCCAAAAAGTTAGTTTCCTCCCCTGCTGGCGAGTATACAAAAAAATAAAACATTCTGCAATCACTGCACTGGCAAACGGTGCGTGTCTTCTGAGTGTTCGCTTTAGTTGACAGTGCCACGAGAGCACTGCACAAGACCACCCGCGGACATATAATGTTTAATAAACGTTTGCGCAGTACTGGCCAACCCGCGGACATATAATAATAAAAGTCCCGCGGTACTAGGCTAGCCATCAGGAGCACTCGCAAACAGATAACGTTAAACACAGCAGAAGATGGAAAACAGACAGACTGACCAACGGGGAACTGCATCCAACCCTAGTACAACCCTCGAGTATAAGTTACTAAGGACACATTTAAATCACAGAGGTGTAATGTTAGTCTACTGGAACTGTATACAGTGGTTATCTTCTAGTTAGCGTTTTAGCTATAGCTGCTTGCTAGCTAACGTTAGCCCTGTGTGCTCAAAGCAGCCAGCTAGGTGTATCTGTTATGACTATAATGTTTCCAAAAAGCACCGGACTACGACGTAAGGTTAGACATTTTATTTCATGCTCAAAAGCCCCTGGCTTGCACATCGCAGTCACGAAAGGGGCTAGCTCAACCAGTGCACTGTGCACAACAGCACACCAACCCAACTGACGTTACCACAACACTTGACGGTACTTCACAGCACTGTCGTAAGACCACCGTGCTGTCTTAAAGGCACAGTGTGCCTACCCAGATACATACACAACATTGACGCGGCTTGACATACAAAGAAGTAATTATCACAATTAGCGATTTTTTTTGTCTGGTAAAAAATCTGTTTGGCTGGTAAAAAAAATCAGATACTCGCCAGTTGGCTGGTAAGCCAAAAAGTTAGTTTCCTCCCCTGTGTCCAACTCTTAATTTCCGATACCGATATCAACCGATACCGATATATGCAGGGTTTCCCCCCCAAAAAACGGAATAATTTCAGGTAATTAACATTACATATCTCTTGTTGTGGAATTAACACAACATTATGCATACTTTTGACAATAAATTAAATCAGAATTTGTTCTTACTTGCTTGCCTGGGTAAATAAAGGTTCTAGAAATGTTTAAAAAAAAATATTAACATTTTTAATTAAATTTTTTAAAACCGATACAGATGTTTTACGATATCACATTTTAATGCTGATATCGGCCGATAATATCGGTAGGCCGATAATATCGGACATCCCTACTTATGTTGGAACGTAATTGAGAAAAAGCTGACTAATGCAGATTAGGCAATGAATTGGGCCTTATGAAGAAAGATGTGCAACGTACTTTATACGTGACAAACTCAAGCTCTGACAGCAGGTCATTAACGTTACTCTACTGTCTCTACTGTCTCAGCTCTGACAGCAGGTCATTAACGTTACTCTACTGTCTCTCAGCTCTAGCCTCTGACAGCAGCTCATTAACGTTACTCTACTGCAGGGGTGGCCAACCAGTCAGAGTTTAAGAGCCACAAAAATGACTGTGGTACCACAAAGAGCCACACCATCAGGGAGCGAAATTAAAGCCCGCCAAGCGCCATTTGCGGGCAGATTTTACGTTTGGCGGGTGGGACTGAGAGGTCTGTCCGCCATGTGGCGGCCAACGAAATAGTCATGTGAAAACCGATCGAATAACATGATCCAATTCTTAGCGGAGTTCTCACTCGCTGTCTCAAGCACACAGACATGCAACGCGCTGCTCCTCCCTCCTCCAGCCCCTCCCAACCCCATGTAAACAGAGAGGCTAGAGTCGGGCCGGGCAGTCTGCTGACTGCTCTAACGTTAGCTACCGTTACAAAATGACCCAGTCAACTATTCACTTTTAGTTTAATACTGAGGCATTGTCCGTTATCTAGCCGGCTAGCTACTGATAGCTCCCGATATCAACAAATTCTCCAGCAAGTCTAGTAGTGCATAATACCTCCGTTGGATAGGTAGCTACCTAGTACACGTTGGCTCCAGTAGGGTCCAGCTGCAGTGCCGGAGAATCCTTGCTGGAGCTGGAGGCTACTCGAGTATACACACAGACAGTGGAGCTGTTTGCAGATAGCGAGCATTTTGACTTGCGTGGTGGCGATAACGTTAGCTACCGTTACAAAATGACCCAGTCAACTATTCACTTAGTTTAATACATGAGGCATTGTGTAACGTTATCAAGCCGGCTAGCTACGGATAGCTCCCGACATCAACAAATGCTCCAGCAATAGTCCAGTGCATAATACCTCCGTTGGCTAGGTAGCTCACTAGTCACTACGAAATGTCGCAGTAAACTAAATAGTTCACTGTGGCGTTGTCCCAACGCCATCCAGCAGTAGCTACAGAAAGCTCCTGGCATCAATGTCCTACAACAACATGCGTATTCGAGTCCCTGGCTTACATCGCTGCTGAATAGGGGCCAGCTGTAGCTCAGGAGAATCCTTTTGCATGCTGAATGTAGCGTTTAGGGTCCAGCTGCAGCGCCGGAGAATCCTTGCTGGAGCTGGAGGCCACTCGAGTATACACACAGACAGTGGAGCGAGGTGGCGATGTCTCGCAGATAACACAATCACAAGTATGATTATATAATATATATATTTTATTAAAAAAAAGTTGGCAGGTAAGATATGCTTGGTGGGTAGATTCTTCCCATCTACCCGCCACTGGCCGGTGAGTCAAAAAGTAAATTTTGCTCCCTGCACACCATATACCAGCATTTCTCAACCTTTTTTTTCAGTCACGGCACCCTTCATGTGTTTATAGGTCTCACCCTCTGGCCTCTGAAGTTGCTAATGTCTTTTTTATTTGGGCCTCACAGGGTTAAAAGTACCCTGTGAGACCCACAGTTGCAAAATTAAAAAATCATGTTTAGCCATTTAAAAAAAAAAAAAAAGTGTAAATGTTTATAAAAAAAAAATTTTAAGCACATGTATAGTCAATTGGTACTGTTGTTCAGCCTCACAATGCTATTGGATAGTAAATGTGTTTATATGTCCCACCCTCTGAAGTTGCTAATGTCTTTTTAATTTGGGCCTCACAGGGAACCTCTTATGCCCTGTAGCACTCAACACTTTGATGAACATTGTTACTCAGTTGTGCCCTTCCTGATGACTTGTCGTACAGAACTTGTAAGTCGCTTTGGATAAAAGCGTCAGCTAAATGTAAATGTAAATGTATGCCCGAAATATACAGTAAAAGTGTTATTAGTGAAATATAAGATTATAGAAATCTCAGGGCATTGATTCGGAAACAGGCACATATTGACAGGAGGAAGTGGAGCAGCCAAAAGTGAGTAGTCTTTTGAAGGAAGAGACTCAGGGCTTTAGAATTTCGAAAAACTACCATACCCAGCTCACGACAGCCCCTGCAAATCATCTGACTTCTGGATTTACTTTTTTAGGTCTTATTTTTGGGGATTATCTCTAGAGATGTTCCGATACAATTTTTTCCTTCCCGATCCGATTCCGATACCTAAGCTTTGGGTATCGGCCGATACCGATACTGATCCGATACCAGTGCATACATAAAAAAATATATATATATAAAATTATACTTTTTTTTTATTTTTTTTAATACAGCTACTGTTTTATATATACTGTTTTTTAGTAATAACTATAAAGTAATGGTATTTATTCAACAACAGGTGATTGTATAGATTAGTATTAGTATCATTAATTGACAACTATCTCAATGAGTTCACCCACGGAATGGTTGTTGGGACATTGATTCCGCACGGACGTTATACGTTGTTGCACTCCAGAAGGCTCCGGTAACTTCAGTTAGCTAGTAGAGGCTCTTTTGTGATTTTTAATGCACAATAAATATTCAACATTCTCTTTTGAGACTCCGCCTCAGACTCTTATCATTTGGCACTAAAAGCTAAACATTGTCACCGATATGGCTGTCCGCAACATGTCATTAATTGTGTGCGAGAGGTCGATCAGTTAGCCACATTAGCGTGAGCTAGGTTAGCGTTAGCTAACGTTCGATGGAAATAAACAATGTAACGTTACTGATGAAAAAGTGATTTACCTTGGAATACTCCTGTGCCAACTTGCTGTACTTTGCTTGCAGGTCTGCAGCCATTATTGCTGGATTATGAATAGCCCCAACTTTAGCCAAGGTAACGTTAAAGCTAAAACTAGCTTTCGGTTAGCGCTTCAGCTAATGCTAAATAACACCAGCAAGCGAACATAGAGCTCCCCGTCAACACCCCTCTCTCGGGACGATGGCATTTAAAAAAGTATCTGCTGTTAAAATGACACAGCATTGACACTTTAATTCACGGTCGATTAAAAACATGTTTGTTTTATAATGCTCACTCAGCAGACCGCAGTGTTGTTGATTAATTACGACATATGGTATCGGAGGCTAGACTTTCGGCGTACTCGCCGATACCAGCATTTTAGGCAGTATCGGCGGCATTTCCGATACTGATATCGGTATCGGAACAACTCTAATTATCTCCCACAACCCTGAACGTTATTGCCATAAAACAGAACGCAGTGCGTTTCTCTACCTTTCTGTGAACGTCTAGCAAAAAACGGTGTTTCAATATGATGAAAAATGGTGGAGAAATTTACATTATAAAAAAGATGGCAGAATTCAGTACTGTATCTACAAAACCTGTTTAATCATCTTCCCTTTATTCATTTGCTTAGATTTTTCAGGTCTGGTACATTTTAGCATGGTGTTATTCACAGTCAAAGATACAAAATATTTTTTAAATATAATTGATATTCTCCTTTGGCTCATTACAATTTACTCAAGCTTAGTAACAGACACACTATTTCTGACACTGGGAATACATTCCCTGAGATCCATAGATGTCCCTAGATTCAGATACCAAGAACATGCAAATGGACCATTTAAAAAAAAATCTGTAAATGTTTATTCTATGTCCTTATGGAATGATTGACATACAGAAAATATATATATATATTTCTTTTAAATTTGTTTTATTATAATTATAATAATAAATTTTTTATGGATGGAAGAGCCACACATTGACGGGCAAAGAGCCACATGCGGCTCGCGAGCCGCGGGTTGGCCACCCCTGCTCTACTGTGTCTCTACTGTCTCAGCTCTGACAGCAGGTCATTAACGTTACTCTACTGTCTACTGTCTCAGCTCTGACAGCAGGTCATTAACGTTACTCTACTGTCTCTACTGTCTCTCAGCTCTGACAGCAGGTCATTAACGTTACTCTACTGTCTCTACTGTCTCTACTGTCTCTACTGTCTCTCAGCTCTGACAGCAGCGGGTGCTGTTGCTCTACTGCTGCAAACTTTGAACAGGCATAATGGTATTGCACTGTAAAAAAACTGATTTTATATGTCTGCACTTTATGTGCTCATTTTATGTCTATTCTATTCTACTATTTTATTGCACTGCACTATTGACTCGGTCTATTCTATCTTACTCTTTTTATTATTGTCTTTTTAAAACTGAATCAAACCATAAACAAGGTGGCCTATTGGGATGTTAGATCATCCTAATGTGAAAAACTGTGATTTTATGTTTGCACTTTATGTGCTCATTTTATGCCTTTCTTTTTCTGTTGTGAATAACTTTGAGCTGCAATTTTTGTATGAAACATGCTATAAAGTCTATTATATTATTATCATGTTATGTATACAAGCGTCAGTGATTATCGTCCCTGAATGCTCCTAAATGACAAAGTCACGTTTTTCTTTTACGGCCCTTGGACATGGGTCACCGTTTAATTTCAAGCCTTGTGATCTATTACAAGAGATCACACATAGATCAGTGCATCATGGCCCATGTTTGAACCTATCCAATATCCTAGGCAAATTGCATCATTCAACACACACACACACACACACACACACACACACACACACACACACACACACACACACACACACACCACACACACCCACACACAAATATAGGCAGCGGCGCCACTTGATTCTCTGCTTTGTTTTTGACAGCGAAAGACATTAGATGTCTCTAATGGAGAGAATGGATTAGCTTGCCTATTATCTCAATAATTTCTGATGAAAACCCTACAAACTAACTGGCCTCAGCCTGAGGCTATATTGTTCGGTACAGTGTCTGTACATTTTCCTGTTCAGACGATACTTAACCCCGTCAGGTTTCCCCCCTTAAAAATTCTACCACTCCGTAGCTTTTCACTAGCCATCATCATTAGAATGTAAAATTCTTAAAGATTCGAATCAATCCGGTATTCGGTACTCGAATCGGTATCGGCGGTGAAAAAGGTGCATACCGACTGTGAGGCGCTTGTGATCGCATCACGCCTGCCCTGTAGTCATAGAGGGAGACTTTGAGATTTCTTTTAAATTTTCTTTTTTTATTATTCAATTTTTTGGGGGGATTTTCTGTATTTTTCACCCATTCCAATTTAGTGGTTATGCCAATTCCCTTCCTGGTCGTTGCATGCATTGCCCCACTGTCGGCCTGGGGAGGGTGTAGAACTACCACATGCCTCCTCCGATACATGTGGAGTCGCCAGCCGCTTCTTTTCACCTGACCGCAAGGGGTTTCACTGGGGGAACGTAACAAAGTGCGGAGGGTCATGCTATTTCCCCCCAGATCCCCTCCCTGCTGAACAGGCGCCCGACCAACCAGTAGGAGTCGCGGTTTACAACGACCAGGACACACACCCCACCGGCTTCCCACCCGCCAACACTGCCAATTGTGTTAGTAGGGACGACTGACCAAACCGTAGGTGCCGCTGACTGCTGGATTCGATCCCAGAGTCTCTGCGGTGGTAGGCGAGTGCTTAGTCCACTGCGCTACCCAGCTGCACCCGGAAACTTAAAAACTTTAAGCCTTGTTAATTTGAAACAGAAGAGAAAGCCAACCCATTTCACGGCGTCTATAGCGCTGCATGTTCTTCACGGCTTCCCTCCCTCACACTCCCTATAGATGCAGATGAGGTATTGTTTGGCGGAATAATGTTTTTAAAAAAAGGGTTCGAGGAGACTTAAGGAACGCATTTGTCTTTTCAGATGAACAGATGTTGCCCAAGAAAACAGCCGCAGACATTATGCATATAAAATTATTTCTCTTTTGATGGCACGAGCACAGCTGATTTATCGAGCTGTGTTCCATTCACTATGGTTAATGGGTTTAAGAGATTCCTTTTGTTGTGATATTTCCATAATTAATAAAGAGGGGGGGGGGGGGGCGGGGCAATATAATGCTCTGCGGAAGCGTGTCATTATGTAGGCCTGTGTATTAAACGAACCGTATTCATATACCCGTGGAATAATCTCAAGCCAGGATAAAGAATGGAAGCAGGATTTTGTTAACCTAGATTGTTGCAACGCTGGATTATTCTGAACTCTCAAGTTTTAGAACTCTGTTCAGAGACTGATGATTGCTAAGTTTTGAAGAGGAAAAACATTCTTACGGTCTTTTACTATTATGTACTATGCTACTATACTAGGGATGTGCATCTCCATCACTGAGGCCGATGCGGTGCGCATCTCGATAAGTCGCCACTCGCCAACGATACGATACATTAACGATACATTTGAAGCACCGGGCGATGCAATGCGATATACGATTCACCCCTGTTGAGATACAGTTTGATACGATTTGATTCAACATCATGCAATTCAGGGCGATACGATGCGATTCAACACAATGCAAAATAATGATACAATTCTATGGTATGACATATGATTTGGTTTTATAACTTATATATGCAGCAAATCATAAATGAACAAAAAGGGATTTACATATTTGGTTCTCTCTATTAGTACTGTGCATCCCATTATGCCGTTTCTTTTTTACCTTACAAATTTTTCTCTAGTTTACAGTACTCTTTTATAACACCTCACAGTTGAACAATTTAAGGATGCATTGCCCAGTATTAACACATTGAGGACCGGCCGTCGCCGTCTAATATGTGGCTGGAGGACAACGCTTTGTAAACAAACCGATGTACTTTTGGAAAGCTATATCTATACTTTATAGTATTGCTATCTGTCCATTCTCATTGTCACTTGAGTGCATAAACCGTGCCTTCATAATGGCTTAACACTTTGGCGACCACAGTCTTGCGCCGATTTATAGGCCAGAGGACAGAGGTTTGTTTACACCGATGTACTTTCTAACAGCTATATATATAATTTATAGTATTGCTATCTGTCCATTCTCATTGTCACTTGAGTGCATAAACCGTGCCTTCATAATGGCTTAAAGAAAATAAAAATCCATCGGTTGGTTGTCATTTTATAGCGTCGTGAATATAAGGTTTATCGCACTTTTCGTCTCGTCTTTTTTCTGGGGAGCTAGATAATAGGCTAAACGTTGGCGGCGTTATATCAAATGCCATTTCTGCTGTATATATACGAATTAAATAAAACAAACTGCGTAGCATCCGGACTATTACAGAGCATCTATGGATGAAATGGGGGCGGCGGGGGACGCCGATCAGTATTATTGATTAGCAATACAGTGTGTGTTCAAGTAGCCATTTTCACTGATCGATCACGTTACGTTTTAAAACAATGTCCAATCCAGCTGTAATTTGGGGGAATAGTATCCTACCGTCAGGCCATGTGATCGCCGGCAGCATTTCGTCATTAGTCATCGGAATCTGGTAGATCGATATGTCCATTGGCTAATCATAAATCCCATTATTCCAGGCTGAAATATGCGTTCGGTAACGGGATAAAAGATGGAGGATTTTCGTTTGGAACCGAGGCTCATATGAAACGCCCACAGACGGTGAAAAGAATTTTTTTTCCAATCGCCCTCAATGACACTGCAGTGGAGCGATGGCGCCCCTAAGCGGATCTGGCCGGTATGTTTCGAAAATCAAATATGTGGGTAGGTCCTGCATGTCGATTGTGGACGTTAATAGCCTTATAAATATGGAATAAAACAATAACAACTCGCCACGAGTTAACTCGTGGCTCTGGTCCTCAACGGGTGGAATCGAATCACGAGTTAACTCGTGGACGGTCCACATAGTGTTAAAGAAAAAAAATCCATTGGTTGGTTGTCATTTTATAGCGTCGTGAATATAAGGTTTATCGCACTTTTCGTCTCAAATATTTTCTGGGAAGCTAGATATAGGGCTAAAGGCTACTAACGTTATATCGAATGGCATTTCTGTTGTATATATTCGAATGAAATAAAACAAACTGCTTATCATCCGGACTATTACAGAGCATCTATGGATGAAATGGGGGCGGGGGAAGCCGATTAGTATTATTGATTAGCAATAGAGTGTCCGTGCAAGTAGCCACATTCACTGATCGATTGCTTGCGTTTTACAACAATGTCTGATCCGGCTGTAATTTGGGTGAAGAGGGTCCTACCGTCAGCCCATGTGATCGCCGGCAGCATTTCCCCATTATTCATCGGCATCTGGTAGATCGATATGTCCATTGGCTGATCATAAATCCCATTATTCCAGGCTGAAATCTGCGCTTCGAACCGTGATCAACGGTGCATGCTGTTCGCTTGGGATCAGGCTAAAATGAAACGCCCATAGACTGTAAAAAAAAAAAACACTCGCCCACAATGATACTGCAGTGGAGCGATGACGCCCCTAAGAGGATCTGGCCGGTATTGCATGTCGCCGATTTCACAAAGGCGGGTAAATCTGCAGAGTCGATCGGGGATCTTGATCCGTTTATTAATATGGAATAAAACAATAACAACTTGCCACGAGTTAACTCGTGGCTCTGGTCCTCAACCCATGGCACCGAAACCCGAGTTAACTCATGGTTGGGCGGCAAAGTGTTAACAATGTGCAAAAATACAATTACCATAGTGCAATGCCCATACTACTGTCTGCCAGGCTGATGTGCTTAACACTATTTCAGCAGGTAGACTAACTCAGCAGTGAGCAGAAAGCAGTGGTGTGATTTCTATATGAACAATAAAAAATAGCCTTTCACAAACGGGTCTTTCTTTTTTTTTTTTTTTTTTTTTTTTTTATTGCAAAACAAAACTTATTAAAGGTCAGTACTCAACACACAATGTATAATGAAACTTTCAGTAAAGGTGGTTAAAATATATGCAAGTACAGAAACAGGATAAAACAAAAATAGTCAATAATAACATTTTAACCGTATACAGTGTATATCCAGCGAAGTTACAATTATATAAATGTTAGTATATAATATACCCCTAATACCTATTTTCTAAAACCCTACACACATATGCTCCAGCTCAAACCCCCCCCTCCCGGACCCCCTCTTGGATAGTACCTCCATTATCCCTCACTCCTAACCAGACACCACCATTATAGGCTAGCTTTTATTCTCTCCACCACTTCTAACCACATTGACATTTTGGATTCATTGAGCCCCAGAATTCTTGCTGTAGATATTTCTTGATATATCACATCGAGATATGTAAGAAACCACACTTTCCGGCAAATTTTTTCCGGTTGAAACCAACGTGATGCGATCAGTTTTTTAGCTACTGTGATACCCGATAAAACCAATCTTTTTAGTTGTGGATTCACTGCAAACTCAAAAACATCATTCAATAGCAATACCGCGGGGTGTACAGGTATATTCCAAAATACGAGTATTGATAATTGTTGGGACACATCTTTCCAGAATGCCTTAACTGGTGGGCAGTCCCAATACATGTGCATAAATGTTCCTTCGTCCCCATTTGTACATTGGGAGCATTTGGAGTCTTGTATAAGCCCCATTTTGCACAGCCTTATAGGAGTCAAGTATGTCCTGTGAATATAGTTCAGATTGATTTGTTGATGATCCGGGTTCCTTGATGTAAGTCGGACATTTGCCCAGGCTCCTTGCCAATCAAAGTCATTTTCCAGGTGTGGTATATCCCTCCTCCAGACATTGTCTAGTTGAAGGGTTTCATACGAGGATGTTAGTAATTGATAATAAAAACCTGATACAAAACCTCCCAATGTATCTCTTTCATAGAAAAATTTGTGGTATCTGTGGTGTTCAATTGGTATGTGTAATGGAACACCGTGAGATCTCATACAAAGTCGTAACTGTATGTAAAAAAGCCATGTGGACTCGGTGAGGTTAAACTTTATGCATATTTCGACATAACTACAGAGGCCCTTGTTATTAAAAATATCCCCTAATGAGTGTATGCCTCTCTCTTCCCATATAGGGAATCTTATAGGTCGTTTTCCCATTAAGAGAGCATTGTTATTGAATATGGGAGTGTGATTATGCCATACTTGAGGGTTAGGAAATTTCCTTTGTGTTTCCCGCCATGTCCTGATTGCATGGGTTATTATTGGGCCAAATTCTCGCTCACAATGCTTGATTGAAAGTTTAGTGTATGCTATGTCTTTCAATCTCTGTGGGGCTACTATGTTTTCTTCTAATTTTCTCCAAGATACCAAAGCCTCGGGGTCAAACCATATCTTCTTCAATGGTCTTAATGTGAAGGCATTAAAATATTGTAAAAAATCTGGGACTGCCATGCCACCGTCTGCTTTATTTCTCTGTGCGGTGGATCTTTTTATGCGAGGTGGTTTGTTATTCCAAATAAATTTGTATGTGGAGGTTTGTAATCTTTTCCAGTAGCCCTCTGGAGGAGGTAACGGAAGCATTGAGCTGAAGAAATTGATTCTTGGTAATACATCCATCTTAACTATTGATACCCTTGCCTGTACTGAGTTTTTAAGTTTTGCCCACCTGTCCAGGTCGTCCTTGATTTTGTTCTGTATTTTTGTGTAATTGTGCTTCACCGTTTGTCTTATGGTGGGAAATATTTCCACACCCAAGCATCTGAAATGTTTGACCATGGGTATCGCACCTGGGAGGGTTGTCTCTTTTTTTGCACTGGTGTTAAGAGGAAGAAAAGCCGACTTAGGCCAATTTATTTTAAATCCCGATAAATCACCAAAGTTCTCTATCAACTTGAGTATAAGCGGCAATGTGTTGTTGGGGTTTTGCATGAACAATATTACGTCGTCCGCATATAAACTAATTTTATGATGTGTGCCCTTGATTACTATTGGTTCTATGTGTTGGGATTGTCTTATAAATTGTGCTAAAGGTTCTAATGATAGATCGAATAGTCCGGGACTAAGAGGGCAACCTTGTCTGGCTGAGCGTGATACCGGAAAGATATCGGAGATGAATGTGCCTGTTGTAATCCTGGCCGATGGGTCCTTGTATAGTACTTTAATCATATCAATGAAACCTTTTCCTAACCCCATCCTTTCCAATACTGCCCATAGAAACGACCATTCCAACCTGTCAAATGCTTTCATAGCATCCAGGGATAGTATCGCCTTAGGTGTGATGTCCTCTTTGTCTGTATCTAGTACGTGCAGTATTCGCCTTATGTTATCATTGATCAGGCGACCTTTTATGAAGCCTGTTTGGTCCGGATGAACTAAAGACGTCATATGCTTTTGCAATCTGATGGCTAATATCTTAGAGTACAGTTTGACATCGGTTCCGAGGAGGCTTAAAGGACGGTAACTACCGCACTCAGTGGGGTCTTTGTCTTTTTTGTGAAGAACTGAAATGAGTGCGGTATTTTGGTGTTCAATGAAGCTTCCCTCTTTGACTGAGTATAAGATCATATTTAGTAATAAGGGTCCAAATATGTCCCAGCAAGAAATGTACATTTCTGATGGGATACCGTCAATTCCCGGAGCTTTGCCGTTTTTCATTCCGGATATGGCCTTCTTGAGTTCTTCTAATGTGATCGGTACTTCTAACTGTTTAGCGTCTTCATCCGTAAGTTTAGGGAGAGTAATTTGATTAAGATATGTGTCTAATTTGTCTTGATCAAAGGTCGTTTCTGAGTTATATAAATCGGAGTAGAATTCTTTGAATGTATCGTTTATTATTTTGGGTTCTGTTACTAGAGCTTGTTGTTTCCTAATGGCAGTTATATCTGCAAATTTTGCATTAATTCTTAGTCGCATGGCTAATAGGTGACTAGGTTTAGAACCTTGGAAGTACTGCTGTTGTCTAGTGCTGCGTATTTGCAATTCCGATTTTTGTCTGTACATTGCTTTGATCTCTGTCTTTAGAATGTTAACTTGGTTATCTAGTCTAGTAGAGTTGCTGTATTTTAAAGAATTAAAACGCGTTGAGTAAAGCGTTTCCATTTCAGACAGTTTTCATAACGGGTCTTTCATAACTGCTTACAATTGTAAGGAAGACATGTCCCGATCACGTTTTTTTGCTCCCGATCCGATCCCGATCATGTGATTTTGAGTATCTACTAGGGATGCCCCGATCGTTATCGGCCGATAATCAGTATAAATATGCGATCGGTGATAATGTTTTATTTTCACCGATCGTCCCGATCTCACGCTGTCGCTGAGTTCTGTCTCAGACACCGGTGGTGCGGCGTCTGCTCTCGAGTCCAGCCCCTCCCGCACGCATGTAAACACGGGGTCTAGTCTAGTGAGACACGGGACACGGGAGGACAGCGTGTCGGCGTCTCCCTGAGCTAACGTTAGCTTAGCTACCGTTACAAAATGACCCAGTCAACTATTCACTTTTAGTTTAATACATGATGAGGCATTTTCTAACCGAACGGTATCTAGCCGGCCAGCTACCGATAGCTCCTGACATCAACAAACGCTCCAGCAAGTCTAGTAGGTAGGTATGATACCTGTTAGCTGTTAGCTGTTAGCTCACGTTAGCGCAAGTTAGTTCACTGTTAAAAATGAAATGTCCCATTGAACTAAATAATTCACTGAGGCGTTGTATTAACGTTATATATCCGGCTAGCAGTAGCTACAGATAGCTCCTGATATCAATGTCTTATTATAACACTGATTCGATGCGTATTCGAGCTGAGGGCTTGCTGAGCACAGTTAAGTAACGTTATACCAATAGGGTCCAGGTGCAGCGCCGGAGAATCCTGGCCGTAGCTCGAGGCTACTCGAGTATAGGTCCAGCTGCAGCTCCGGAGAATCCTGGCTGTAGCTGGAGGCTACTAGAGTACACACAGACAGTGGAGCTTGTTGCCTGGTGGCGATGTCTCGCAGATAATACAAGTACAAGTCTAATTATATAATATATATATTTTATTAAAAAAAAAAAAAATTATATAAAATACATTTAAATTTCTTTTAATCAAAAACGATCGGTATCGGATCGGTATCGGCCGATATGGCTCACGACGATCGGTGATTTGTATCGGTGGCAAAAAACGTGATCGGGGCATCCCTAGTATCTACCGATACCGGTCTTTCCCGATCCGATCAAAAAAATATTAAAATTTTTATTTTTGTTACTTTTTTTTTTTTTAACAAACATGACCATGTTCACGTCTTAAACTCATACTGAGGCCTTAGTTTTGGTTTTAAATTGCATATCATCATTCATTTATTTATTGTCACACAGAGCAGAATAATTTTGCCAAAACAAACCAATAGTATCCAGCTGCAGAACGGCAGACCAGCCACACTCTCAGACCCAAACGCATTTCCTTTGATTTAATTATACATCAAATGATTTATGTCAAGGATTGCAATGCCTCGCTTGAATGAAGTTAACTTTTCACCTGGTCAACATTCAGGGTGAATGTAATGTAAGAAATTGGGATAAAAAAAAAATAATAATAATAAAATGTGGGTCTGAGAGTGTGGCTGGTCTGCCGTTCTGCAGCTGGATACTATTGGTTTGTTTTGGCAAAATTCTTCTGCTCTGTGTGACAATAAATAAATTAATGATGATATGCAATTTAAAACCAAAACTAAGGCCTCAGTATGAGTTTAAGACGTGAACATGGTCATGTTTGTGCCGATCCCGATCTTCGGAAAATCACGTGATCGGCCCCGATCACGTGATCGGATCGGGACATCCCTAATTTAAACTATTATTGGCAGTCATATATGAATTGAAAATGGGGGACCCTGACAAGACAAACGTCTTTCTCTGGTCTGCATCCCCTTAACAATTGTGTGTATATTGAGCTGTACTGTATTGTACCCATTCTGCAATCTGTTAAATAAAGTTCTCATTCATTCATTCATTCATTCATTCATTCATTCATTCATTCATTCATTCATTCATTCATTCATTCATTCATTCATAGGCTGCTGTAAACTATACACCACTCTCACGGACATAACACCTCACTGAGTGATTTAACTCATATGTCTTACTTTCAGGTTTTTCCGATAGCGTTTGTTATTGCCTTGGAACGGGTAGACTTGTTAGCCAGCGGAGCGTGAAAAAAAGCTGCTATATGTTGCTCACCAGTCTTGCTGCCGCTGGCCGGGTTAGCTGCAGCAGCCGCAAACGTAGTATCCACACCATGTCGCCTGTTTATGTGCGTCGCTAAGTTTGTCGTACTACTTGTGTACTTTATAGGGGCACGGCATCGTTCGCAAATTGCTTGCTATTTGTCAAGTTGTCCGTCTTTCTGAGAAATATCCGAAGTAGTGTACTTTTCGGTGCGCTGTGTCTTTCTCCTCGACTTCCCTGTTTGTTCCTTCCGAGGTAAATCATCATCTTTCTTCTTCTCTTCCTAGATACATACTCATCTTTCTTCTTCTCATCCTAGATAAATCCTCGTCTTTCTTCTTCTCTTCCTAGATAAATCCTCACCTTTCTTATCTTCCTAGGTAAATCCTCATCTTTCTTCTTCTCTTCCTAGATAAATCCTCATCTTTCTTCTCTTCCCAGATACATCCTCATCTTTCCTGAGTTGTGAAGAATCGCCAGGCTGTGACAGTAAGTATAGAGAATAGATGGAACAGCTGTTTGAGACACTTGGCACTTTTTGTATTGTCACTTTTTGAGACGTTGTGTCATTGCCATTGAAACTGAAAGGAACACTTGAACATTTTCACTTGTAGTTGGTTATTCTTCTCCACCAGACAGACACATGTCACATCATGAGACAAAGATTACACATTTCTCCTTCAGTCTTCCTAAAATCAAACATTAGCATCCCTCATTGAAGCCAAGGGGCACTATTGATCTTGCAGCTAGCTGTGTCCCATGGTTTCAATTTGTAATTCTAGCATGTCGTTTTAAGGAAACGTAAGGACAAATGTGGGAACCTCATCTAGTCTCTGCACAAAGAATTGACTTGATCAACTCTTAAAAAAACGTTTTGATTAATATCTGGTGCAGACTCAGATTTTCACTGAATCCTGGCTTAACACATTGATTGCCATGCAGTATGCCCAATTGCCCATCATTATACCCAGTCTGCCACCGCTGTAAGCCTATGGAGATGTTTACCTTCTTTGCAGGGCTATAACTTTTTAAATATTATAGCTATATCTGCATTACTATGGCCCATTCAACATCGATTATCTATCGTTCCGGATGTGGGAACGTTATATTCGTTCATTCCTTGTTGTGTTAATACCGTCGAGAATATAAGTATGTTTTTAAGCTTTTCTGCTGTAATTCCAAAAACGCTAGTTATAGGCCCTGACGCATATGATAGATTATCGATTGGCGTTTCTTTCCTATACACGCTATATTAAAAAATTCAAATGTATATGATCGGTATACATTATACTTCATCATGCGTGAAGGAAAGGGGGGGGGGGGTCGTTTATAATTCCTTGATCGTCAGTAACGGCTTTATTTAGTATGGGTTGATATATTGATCAGACTGATTGCAAACAAAGAAATGGACAATCGGGCTGAAAATAACGTTAGTGTCCTCTTACCGTTCACCGATGAGACTGGAGAAAAAATATCCCAATTATTTGACGCCGATCTCCTAGATCCATTTCCGGTTTGTATGGCGCAATAAACGCCGAAATCATATTGATTATTGCGTTTCGAAAGCAATCCAAATGCACTCAAGTGTGTATATTGATCCACGCCACAATATATCTCTGGCGGAGGAATTTCCTCGATGCACCGATCGCCACTTCCGGTTTGGCGTGAGTGTAACTCGCCTGACCATCCACCAGGCGGCGCTATTGAGGCGTTGCAATCTCAGACAGGCTGCCGCTGCAGTCCGGAGGGAGGCTGGATGAATTATGAATGCAATGGCGAATTTCTTTTATATCGATCCCAAAAACGATTTACGCCGTTGTTGGCGTTCAATGCATGGCGGGCAATAACGACTTACGCAGTTTATGGCGCACAATGTGTTAAAGGAACAGACCAATTTTTTTTTTTTTTTTTTTATCTACCTTTTTCCCCATTTTCTATTTTCCTCCCATCCCAATTTCGTATCGTCCAATTCTACCCTCCCCTGTCTCGAACGCTGTTAGGCCATGCCTCCCACAAGCCGGCTGCAATGTGGACGAAGCATTACATCACGTGTCCCCTCCGGTACTCGAGGAAGCAGCCGTCGCATCTTTTCACCTGCACAGCGCGATCTCTCAGCGGCGGGGGTCTGCGTGGGAGGGACACGCCGCCCCCGTCGCTTCCTGATTCTGCTGCGCAGGCGCACCAACCGACCTGTAGGAGTCGCTGTCCACAACGTCCGATCCCCACCCATCAGCTTTCCCACCCCTAACACTGCCAATTGTGTTAGTCTGAACGACCAGCCAAGCTGATAGCAATGCGGAGAGCTGGGCTCGAACCCAGCGTCTCCTGCATTGGTTGCGAGCGCCTTGCCCACTACACCACCTAGCCGCCCCACAGACCAACATTTTGTGAAATTAGCATACCGTCTTCTCCAGAGACAAGAAGATAGATACCAGTTTCCTCTCTGTGCCTTCAGTAGAAAGCTATCTGGCTGCACGTTAGCCTAGCTTAGCACAATGAATGGAAGCGGACAGTGCCGGTTAGTCTAGGCATTGTCCAACTAACACCTCTCCCAAAGGCTAACCGGCACTGTCCACTTCCATTCATTGTGTTAAGCTAGGCTAACGTGCAGCCAGATAGCTGAACGCACAGAGAGGAAACTGGTATCTATCTTCGTAAGCTAATTTCCCCAAATGTTGCCGTCTTCCTTTTAATAACAGGATTCATGACCGTGGTATTGAGCTACCAGTCCAATTTTATACCAGGTTAACCCTTTCACAACCACACTACAGAAGGTTAACCCATTCACTACCACACTACAGACCGTCGGTAAGTGAAAGGTTAACCTTCTGTAGTGTGGTAGTGAAAGGGTTAAAGTCTGTGCTCCCCAAATTTCACGAACATGTCTCTTGCCCAACCAGAGGAGACAAGTTATATTGACTCCTACACCTCCTCCGTTGTTGATTACATCAACTCCCAACATTGACGTGTCGCCACCCTTAAACAGATCACTACATTCCCCAATCAGAACGGAGAGGTCCGAATCACTACTAAAGGCACATGACACTGCTTTTAGATCTGGTGACATGCAGGCCTACTGTGCAGCCAGGGCTAACCTGAATAGGGGAATCAAGCGAGCCAAGCACAGCCACAAGCTAAGGGTTGAAGAGCATTTAAACAACTCTGACCCCCGATGCATGTGGCAGGGCATCCAGGCCTCCATCACAGACTACAAACCCACCAACAACTCTCCCCTCAACCACTGACCTCTACCTCCCTGATGAGCTCAATAACTTTTATGCCCGCTTTGACAGAGACAACCAGGAGGCGCCCACCAAGGCTGCCCTCCCTGCCAACCTCCCACCCCTCACTCTCAACCCCCACCAAGGCTGCCCTCCCTGCCAACCTCCCACCCCTCACTCTCTCCCCCACCAAGGCTGCGCTCCCTGCCAACCTTTTTGACATGAAGTGCCAGTTTGAAATGTTCTTGTTAACTAGTGTGCCATATCAACAATATTCCATCCATATAGGCTACATGCATCGTAACCGCATTTTAAAGACACATTTTTATCTCATAATCAGGTCTTTTTAATGATCATTTTTACATTATTATTATATTATTATTAACCATATTATTATTATGGTTGTATCCTAGGGTGACCATATTTTGATTTCCAAAAAAGAGGACATGCTGGCTCCAGCCTCGAGATACATAACCCTAAATCTGAATTGGGGGAAACAAAGCGATGGAGACGGCTACATACATACATGAGATGACCATTTCACTCGCATTTGCCTATTCATTTTTATTTTGAGCGAAGAATAGACGAAAAAAAGAGGAATCCGACGAGGGGGATTCGCAAGCCTCATCTAACAAGGTGTCGCAAGGTTTAACTGAGGCGGCTAACGTTAACATGACAGCACTCACGTTACCAGGCTAATGTCGAGCAGCCGTACTGTATTGTACCCATTCTGCAATCTGTTAATAAAGTTTTCAATCAATCAGACATGACGTAGCTCACGTTTCCAAGCAATCGTGCGGTACGATTAAAGTGTACGATCAGGGAACAAACTTAACTTTTTGACTTACCAGCCATTTGGCTGGTAGATTTTAAAAACTACCAGCCAGGCAGATTTTTTACCAGCCAAAAATTTTAAATTGCTTTTTAGTATATCGCCATGTGTTATTATTACTATATAATACTCTCGTATGCTATTTTCAATTAATATCATAAACAACATAAGGAATATTAGCATAATTTTGAGTGGACTGAAGGAATGAGTCAGCGTTAATAGTTTTAAATGCAAATAATTTATTGAAACATAGAAGTGGGGTCGGGGACACACACACTGTTTCAACTCACCACCCCGCATCATATTGTAGTCTAGTCTGTCTTCAAACTTCCACTCCTCTCGAAACCTTTTTATATTTGAATATCAACATTATCTGTGCATCCTCAGTAATCCTCAGTTTACTACAATATACTCCTCTCCTGAGTCCTGACTAGTGACTTCATCGTCTTTCCAAACGCACGCACACACACAGAGAAAGGGAGAGTGCCCCCCCCCCCCATTTCCCTTTCCCCAGTCCACACTGTCTGCTGTTCTCTATGGCTCTGCCGCTGATCAGGATTAGCTTGTTAGCTTACGCTAACATAACGTTCATTTCGGGCGATGTGGGCATAAAGGAATGGCGACGATGCAATGCATGTTAGATGCATTTGACCCGTTGTGAGAAGAAGAAAAAACCACAGACTTATTTCGGCTCGCAAAATAGGCGCACTGCTGTGTAGCTCTGCTCTCAGGGAACAAACTTAACTTTTTGACTCACCAGCCATTTGGCTGGTAGATTTTAAAAACTACCAGCCAGGCAGATTTTTTACCAGCCATTGGCGGTTGGCTGGTACTTATTTTGTTCCCTGTGTACGATACAAGGTGGACGGCTCCCCTAGCCCGACACTTGCATACGCACGCACGCACGCACACACACACACACGCACGCACGCACGCACGCACGCACGCACACACACACGCACGCACACACACACGCACACACACACAGAGCACAGGCAGCTAGAGAGAGAGTTAGTCTTTATGGACAGATCTCCAATAAAATAAGGTTGTTTCTCAGTCTCTAAAAACACATCAATCCCAGGTAAGTGCATACATGTGCACATGCATGAACATGCCACATATATGCACGTATGCTCTATATATGCACATTCAAGTTCATGTTCACATGCAAACTCATGTGTAGGAAAATAAACCGCTTCCTACCAGTCAGTGTGATGTGATTCCTGTTTAGCTTTGTCCCCAAATCGTCTTATGAACTCCGAAATATGTCCAAAACAGTCTGCCCTGCACCTTGCAGTTGGAGATTGAGCTCGTTGACGTGTCACGTAATATCCGTGAGAAACATCAGTTTCACAACCCACTTCACTTCTCGTCCTCGAGTTCTGGGTAGTCTTGGCCTTTTTTTCTCAAAGCAGCCGACACACTTTTCCACAGCGTAGCCACCTAACCGCAGAGTAGAGCGGGACATCTTTGTATGCAAGCTTTGTATTTCCTCAAGCAGTCAACTCAGGGCTGGGCGATATAACGATAAATATCGCAATATATTTTAATAATCGATATCGAAATTAAAAGAAAATTGATTTTTTTTTCTTTTCTTTTTTGACCTGCAACAGGGCAGTTTTAAAACCAGAGACAGTGGACAGACTTGTCTTTCTTGCCTGCAACTTAAAGTAATGGCTTTGCTTGTCCAAATGACAATACTGACCAAATTGAGATTTCTTTTTCTCTTGTCCATTTATTTTGTTTGCTTTCTAATTTAAAATACAGTTTGAAACCGCCAAAAGATCGAAAAGAAACTAGCAGAGCCAGAACTGTTCAACTCCCCTGGAGCCACAGCCAGCAGAGAAGCCGGTTTACTTTCGCTTTTAAACCAGCTGCAGCCTGAGAACTGGAGTGTGAGGGGATGTAACACTAAAGATGGCGGCAAAGACAAAGAATTGCTGCAAAATAAACATACATCTGTTGTTTAAAAAAAAAAAAAAAAAAAAAAGGTTTAATACTTATAACAATTTCGATAATTAATTAGCGATATCGAGAAATATGATAACATTATCATATCGTTATCGCGATATGATTTTTTTCCATATCGCCCTAAGTTAACTATGAAGTTAACAATCGTTGCCACCGTAGCCATAACCTCATTAAGAACATTTTCCAAACATAAAGCACACATAAAGCTCCTTTACCTTAGCTTTTTTAGCTAGCGGGGTTGCCATCATGACATCTACAACTATGCAGAACGCAACCGCGGCACTGTGTGTGATTACAATGGGAAATGCGAGCGGGAGGCCCCACACACCTCAATCAAACTAAATTAAAAAAAAGTGTAGCCAATGGCTGTTCAAGAGGTGACATGTCATAGGGGTGTGCAAAAGAGTCGACTTACAAAAAATAACCTGTGGGAGGATTTCATCAAGATAAATGAGACAACAGTCTAGTGCAAAATATTAAAAGTGAAGTAAAAAAAAAAAAAAATGGTGGCACGTGTGCCTAGGGTTGCCGACCACTGGGATAGACGATCTCACCTCCTCCACCCTCACCCTGAACACAGGCGTCCCGCAAGGCTGCGTGCTGAGCCCCCTTCTCTACTCCCTCTTCTTCACCCACGACTGCACTCCTATTCATGGCACCAACATCGTTATCAAGTTTGCAGATGACACAACGGTGGTGGGCCTCATCAAAAACAATGAGTTTGTCTAGTATGGGGAGGAGGTCCAGCACCTGGCCCTCAACACAGAGAAAACCAAGGAGCTCATCGTGGACTTCAGGAAGACTAGAGCCAAAGTCAAGTCAAGAGTTTTAATTGTCACGGCATACAAGTATACAATGAAATGCGGGTGGTCTTGCCCGCAACGATGTGCAATACAGTGGTACAACATATAATAGAATCCAATAAAAAAAAAACATTGTGCAATAAACGGGTAACAGGTAACATGGTGTGACATCTCGGTATCTGTACATAGTTATTTACAGAGCATATAGGACATGCTAGGTAGCTTTGGTAGTGCAATACACTGTTCCTGTTATTCTAATTTCAAGTGGCCTTTCCTTTTGGCCATAAGTGTGCGTGTGTGCGGCATGAGTGTGTGCCCGCTCATGTTAAAGTGTTAAGTGGCTGCTAGTGTGTGAGCGTGCACAGTGTGCGTGTCGTGTGTGTGTTCATGTGTGCTTGTGTGTGGATAGTTCAGTGTTCTGTGGCACTCAATGTTCATTGTTCAGGGCTCTGATGGCCTGGGGGAAGAAGCTGAGCCTAAGCCGCTCTGTCCTAGTAGCTGGGGTTCGCAGGCGTCTGCCTGACCTCAGCAGCTGGAACAGGCTGTTATTGGGGTGGTGAGGGTCTTTCATTATCCTGCAGGCTCTGGATTTGCACCTCTTGTTGTATAGAACCTGCAGGGGAGGTAGTTCAATACCCGTGGTACGCTCGGCTGAGCGCACCACTCTCTGTAGGGCCTTCTTGTCCTGTGCCGTGCTGTTTCCATACCAGGCAGTGATGTTTCCGGTCAAGATGCTCTCTACAGCTCCTGAGTAGAAGGACTGGAGTATCTTCCCCGATACTCTGAACTTCCTTAACTGTCTCAGGTGGTAGAGGCGCTGTTTCGCCTTCTTTACTTCTTTACTACTGTGTCTATGTGTGTTGACCATGTCAGATCCTCTGAGATGTGGACCCCCAGGTACTTAAAGCTGCTCACCCTGTCCACGGTAGCCCCGTTAATCATCAGTGGTGTGTGTGTCTCCTGCTGTCCTCTCCTATAATCCACGATCAGCTCCTTGGTTTTACCAATGTTCAGGAGCAGGCTGTTGTCCTGGCACCAGCGTTCCAGTACCTCAACCTCCTCCCGGTAGGCCTTCTCGTCGTTGTCCGAGATCAGCCCCACCACCACCGTGTCGTCTGCGAACTTCACTATGGAGTTGGAGCTGAACTTGGCCACACAATCGTGTGTGTAGAGTGAGTACAGCAGGGGGCTTAGAACACAGCCCTGGGGGGACCCGATGCTCAGGGTGATGGTGTTGGAGGTCTGACCCCCCACCCTGACCGCCTGGGGTCTTTCACTCAGAAAGTCCAGTACCCAGGCGCTCAGGGCGGAGCTCAGACCCAGCTCGATCAGCTTGTCCACCAGTCTGGTGGGGACTATGGTGTTGAACGCTGAGCTGTAGTCAATGAACAACAGTCTCACATAGCCCCCCTTCTGACGGTCAAGGTGGGAGAGGGTGCTGTGCAGTACCTGGGAGACCGCGTCGTCAGTGGACCTGTTTGTCCTGTATGCAAATTGCATAGGGTCCATATCACTGGGGAGGGAGGCACAAATGTGGTCCTTGACCAGCCTCTCAAAACATTTCATGACCACAGAGGTGAGTGCCACCGGTCTGTAGTCATTTGGACATGTTGGGGAGGGTTTCTTCGGTACAGGGATGATGGTAGACATCTTGAAGCAGGCAGGGACCACTGACTCCGCCAGGGATTCATTAAATATGGCGGTGAACACCGGGGCAAGCTGGTTGGCACAGGACTTAAGTATGCGTCCTGTTATACCATCTGGGCCAGCAGCCTTCCTGGTGTTCACCTGCATAAATGCTCTTCTCACACTGTGTACCGTCAATGATCTCAGAGGACCTCTCCTGGAACTGCCTTTTTAAATGATCGTTTTACTAATTGTTTTTAATACACGGCGGCAGACAGCAAAACAAACGCATGTGTCTAACAAAAGGTGGTAAACACTGATGAAGGCCAGGGGCCGAGGTGCATGTGTTTATTTCTGTTGCAGTGCAAGCATTTAAACACATTTTGTCAGTTCTGGACCCCCCCCCCCCCCCCCTCTTTGTGTTCTAATATAAATTAAATAAACAAAAATGAATAGATAGAAACATAAACATATAAGCTCACAACACTCCCACCCTCTTCCATCCCGCACCCCCACCTTCCCCACCCAAGAGCTCTGTGCGTAGCTGATAAAGGGTCTCCAGGTCTTCGCAAACATGGTTAAAGATCCTTTCAATGAGAATCCCCCTTTCTTTTTTTAACCCGTCTGTCTCTCATGTTGCTCCAGGTCCGGCTGCCCCGCGGTCATGCAGCACCCCAACTTCGAGACCCGCCACCCGCTCCAGTCGGACGAGCAGCAGGAGACGGGCTTCGACCCCCTCAACAACTTCAACAGGAACCGCAGCCGTACGTGTTAAACTGTTCCCAGACCTGCTTATAGACGGGTATCTTGTTTATAAGAGCTGCAGCCGTACGTGTTAAACTGTTCCCAGACCTGCTTATAGACGGGTATCTTGTTTATAAGAGCCGCAGCCGTACGTGTTAAACTGTTCCCAGACCTGCTTATAGATGGGTATCTTGTTTATAAGAGCCGCAGCCGTACGTGTTAAACTGTTCCCAGACCTGCTTATAGACGGGTATCTTGTTTAGAAACATACCGTGTTTGAGCCAATCGGCAATACCCACTGAATCACATGACTTTGTTGCCCCCTACCTGCGTTGAGCTGCTGCGCTAAACACATGTCCTGGGGGGGAGGGGGTAGAGAGAAGGCAGGCTGAGGTAGATCTGAGGCCCTGGAGAAGGCTCTGTCATGGGGGGGTAGAGAGAAGGCAGGAAGGCTCTGTCCTGGGGGGTAGAGAGAAGGCCGGCTGATCTGAGGGACCAATATGCTCTGACCGGTAAATGAAGAGGGAATAACCATAGAAACGGCCTGACAGGACGGCACGAGAGAGGGATTATGGAGATGCAGACGGGGGAAAGCTATGGAGGGGGGGGGGGGGGGGGGGGGGGGCGGAATGTTGTCGATCTGATGAATATACACGGTGATGTTGTTGATAGACGGCACTGACTAGAGTGTTGTGTTGTGTTCACCTGCAGGCTAGATTACACTTCCTAATACTTTTCCTCTGCCTTTCAGTCGGTCTCATCATCCCACATGTAGGCAAGGACACGAGGCCCTAGATACAGGGTTGATAAATGGTTGGCTATTAGTGGATTGGCCAGGTTTATTCTTACCATTATCTGTGGTACCTGTCAGAGGAGTTATATTGGAAGCATTTTGTTTTCTATGGCCACAGTTGTTTCCCCTTTGAAAACACATTGGAAACACTTCTTCAACATGTATTTGCGCCCCCTTGTGGCTCAGACTAAGTGTGTTTTTTACAGGAGGATCTCTTGACAGTAGCAGTCTCTCAGAATCAACCTTCCTGTCATACAGGTAAGTGTTGATCGGTAAATTCACGAATAGCCAGTTTTTTTTGTCGTTTCTTTGCCTTGAAATGGACACCGTAGAATGTTTGATCATGTTGTCATGGTAATTGACATGGTAATCTCAAACCCCATCCTCGTTCCCTATCCCTCCTGTACCTCCTCCCTAACCTTAACCACTCCCACCACCTAGAAAATAGAAATACATGTACAGAGGTCCTTTTGAAAAAAGGTTTAATTTATTGGAAAATATTAAAATAATTTATGAACACAATCATTCAAAATGGACAACATGCCCAATCCTATCCATTGCACATGGACACTCCTTTTAAAATGGTTTTATTCATGCCACTAAATGGTAACATTATACATCCCTGTCTTAACCCCCTCCTCGTCTCTCATCTCTCTCATCTCTCTCTCTCTCTCTCTCTCTCTCTCTCTCTCTCTCTCTCTCCCTCTCTCTCTCTCTCTCTCTCACCCACCCTTCCCTCTCTATCTCACCCCCCCTCTCCCATATACCCCTCTCTCATCCCCTCTCTCCCTCTCATCCCCCTCTCCCCACCCACCCTCTTTCTCATCTCTCTCTCTGCAGGAAAGAATGGGATGACTTGTTCCTGAACAGTAATTATTTGGCCAGGATCCGGCAGGCGGGCATCAACGGCCGATTGAGGAGCAGCCGGTTTCGCAGCGTGTGCTGGAAGGTGAAGCGGATCCATCATCAGTGTTTCCGTGTTCGATTAGGGTGACTTGGGGTGGTCCGTCCCTCGAGTTGCCATCGTATCGGTTGAATTGACCTTGTGATCTATGTTTCGGAAATGAGTGTTCAGTTACCTATACAGACTTATTTCCGGCGGCCCACCGCCAATATCAGACATGCCCACCACAAATAGATTCCCCCCAGAACTGATGAAATAACACAAGAAGGACTTATTGCGTTGCATGTACACATTTCTTTCCGCTACTACAAACAACCTACGACCCTGTGGGAAACCCTGGTTATTACAAAAAGCCCTCTAATATTGTGAGACTGTCGAGTGTCTCTCTCTGTGTGTGTGTGTGTGTGTGTGAGGGACCTCCGTGAGCGGTGTATTCTTCTCCCTGGGTTGTGTGCAGTTAATAACCCTGTCTGTCGTCTGCCAGCTGTACCTGGAGGTTCTACCAGAGGACAAGAGTCAGTGGATCGACCAGACCAACGAGGTCCGCGCCCGCTATGAAAAGATCAAAGAAATGGTGAGGATAATAATAATAATAATAAACTTTATTTGTATAGCACCTTTCATACAGAAACTGCAGCTCAAAGTGCTTCACAACAGAAAAAAGACGGGCATAAAATGAGCACATAAAGTGCAGACATATAAAATCACAGTTTTTCACATTAGGATCTAACAGGCCACCTTGTTTATGGTTTGATTCAGTTTTAAATAGACAATAATAAAAATAGTAAGATAAAATAGACAGAGTAAAATAGTGCACTGCAATTAGCGATGGGCGTAAGTAATCGATTACTCGTAGCTATGAGAAAAATCAAAAAATCAAATCAAAATGAAAAAATATATGAATTATTTATTTTTTTACATATCTTTTCACATGTATGTGTAAGATTATAACTGTTTGTTGGTTTCCTTAAACATATACGTGAATGAAAAAAAAATAAATGAAAAAAATATAGAGAAAAAAAATCTAATAGAAAAAAAAATTATTTTCAAGTAATACACGATCAATCGAGTATAGCATGCGATCAATCGCTCTGGATTTTTCTTTAAAATGCCCATCCCTAAGTGCAATAAAATAGTAGAATAGAGTAGATTAAAAAAATGTTTTACAGTGCAATAAAATAGTTCTGGATTACTGTTCAACAGTTCAAAGTCATCTTTACCTTCTCTGTAAGGTATGAGCCACGTGTTTCGTGTTTCTGCCTCGGCGGTCCCCCTTCCCCGAGCTGAAGGTCAGAGTGGTGAGGGTGAACCCAGTGCACGTTCTATCACCATAGCAACGCCAATCATTGCGTGGCCCGCGTCTGTGTCGTTACACTCCTCGCCACCCAGACTTTCAGATGATGCATAATACCAACACCATCATATTTTACACGGAGCGTTTATACCTAGAGTGATTACTAACTTGTAGTAGGGCCGCTTGATTATGGCAAAAATCGTAACCATGTCTATTTTGATTGATGAAATCACAATTAAATGGTGAATATTTTATATATCGCTTTTATCTAAAGTGCTTTACGATTTGTTCCTCACATTTTTCACTCACACATTCACACACAGCAGTTAGGGGTTACGTGCCTTGCTCAAGGACACATGGACACGCTGCTCCGGGAGGAGTGGGAATTGAACCCTGGGAACCTCCGGATTACCAGACGATTGCTCTACCTCCCGAGCCACTGTCGGCCCCAATTATTAAACACGATTACTCACTGATTTGAGAACATCATATGACGACGACTGAATTAGTTTTACCTTTCTTCTCGACCAATGGCTGTCTTTCTGTCGTCTTCTACAAGTTACCAAAGACGTTTCAAGATAACTGGAGAAACGCACCGTGGTTTGGGCTCGATGGGGGGGGGGGGCGGGTGGAGCGCACCGCTGTATTTACATGACCAGACACAATGAGAGCAATGCGGCGCCATGTGGCACAATAATTGTTTTATCTCGATGATCTTGTTTTCATAATTGTGTGAAGACAAAATCGCAGGGGTGTAAAAAGTACCCAGAAATTATACTTAAGTGAAAGTATGGGTACCGTCTCAAAATCGTACTCGAGTAAAAGTCAGAGTATCTGGCTAAAACACACTTGAGTAAAAGTCACTCTGACTGTCTATTCTTCTGATAGCAGGTGTTTAACACTATGCCGTCCGAGAACGAGTATATACGTGTTTTGAAAAAGAGCGTTGTGGACCAGAGCCACGAGTATATACGTGACGAGTTGTTATTGTTTTATTCCATATTTATAACGCTTCTTAGGTACCCGATCCACTACCAGCATCTTTTCACATATTTGATTTTCGAAACATGCAGTACCGGCCAAACCCGCTTAGGGGCGCCATCGCTCCACTGCAGTATCATTATGTGAATCTAAAAAAAAATTTAAAATGCAGTTCTGTGGGCGGATCATAGTTCCTTGATCCCAGCCGAACATCCTCCATCTTGGATCAACTTGGCGAGCGTTTTTTTCAGCGTGGAATAATGGGATTTATGATTAGCCAATGTGCATATCGATCTACCAGAATCCGATGACTGGTGAGGAAATGCTGCCGGCGATCACATGGCCTGACGGTAGGATAATATTACCCCAAATTACAGCTGGATTGGACATTGTTTTGTAACGTGATCGGTCAATGAAAATGCTATATTGAACGCACACTGTATTGCGGATCAATAATAGTAATCGGCGTTCCCCGCCGCCCCCATTTCATCCATAGATGCTCTGTAATAGTCCGGATGCTACGCAGTCTGTTTTATTTCATTCGTATATATACAGCAGAAATGGCGTTTGATATAACGGCACCAACGTTTAGCCTATTATCTAGCTTCCTGCAGAAAAGCCTAGACGAAAAGTGCGTTATACCTTATATTCACGACGCTATAAAATGACAACCAACCGATGGATTTTAATTTTCTTAAGCCATTATGAAGGCACGGTTTATGCACTCAAGTGACAATGAGAATGGACAGATAGCAATACTATAAATGATATATAAAGCTCTTAGAAAGTACATCGGTTTGTTTACTTTCTGCTGGCCTAAATCGCCGGGCCGCACCGGTCGTCATAGTGTTAATCAAAGATCCCCACTTTCTAGTCTTGCACAAGGACCAATCAGCATGGGTATGGGCGGGTTCATTTTCCATTGATCGGATTTGATTGGCTGTTTTTAAATAAAGTGCGGCCGCATGATTAATAACGTTAACGTTAGTTCGGCCAGAGAAACAAATATACTAATTCAAATAGATGGACCTGTGAGATTTGTACTTTGTAGGTCTGCATTTTAAATGTAAGGAGTAAAAAGTGTGTTTTTTTTCTCTGAAATATAATAGAGTAAAAGTACAAGTAAACAAACCTAATAATACTTGAGTAAAGTACAAATCCCCCAAAACAGTACCTAACTATTGTAACAAAGTACAATTACTCAAGTACTTTACACCCCTGCAAAATCGTAATAATTGAAACTTGATTAATCTCCCATGCCCTAACTAATAGTGAATGAAATAGTTGTGTTAAACGTTAAACTATCTCCTGTTTTTGTGGGGACCCCCTGGAACTCCTACAAGGACCCCTAGTGCTCCCCAGATGCCATGCTGAGACACTGATTTGAGAGACATTTTTGTTTAATATTTGTAAAGTATATAGGGTCGCCCCAGTGGCGCACCGCATACTGCGATGCAGACCTACGCGGTCGACCCGGGTTCGCCTCCCGCTCACAGACGGATTTATCGCATGTCCTCCACCACATCTTCTCCCGTTCTCCCTCTCCTCTGTCGGTCCTGTGACCATGATAAGCTGTAAAAATGCTAAAAATAAATATTAAAAAAATATATATAATATATTTGTAAAGTATGTAAACCTGAGTCTTTGGTCAGAACTACAACCCACCAAATACTAGACATGGCTATGTCACCAGACACGCCTTAGGTCTGCATTTTTACTCTACCTCTACCAAGAATCAAATCAAATCAAATCAAATGTATTTGTAAGGCCCAACAACACACGTTAATGTCCCCATGGGCCGTACAGGTCTTCTTTAAACAAGTCAAGAAGAAAACATAACAATAAGTCAAGAACAGAACAAGAACACCATAAGGTCCAAAAAAATTTAGATGAATGCAAATAAATGAAAGAATGCAAGCACTCCCAGACATACCCCACGCGAAGGTAAGGAAAAACTCACTAAAACCTACTGTAACCATAGGGAAAAAAGCTCCAAGAACAAATGCACTTAAGAGAACCGTAATGTATAGAGCTGCTGCATACTGGAATTGTATACCTGTGAATATAATGATTATCAGCAACAAATTTATTTTCACGAAAAAGTTGAAAAACGCTGTTATGAATAAGGAAATACAGTTGAGTTATTGATTTATTTAGTTAGTATTGTATTTGTGGTTGGAGCCTTTTTGTGTTGTGATTTTGCAGATATTGAGAATGTACTTAAGCTAAAGTTTTTTTTTTTAATGTTTTTATTGTTTTGTTATTACTCCCATGTTTTAAGTTATGTGTTCGGACCCCCGGAAGAATAGTCTTTCACCCATGGGTGTGGACTAATTGGGATCCATATAATAAACAAACAAATAAACATACATAAGATGATGATGATACTCAGACTGACTGCCGCTGTGGCTTCTCCTCTCAGCACATCACCAACCCTCGCAAAGCTGCTGGCCAGCAGGACCTGGTCGTCAACAACCCGCTCTCGCAGGATGAGGGGGTAAGTAGTACGTGTGTGGGGCCTTGTTCCCTCTCCCGGAGGAGGGGGTAAGTAGTACGTGTGTGGGGCCTTGTTCCCTCTCCATGATGAGGGGGTCAGTAGTACGTGTGTGGGGCCTTGTTCCCTCTCCAGGAGGAGGGGGTAAGTAGTACGTGTGTGGGGCCTTGTTCCCTCTCCATGATGAGGGGGTAAGTAGTACGTGTGTGGGGCCTTGTTCCCTCTCCATGATGAGGGGGTCAGTAGTACGTGTGTGGGGCCTTGTTCCCTCTCCAGGAGGAGGGGGTAAGTAGTACGTGTGTGGGGCCTTGTTCCCTCTCCATGATGAGGGGGTCAGTAGTACGTGTGTGGGGCCTTGTTCCCTCTCCAGGAGGAGGGGGTAAGTAGTACGTGTGTGGGGCCTTGTTCCCTCTCCAGGAGGAGGGGGTAAGTAGTACGTGTGTGGGGCCTTGTTCCCTCTCACAGGATGAGGGGGTCAGTAGTACGTGTGTGGGGCCTTGTTCTCTCTCCATGATGAGGGGGTCAGTAGTACGTGTGTGGGGCCTTGTTCCCTCTCGCAGGATGAGGGGGTAAGTAGTACGTGTGTGGGGCCTTGTTCCCTCTCCATGATGAGGGGGTCAGTAGTACGTGTGTGGGGCCTTGTTCCCTCTCCATGATGAGGGGGTCAGTAGTACGTGTGTGGGGCCTTGTTCTCTCTCCAGGATGAGGGGGTCAGTAGTACGTGTGTGGGGCCTTGTTCCCTCTCCATGATGAGGGGGTAAGTAGTACGTGTGTGGGGCCTTGTTCCCTCTCCAGGATGAGGGGGTCAGTACTACGTGTGTGGGGCCTTGTTCCCTCTCCATGATGAGGGGGTCAGTAGTACGTGTGTGGGGCCTTGTTCCCTCTCCATGATGAGGGGGTCAGTAGTACGTGTGTGGGGCCTTGTTCCCTCTCCATGATGAGGGGGTCAGTAGTACGTGTGTGGGGCCTTGTTCCCTCTCCATGATGAGGGGGTAAGTAGTACGTGTGTGGGGCCTTGTTCCCTCTCCATGATGAGGGGGTCAGTAGTACGTGTGTGGGGCCTTGTTCTCTCTCCATGATGAGGGGGTCAGTAGTACGTGTGTGGGGCCTTGTTCCCTCTCCAGGAGGAGGGGGTAAGTAGTACGTGTGTGGGGCCTTGTTCCCTCTCCAGGATGAGGGGGTCAGTAGTACGTTTGTGGGGCCTTGTTCCCTCTCCATGATGAGGGTGTAAGTAGTACGTGTGTGGGGCCTTGTTCCCTCTCTATGATGAGGGGGTCAGTAGTACGTGTGTGGGGCCTTGTTCTCTCTCCATGATGAGGGGGTAAGTAGTACGTGTGTGGGGCCTTGTTCCCTCTCCATGATGAGGGGGTCAGTAGTACGTGTGTGGGGCCTTGTTCTCTCTCCATGATGAGGGGGTCAGTAGTACGTGTGTGGGGCCTTGTTCCCTCTCTAGGCTGAGGGGGTCAGTAGTACGTGTGTGGGGCCTTGTTCCCTCTCCATGATGAGGGGGTCAGTAGTACGTGTGTGGGGCCTTGTTCCCTCTCCATGATGAGGGGGTCAGTAGTACGTGTGTGGGGCCTTGTTCCCTCTCCAGGATGAGGGGGTCAGTAGTACGTGTGTGGGGCCTTGTTCCCTCTCTAGGCTGAGGGGGTCAGTAGTACGTGTGTGGGGCCTTGTTCCCTCTCCAGGAGGAGGGGGTCAGTAGTACAGTACGTGTGTGGGGCCTTGTTCCCTCTCCATGATGAGGGGGTAAGTAGTACGTGTGTGGGGCCTTGTTCCCTCTCCATGATGAGGGGGTCAGTAGTACAGTACGTGTGTGGGGCCTTGTTCCCTCTCCATGATGAGGGGGTCAGTAGTACAGTACGTGTGTGGGGCCTTGTTCCCTCTCTAGGATGAGGGGGTCAGTAGTACGTGTGTGGGGCCTTGTTCCCTCTCCATGATGAGGGGGTCAGTAGTACAGTACGTGTGTGGGGCCTTGTTCCCTCTCTAGGATGAGGGGGTCAGTAGTACGTGTGTGGGGCCTTGTTCCCTCTCCATGATGAGGGGGTCAGTAGTACGTGTGTGGGGCCTTGTTCTCTCTCCATGATGAGGGGGTCAGTAGTACGTGTGTGGGGCCTTGTTCCCTCTCCATGATGAGGGGGTCAGTAGTACGTGTGTGGGGCCTTGTTCCCTCTCCATGATGAGGGGGTAAGTAGTACGTGTGTGGGGCCTTGTTCCCTCTCCATGAGGGGGTCAGTAGTACATGTGTGGGGCCTTGTTCCCTCTCCATGATGAGGGGGTAAGTAGTACGTGTGTGGGGCCTTGTTCCCTCTCCATGATGAGGGGGTCAGTAGTACGTGTGTGGGGCCTTGTTCCCTCTCCATGATGAGGGGGTCAGTAGTACGTGTGTGGGGCCTTGTTCCCTCTCCAGGATGAGGGGGTCAGTAGTACGTTTGTGGGGCCTTGTTCCCTCTCCATGATGAGGGGGTCAGTAGTACGTGTGTGGGGCCTTGTTCCCTCTCCATGATGAGGGGGTCAGTAGTACGTGTGTGGGGCCTTGTTCCCTCTCCAGGATGAGGGGGTCAGTAGTACGTGTGTGGGGCCTTGTTCCCTCTCTAGGCTGAGGGGGTAAGTAGTACGTGTGTGGGGCCTTGTTCCCTCTCGCAGGATGAGGGGGTAAGTAGTACGTGTGTGGGGCCTTGTTCCCTCTCTAGGATGAGGGGGTCAGTAGTACGTGTGTGGGGCCTTGTTCCCTCTCTATGATGAGGGGGTAAGTAGTACGTGTGTGGGGCCTTGTTCTCTCTCCATGATGAGGGGGTCAGTAGTACGTGTGTGGGGCCTTGTTCCCTCTCCATGATGAGGAGGTCAGTAGTACGTGTGTGGGGCCTTGTTCCCTCTCCATGATGAGGGGGTAAGTAGTACGTGTGTGGGGCCTTGTTCCCTCTCCATGATGAGGGGGTAAGTAGTACGTGTGTGGGGCCTTGTTCCCTCTCCATCAGGGCTGTACAGTGCGACATATATATCGCACGTGCTACAGCAACAGCGGTCTGTGCGATGAATGGATTTACTTCACTAGCACTGGTGCGATAGGGAATTCGGTTCATATAGATACTCTTATTTTGAAAATCCTGTAGCGGGTCTCATTTCTGCCCACGCGCAGCTCCAGCTATAATAACTAGGCTCGACAGCTAGCAACGTTCAGGTGCATATGATACTCTTATTTTGAAAAAAACTCTGTGACAACTCGACGAGTCATATCCGCCCTATCCGTGCTTCTGCAAGCAGAGCAGCGCGTTGGTGCGCACTGCTGCGTTAACACAGCAGTGCGCCTACACGTCCCGAAATAAGTCTGTGGTGTTTTTTTTTCTCGCAACGGGTCAAATGCATCTACATGCATTGCACCGTCGCCATTCCTTTATGCGCACATCGCCCGAAATTAACGTTTATGTACCATTACAATCACTACAACGTTAGCAAGCTAACAAGCTAATCCTGATCAGAGGCAGAGGCGCAGAGCCATAGAGAACAGCAGACGGTGTGGACTGGGGAAAGGGAAATGGGGGGGCACTCTCTCCCCTTCCCTGTGTGTGTGTGTGTGTGCGTGCGTGCGTTTGGAAAGACGATGAAGTCACTAGTCAGGAGGACTCAGGACAGGAGTATATTATAGTAAACTGAGGATTACTGAGGATGGACAGATAATGTTGATATTCAAATATAAAACAGTTTCGAGAGGAGTGGAAGTTTGAAGACAGACTAGACTACAATATGATGCGGGGGTGGTGAGTTGAAACAGTGTGTGTGAATGAATGAATGAATGAAAACTTTATTTAACATTGCAGAATGGGTACAGTACAGTACGGCTCAATACACACAATTGTTAAGGGGATGCAGACCAGAGAAAGATGTTTGTCTTGTTTACATCAGGGTCCCCCATTGTGTGTGTCCCAACCGACCCCACTTCTATGTTTCAATAAATTATTTGCATTTAAAACTATTAACGCTGACTCATTCCTTCAGTCCACTCAAAATTATGCTAATATTCCTTATGTTGTTTATGATATTAATTGAAAATAGCATATGAGAGTATTACTATTATAGTAATAATAACACATGGCGATATACTAAATGACAGCCAAACATGGCACTGCAACTAAATAACACAAATACAATAGGCACATTTGTGACTGTTACAAATATAACACATTTTATACTTGTGCTACAAGATTTTGGCCTGTGCTACAAAACTATCAACCTCTGTAGCACCAGTGCTATGTGCAAAAAAAGTGAACGTACAGCCCTGTCTCCATGATGAGGGGGTAAGTAGTACGTGTGTGGGGCCTTGTTCCCTCTCTAGGATGAGGGGGTCAGTAGTACGTGTGTGGGGCCTTGTTCCCTCTCCAGGATGAGGGGGTAAGTAGTACGTGTGTGGGGCCTTGTTCCCTCTCCATGATGAGGGGGTAAGTAGTACGTGTGTGGGGCCTTGTTCCCTCTCCATGATGAGGGGGTAAGTAGTACGTGTGTGGGGCCTTGTTCCCTCTCCATGATGAGGGGGTAAGTAGTACGTGTGTGGGGCCTTGTTCCCTCTCCATGATGAGGGGGTCAGTAGTACGTGTGTGGGGCCTTGTTCCCTCTCCATGATGAGGCGGTCAGTAGTACGTGTGTGGGGCCTTGTTCCCTCTCTATGATGAGGGGGTAAGTAGTACGTGTGTGGGGCCTTGTTCCCTCTCCATGATGAGGGGGTCAGTAGTACGTGTGTGGGGCCTTGTTCCCTCTCCATGATGAGGGGGTCAGTAGTACGTGTGTGGGGCCTTGTTCCCTCTCCATGATGAGGGGGTCAGTAGTACGTGTGTGGGGCCTTGTTCCCTCTCCATGATGAGGGGGTCAGTAGTACGTGTGTGGGGCCTTGTTCCCTCTCCATGATGAGGGGGTAAGTAGTACGTGTGTGGGGCCTTGTTCCCTCTCCATGATGAGGGGGTCAGTAGTACGTGTGTGGGGCCTTGTTCCCTCTCCATGATGAGGGGGTCAGTAGTACGTGTGTGGGGCCTTGTTCCCTCTCGCAGGATGAGGGGGTAAGTAGTACGTGTGTGGGGCCTTGTTCCCTCTCCATGATGAGGGGGTAAGTAGTACGTGTGTGGGGCCTTGTTCCCTCTCCAGGAGGAGGGGGTCAGTAGTACGTGTGTGGGGCCTTGTTCCCTCTCCAGGATGAGGGGGTCAGTAGTACGTGTGTGGGGCCTTGTTCCCTCCCCATGATGAGGGGGTCAGTAGTACGTGTGTGGGGCCTTGTTCCCTCTCCATGATGAGGGGGTCAGTAGTACGTGTGTGGGGCCTTGTTCCCTCTCCATGATGAGGGGGTCAGTAGTACAGTACGTGTGTGGGGCCTTGTTCCCTCTCCATGATGAGGGGGTAAGTAGTACGTGTGTGGGGCCTTGTTCCCTCTCCATGATGAGGGGGTCAGTAGTACAGTACGTGTGTGGGGCCTTGTTCCCTCTCCATGATGAGGGGGTAAGTAGTACGTGTGTGGGGCCTTGTTCCCTCTCCATGATGAGGGGGTAAGTAGTACGTGTGTGGGGCCTTGTTCCCTCTCCATGATGAGGGGGTCAGTAGTACGTGTGTGGGGCCTTGTTCCCTCTCCATGATGAGGGGGTCAGTAGTACAGTACGTGTGTGGGGCCTTGTTCTCCCTGCCGCTGTGGGGCGTCTGGGGACCAAACGAGATGTCCTTTTGCTCATTGTGGGGATCATTGTAAAGGAGGGCTTGCCCTCAAGTTCAAGTTTCTTTAATAGTTGTCATACAGAAGTACAGAATACTTTCATACAAAATGTTTCTTACTGTTACGCTCCAGAGACTGTGCTAGACAAGATAGTATCAAATAACATAGTATAGCATGTAATTTAGAAGAAGAAAATGAGGTCACAGTGTTCGGTATAGACATGTACAATGTTCTGAGTTACCATATAATATACAATACTATGCAGTGTACTAATGTACAGTACTATATAGTGCAAAGCAGAAATGGGATGAGGTACAATTTAGGTACAATTTACAGTAAGGCTGGTGTACGAGTAAGGACCTTATTGGGATTAAATAAAGGTTGAATGAATGAATGAACATTGGTCCGACCCCACAAGGTAAAGGAGCTATTTTAGAGTTAGTGGTTTAGGTTTGGTTTAAGATTAGGGTCAGTGGCATGTAGTCGTTCTGGTCCCTGTTAGGGTTAAAGGAACACACCAACATTTTGGGGAATGCGCTTGCTGTGATCGAGGCTGTGTGATGAAGACTGTGATGAAGACTGTGTGATGAAGACTGTGTGATGAAGACTGGACTGTGTGATGAAGACTGTGTGATGAAGACTGTGATGACGGCTGTGTGATGAAGACTGTGATGAAGACTGTGTGATGAAGACTGTGTGATGAAGACTGTGATGAAGGCTGTGTTATGAAGACTGTGTGATGAAGACTGTGTGATGAAGACTGTGATGAAGACTGTGTGATGAAGACTGTGTGATGAAGACTGGACTGTGTGATGAAGACTGTGTGATGAAGACTGTGATGACGGCTGTGTGATGAAGACTGTGATGAAGACTGTGTGATGAAGACTGTGATGAAGACTGTGTGATGAAGACTGTGATGAAGGCTGTGTGATGAAGACTGTGTGATGAAGACTGTGTGATGAAGACTGTGATGAAGACTGTGTGATGAAGACTGTGTGATGAAGACTGTGTGATGAAGGCTGTGTGATGAAGACTGTGATGAAGGCTGTGTGATGAAGACTGTGTGATGAAGACTGTGTGATGAAGACTGTGTGATGAAGACTGTGTGATGAAGGCTGTGTGATGAAGGCTGTGTGATGAAGACTGTGTGATGAAGACTGTGTGTGATGCAGACTGAGTTTCTGTGTCGCACCCTCGTGATCACGTCCTCGTAACCTCGTCACGTTCTTCTCCCCTCAGAGTCTGTGGAACCGGTTCTTTCAGGATAAAGAACTGAGATCGATGATAAAACAGGACGTCATGAGAACGTAAGTTAGTCTCACTATCACTCTCCATTTTAAAGGTGCTGTAATAATAATAATAATTCATTGGATTTGTAAAGCGCTTCTCAGGAACCCGAAGTCGCTGACATTAGGTGGGAAAACAGAGAAAACAGAGAAACAAAAGGAACATAAGACCACAGGGAAACAGGGAGAACAGCATGATACACAGAAAACATAAGGCCACAGTAACAAAGATCACAACAGGTTGGAGGGGGGGGGGGGGGGGGGGGGTTAAGCTTGGGGAAGGTTGGAGGAGTGAAACTCTGGAACAATATACCGGATGAAATAAAAAACAGCAGGAGTATTTTTAAGTTTAAAAAGATGTTTAAAAACAGGGTTCTAGAATCTTATAGTAAAATGTAACCTACAATCTGTTTTTCTCTACCATGAAACTCTAAGTATTGCAGATTAATTTTTGATTTTCCTATGTTGGCTTATGTTCTTTTCAGGAACGGTTTTTGTTGATTGTTTTTTTTGTTTTGTTTGTTTGTTTTATCTTGCAAACTTTAACTTTTTTTGTTCTTTTCTGGATCGGTTTTTGTTGATTTTTGATTGTTGATTTATTTTCTTGTTTGTTATATTTTGAAAACTTAAACTTTTTTTGAATTTGTTTTTTGAATTAGGGGTAGGTTGTTCTATAAGGCTTCGGCTTCAAACCTATCCTTTTCGTTTGTTTATTTGTAAAAATGTTCGAAAAATTATTTGTTTATTTATTTGTATTTGTAAACATTCGAAATAAAATCATTCATTCATTCATTCATTCATAAGGTTGGGGAAGGTTGAAGGCTAGGGCGAACAGGTGGGTTTTGACGCAGGATTTGTAGGTGGAGAGTGTGGGGGAGTCTCTGATGGTCTGAGGGAGTTCCAGAGTCGAGGTGCAGTGCGTGAGAAGGCCCGATCACCAACGTTTTTGAGCTTGGATGACGGGACACTGGACAGTAGGGCTGTCCCCGACTAAGGATTTGGATGGTCGATTATGATTGGCCAAAATTTGCCGTTAGTCAAATTGGTCGACTAAAAAATAAAATAAAAAAGTATAATTTTTATAAAAAAAATTGTGGATCATTCCATTTGGGCTGTGGGGGGGGCTTAAAGGTGACATGTACTATAAATGTCATTTTTCAGTCTCTAGCATTGTATTATAGTAATAGGAGTTCGTATCAATGTGTTTTAGTGGGGGGGGGGACACCTGCTGCGCGGCACACATGGCACCCTCTCCGGAGTGTGTGCACTGCAGAGGTGTCGGGTTTCGCTCTGGAAGAAGCTCTCTCTCTCTCTCCCACCCCCCCCTCTCGCGCGTCTACATTTCGTAGCCGCATTTCTGCAGACCCCTCTCTGATTGGTTGAACTCCATTTCTGCAGACCCCTCTCTGATTGGTTGAGCGAAGCCCCTCTCTGATTGGTTGAGCGTGCGCATGAGCCGCGACAAGCTCCTCCAGAAACTCCGGAGGAAACTCCGTTAAGCTCCAGAGAGAGAGGCTGAAAACCCACAGTTCTTGCCCGACGGATGGGAGCGAATCCCGGATCCGAGGTTTCTGATGACTACCCCCAAAACATGGAGGTCGCGAACGCAATTTATACGCATGGAAGTATTGATTACGCCATAACGAATCATTAAAAAAATATACCGTTAACTGGAATATGTTGTGTGTGCCTTTTTGAATATGATTTTGGAGGGTTATAATAGAAGAAAGACAGTGTAAACAATATAACGTTATGTGAATAAACCGCGAAATAATAACTAATTCCTTGGTCAATAGAAGTCTCTGTGATACTTTCTGAATATGATTTGGGATGGTTATAATAGAAGAAAGACAGTGTAAACAATATAACGTTATGTGAATAAACCGCGAAATAATAACTAATTCCTTGGTCAATAGAAGTCTCTGTGATACTTTCTGAATATGATTTGGGATGGTTATAATAGAAGAAAGACAGTGTAAACAATATAACGTTATGTGAATAAACCGCGAAATAACCGCGAAATAACAACGTTATGTTTAGAGCTGGGCTTAGATACATTTTTTTAATGTAGATTAATCTACCTGCAATCCTGGAATTAATCTAGATTAAAATGGCAAAAAAAAAAAAAAAAGTCTGCAGAAGGTGTTCAAAATAGGTGTGTTCTACCCAAATAATGACCAGAGGAGGAGATTTATCCTCTCCTCTTCATCTGAGGAGTCACTAGCTGTTCTATCTCCTTGTTCAACAGCATGAACATGTCTCTTCTTTTTGTAATTTCCAGTGTTTCTTTTAAAACCAGATTTATCGTAATTTTCTGTGCCCTTCCTTTGATGCCATTAACATTGTTACACTGATATTGACAGCTCTCTCCAGTGTCAAATCACTCTCTGTCAGTAGTTTCTTCTGTGAACCTTCATTTCTTAATCCACAGACAAACCTGTCTCTCAATGTGTCTTTTAGTCATGCATTAAAGCATTCCGTCTCCAGACGGATTTCCGTCAATTTGATTGGGGAGATCCGTCCATTTGATTCGCGGTCTGACGGAATTGGCTACCTGGTATAATATGATTTGTAGATGCATACACATTTAAACAAAATTGAGCCAATCAGAGGCGCCAAATATGAAGAAAAAAAATCGCGCCGCGCCAAGCAGAGTCATCACTCAGCGACTCGAGAGACAGGACGCTGCTCGCTCCGGAGGCTCGCTCCGCGGTTGCAGCTGCAGTCTATTGGGCGAGTGACACATTTGCGAGGTCTGAGAAGTCTGTCCACCACATGGCAGGGTAACAAGATAGTCATGTAAAATAATTAAAAACTGCGTGTGTTTTGGTTTAACGAGTCGCCTTTTTTGCAGCCTCGCGCGTCAACTCTTGCTTGTTGACCTACGTCACAGCCACCACGCTGCTTGCACTCGCTGCTATACCGATTAGCTAACGTTAGCTTAATAGCGTCGGTTAAATGGAAGGAGTAAGCCGGCCACTAAAAAGAGAACCCACCGCGGGGTTCTCGGATGAAAAGGATGAGCGGGACCACCTAACAAAAGAAAGTTTAGAGAGGAGAGGACGTTTGAAGAGACTGGCTAGGCAGCGCTACTGGGGGCTGTAGTGGTGAGTTGTTAACTTGTTCCGTGTGCCGCAACTATGTCAAAAACAGAAACAACACTTTTGTCATTGTCGTGTTACTTCACAGTACAATACGTGAGTCCCCTGCTGTGGTTGTGCGTATAAGTTTATTAGCTTAACTCCGTAGCAACATCACACAGGTGTATCTGTAGACAGTCTCCTCCCCACCGTATATTCTCTCCCCACCATATATATCTTTTTTCTACCATCCCCTCCTAATGTACGGTCTCCTCCCCATCATATGTATATAATCTCTGTTAGGATCTATGGGTAACTACTGTATATTTCTCTCCCACCCACCCCCTCCTAATGTACAGTCTCCTCCCCATCATATCATGTATATAATCTCTGTTAGGATCTATGGGTAACAGTACTGTATATTTTCTCCCACCCACCCACCCACCCCCTCCTAATGTACAGTCTCCTCCCCATCATATGTATAATCTCTGTCAGGATATATGGGTAACATTACTGTATATTTGCATATCGTATATGTAACAAATGTAACAGTACTATATACCTGTAGACTGTAGTATGTCCCTATGCCATAAATGTCACTATGAATTGAAAATGGGGGACCCTGATGATGTAAACAAGACAAACGTCTTTCTCTGGTCTGCATCCCCTTAACACTTGTGTGTATTGAGCCATACTGTATTGTACCCATTCTGCAATCTGTTAAATATTGATTGATTGATTGAACATTTTATTAACAGAATTGCAGAATGGGTACAATAGAGTACGGCTCAATACACACAATTGTTAAGGGGATGCAGACCAGAGAAATACTTTTGTCTTGTTTACATCAGGGTCCCCCATTTTCAATTCATCATAACATATATGACACACATGACATACAGATAGACAATACTGCTACATCTATACATTTATGACATACCAGATTTACAAATACAGTATTGTTTGTGATACAAAAATAGTCTAAAAAAGAGAGTATATACATTGGAGGAGGTTGGGTAGGTGGGGTGGTACATTGGAGGTGGTTGGGTAGGCGGGGCGGGGTAACTGTACATTGGATTATCGACAAAACCTTACTTGGTCCCAAGAAGAGGGTCTTTTGTATTAAATAAAGTTTTCATTCATTCACTCTGGATCTGGTAAATCCAGTAGCAATACACACAATTGTTAAGGGGATGCAGACCAGAGAAAGATGTTTGTCTTGTTTACATAATCAGGGTCCCCCATTTTCAATTCATAGTGACATTTATGACATACACTGTACAACATACATGACATCATGACATTTATGACATGGGGACATACTTGACTTACAGGTATAGTACTTGTTACAAAGGATCAGATTAAACCGAATATATATATTTATTGATTGATATATATTGCATAGTATTTGTATATCGTTTGATATCCCTTGTATATTCCTTGTACATATACACGGAATATCCCTTTAGCCTAGACCAGACCATAATATTTCATTCTCCTATTGGACAGCGGTCCACAGGCGCCAGGGCCATGCCTCCGGAGTCAGGTTCAAAGCCACCGTCAAGACATGTCTGTACATGCCCGGCCTTGCCCAGGAATACGAGACAGAAATGAGGTTGGCACTAGATTGTTCGCCGTGCATATAAATATGGCGCAGGTGAATACAGAAGTAGAGTTACCCAATAAGTTGAAGCCTCACCCACGATACTCCGTGCGGTGAAGTATGGCCTGTTTGGCCCCAAATAGAGCATTGAGACCGCGTGCGAATTAATAACTGAATTGTCAGAGTTTGGCGCTATACCGTCGAGTGCGACATATTTCTATTAAGTCAGTAATAGTCTATTTGTGTATAGTGTATCGTGCGGCTAAAGTTCTACAGTGACCAGCATCACCAACGCTTCCTCGTATCAGCTAGAGTGCTTATCCAGGCTGGGCTGCTTTCATGGCGCTTTCACCCGAGGAGACCTAGACGAGAACCGTGTGGACATGTACACTGGATTAATCTACCCGACGACTACATAGCCCTTTGCGGCTGGATTATATTTGTTTTGGTCCTGTGATTTATGGAGCGGAGAATCGCCGACGCCTACACGTGTGGGATTTACCCTGTGAGGAGCCACGTCGAGTCTGCGCCTCAGAGAGCCTGAGGCCGGCTAGCTTTCTTCACTGTGGAGCTACAGTCTACGGAGAACAGCTGTATTCGTCTGTGGATCAAGAGACTATTGCACCGTCTCCTGTACTTGGAGTCTCCTTAGTCATCGTTGACCAGACTCTCTACTACCGACAGATCCTCTACCCCTGCTGGCTTACAACCGGGGGGACCCTTCCAGTATCTCCCGCTATATATTACTAGTGTACCATAGATATAATTCCCTAAGATTCAGGTTGTATAATTACCTCCTGCGTAACCAGAGAATGGACATTCATTATTGATTTGCCTACGCACATTCCTTTGCCTTATAAGCGCATCCAAAGTAAAATAGAGAAGTATATTATGTACCTTTTGCTGCAATAAATACTTAATTACCACTTTGTGTGGAACCGATTCATTGTGGGAAGTGTTCATCATATTTATATATCATGTACTGTATGGCCAGTAATTAAAGTACATAAAGCGGTAGTGGTTTAATGATACCATACTTATCAATACAGTCAGGGAATTGTACCCCTCAGTTACAGTACTGTTACATTTGTCACATATATGATAAGCAAATATACAGTACTGTTACCCAGAGATCCTAACAGTAAATATATACATATGATGAGGAGGAGACTGTACATTAGGAGGGGGTGGGTGGGTGGTAAAAAATATATACAAACGGTGGGGAGGAGACTGTCCATTGTTGTTGTGGCATAATTGCAAAACGTGTTTAGTCCCTTGTTTGTATGATAACAAGCCGTTTAGTTCATGGTTTAAAGTAATGGGAAAGGGGTGCTAGCTCGCCATCAATCAGAAGCTAGCCACAAGACTTGCATTCACGCTCTCCAGCACACAGCCTCCCTGCCTGGCACAACAACCACAACAGTAGGGTATATAGTCACAGTCAGGACAGTAGGCTCTACAAGTAGGCTCCCTTAAAACGCTAACGCTATTAAAAAAAATAGTGGAGATTAAAATAAGAATATGACTTGGCCTGAAAAAAAGTTCAGTCAGGAGATTTTTTTTTGCTTTAATCCCTGCTTTTAGTGAATCTCTAAATTCACAATGCTGCTGACTGGTTGCTCACACACAGACTGCTGCAGAAGCAGGTTTCTCAACAAATTCAGTGCAAGCTCAGTGTAACAGTTCCATGAATGAATGAATGAAAACGTTATTTAACAGATTGCAGAATGGGTACAATACAGTACGGCTCAATACATACAATTGTTAAGGGGATGCAGACCAGAGAAAGACGTTTGTCTTGTTTACACCAGGGTCCCCCATTTTCATTTATTTGCTCCACATTGTCATTAGCCCCTTTCGTGACTGTGATGCACTGAGTGAATCCACAGTCACTTGCTCCTCAATAGGAAACCAACCTAGATTTACCATGAAGGACTGGTTCTGGCCGACCCGTTCGTTATACAAGAATCACAGAGAAATTACAAAGGTACTCACAGTTGCACGAGGATTTCGGACAGAGATAAGGGATGGTGCGCATGTGCTAGCTGTGATCACCCAACGGCGGAAATAATGCCGTTTTGAGCAGTTTATAAAAATTATTTAAAATGTTTATTAGCAACGCAGAGCTTTCAAACCATCCCGTATCTCTGTCCGAAACCCTTGTGCAACTGTGAGCACCTTTGAAACGTCTCTGTGATTCTTGTATAACGAACGGTTCAGCCAGAACCAGTCCTTCATGGTAAATCTAGGTTAGTTTCCTATTGAGGAGCAAGTGACTGTGGATTCACTCTGTGCATCACAGTCACGAAAGGGGCTACATTGTCATCAAACGGTCCAATATTTCCAATAACCCAAGCCATTTCTGTTGTAAACACTCACGATAGTCCAGTCGATCCTTCCTTTAGTGTGTAAAGTGGATTTCCTCCTCTTGTAGATGTTTCCCAGTGCCGCCCGTATCAACGTGAGCTAACATGCTAACTCGCTAACGTTAATAATGTAAACAAGGCTTGCAACGGACTTCTTTTTTCTTGCATTGCGCAGATTTAGACGTCCTCATCGCCGAATTGTGTTATATCCTGAGGACTTCTTAACCTCACCTGTATAACAATGATTACCGGACCACTACTTTAGTTTAACACATTATTCTGACTACAGCTCCGGTAGTGCAATCACTTCCTGGTACCACAGCTGGGAACTACGGCAAGTATTTAAGGACAATACAGACCCAACGTTGAGAAAAAGATTAACGGCGTCAATTATATTATCGCGCGACACTAGTCTCGCGATAACGCAGCACGTTAACGCCGTTAACGGCCCAGCTCTAGTTATGTTATATAATGTTACAATGTACAGTTTCTAACAGCTGGCTGTGTTGTGAAATGTGCATAACGTTATGAATAAACCGCGAAGTCACGGGAAATAAATAACGTTATACGCGAATCTGGTAGTACATTTCTGCTTATCTTCTTGATATGATAACATTACATCCGCCTTTTACCGCGTGACGAGCTAAACCAATCAGAGAGGGGCTTCGCTCACATGACGCTCAACCAATCATAGAGGGGCTTCGCTCAACCAATCAGAGAGGGGTCTGCAGAAATAGAGTTCAACCAATCAGAGGGGTCTGCAGAAATGCGGCTACGAAATGTAGAGACGCCCCCCTCTCTCTCTCTCTCTCCCTCCGACTCTCCGAGTGTGTGCAGACTGCAGAGGTGTCGGTTTTCGCTCTGGAAGAAGCTCTCTCTCTCTCCCACCCCCCTCTCTCTCTCTCCCACCCCCCCTCTCTCTCTATCTCTCTCTCTCTCTCCCACCCCCCCTATCTCTCTCTCTCTCTATCTCTCTCAGTCCAAGCATGGCTTTGTCAGTATTCCAATGTACCCAACCCCCCCCCCCCCCACCTCCAATGTACAGCCCCACCCAACCCCACCCCACCTACCCAACCTCCTCCAATGTACAGTTTCTATGTCAAATGTATGTCAGTATTCCAATGTACAGTGCCCCCCCCCCTACCCAACCCCCCCCCCCCCCCCCCCCCCACCTCCAATGTACAGCCCCACCCCACCTACCCAACCTCCTCCAATGCACAGTTTCTATGTCAAATGTATATACACCCTTTTTCTGGATTTTTTTTAGTATCACAAACGGTACTGTATTTGAAAATCTGGTATGTCATAAATGTATAGATGTAGCAGTACTGTCTATCTGTATGTCGTGTGTCATATGATGAATTGAAAATGGGGGACCCTGATGGAAACAAGACGAAAGTCTTTCTCAGGTCTGCATCCTCTTAACAATTGTATGTATTGAGCTGTACTGTACTTTACCCATTCTGCAATCTGTTAATAAACTTTTCAATCAATCAATCAATCTACCAGTAGCAGACTGTGTGGGCTGACTGTCACTCAAAGTGCTTATGGGCGGAGCCAGGCCATAACAGCCTGAAATCTTGAAGCTGGAAAATGATGGTTTTGAGTACTTGATTAGAAATATAAAACAATGCATTTTTTTGAAAAAAAAACCTTACAGATGTCTTCAATAGACTAACAGGAATTGTGTAAAGTTGCCCAAATAGTGATAGGAATAGCAGTACATAGCCCCTTTAATGTCTGAAGGAGTCGACTGAAGGCTTCTTGTCCTCTGCAAAAGCATGCAATTGGTCCACTGATGGATACATCTATTTGTCTAGTCTAGTGTGTTCATTAGATGGGTGAAATCCTCTTTCAGTGCCTCTGTGCCTGTTTTCATAGGCAGTTGGCCTCTGGTATGCGTGCCATTAGCGTTAGCCACGCTTCTAGGCCTCTTTTCTTTTGGAAAGAAAAAAAAATCTTTATAATTTTATTCTTTTTTTTTACTAAGAGGTTGGCAGTCGACTATGGCTCCTTAGTCGACCAATCGACTAATAGGGGTCAGCCCTACTGGACAGTGAGGGAGGCAGTGGAGGAGGACCGGAGGGAACGGGTGGGGAGGTAAGGGAGAAGGAGATCAGTCAGGTAGGGGGGGGGGGGGGCAGGCTATGGATGGCTTTGAAGGTGAGTAGTAGTGTTTTGAAGTTGATGCGTTCCTTGATCGGGAGTAGTCTCACTCTAAACCAACAGTTACCCCCCCCCCCCCTAAAATCTTTATAAAAATAAATATATATATATATTATGTTTATTATTATTTATTAAAATAATTATCAAATTGATTGTGTGGGCTTTTGACACAAGGTTAGATAGGATTAGGAGTTTTGATTTAAGAAATGATGACGTTCAAAATAACAATAATGCAACAATAAAACACATTAAGTTCAAGTTCTTTATTTGTACAGGGGCGTTGCAGGTAATTACATTTTTGTGTTTCGAGCTCAGACTCAACAGTGCACAATTAAGAAACAATGAATACAAGAATGGTAACAATAAGTAGTAGCAGTAAGATACACATTTTATAAAATCAAACTGGTCCCTGGAATTGCTAATTATCCATTGCCATTTCACTGTTCAACAGCTCAGGTCAAAGACGTTATGATGTCGTAGATATGTTACTTGTGTTTGTGTCTAGATTATGTTACTGTACAGACACTACAGAGACAACATACCATTCTTCTGGCTTGTATTAATGGAAACTAAAGCTTTGTAATTTTAATCTCGTCTTCCAAGCTTCCAGTTTCCAAGCTGTTTTTGGTAGATGGCCCGAGTTCAGAAGATTCCTTTGATGCCAGCAAAATACATGAAGATTGCGTGTTGACACCAGGACTAATTTCTGGTGTTTTTGTAGGTTTCCAGAGATGCGTTACTTCCAGGAGGAAGATGTGAGGACCAAGCTGACGGATATCTTGTTCTGTTACGCCAGAGAGAATGAACAGTTACTGTATAAACAGGTACTATCACTACTACTGCTGCTATCACTATATACTACTACTACTACTACTACTGCTACTATTACTGCTACTACTACTATTATCACTGCCACTGCTACTATCACTAAATGCTACTAATCTTATTAAATTCGTTCACTAAATACTACTACTACTATCACTAAATGTTACTACTATTACTAAATACTACCACTGCTACTACTATCACTAAATACCACTACTACTGTTACTACCCTGACCACTTGTTCAGACAGTATAAACGGGTCCTATCACTGCTGTTAGTATTGCTATGCCACCGTTAGTACTGCTATTCTACTGTTAGTACTGTTATTCTACTGTTAGTACTGTTATTATACTGTTAGTACTGTTATTCTACTGTTAGTACTGCTATTATACTGTTAGTACTGTTATTCTACTGTTGGTACTGTTATTCTACTGTTGGTACTGCTATTCTACTGTTAGTACTGTTATTATACTGTTAGTACTGTTGTTCTACTGTTAGTACTGTTATTCTACTGTTAGTACTGCTATTCTACTGTTAGTACTGTTATTATACTGTTAGTACTGCTATTCTACTGTTAGTACTGTTATTATACGGTTAGTACTGTTATTATACTGTTAGTACTGTTATTCTACTGTTAGTACTGCTATTCTACTGTTAGTACTGTTATTATACTGTTAGTACTGTTGTTCTACTGTTAGTACTGTTATTATACTGTTAGTACTGTTGTTCTACTGTTAGTACTGTTAATATACTGTTGGTACTGTTATTCTACTGTTGGTACTGCTATTATACTGTTAGTACTGTTATTATACTGTTAGTACTGTTATTCTACTGTTAGTACTGTTATTCTACTGTTATTCTACTGTTAGTACTGCTGTTCTACTGTTAATACTGTTATTCTACTGTTAGTACTGCTATTATACTGTTAGTACTGTTATTCTACTGTTAGTACTGCTATTATACTGTTAGTACTGCTATTATACTGTTAGTACTGTTATTATACTGTTAGTACTGCTATTATACTGTTAGTACTGTTATTATACTGTTGGTACTGTTGTTCTACTGTTAGTACTGTTCTACTGTTAGTACTGTTATTATACTGTTAGTACTGCTAGTATACTGTTAGTACTGTTATTATACTGTTAGTACTGTTATTCTCTACTGTTAGTACTGTTATTCTACTGTTAGTACTGTTATTCTACTGTTGGTACTGCTATTATACTGTTAGTACTGTTATTCTACTGTTGGTACTGTTATTCTACTGTTAGTACTGCTATTATACTGTTAGTACTGTTGTTCTACTGTTAGTACTGTTATTATACTGTTAGTACTGTTATTATACTGTTAGTACTGTTGTTCTACTGTTAGTACTGTTATTATACTGTTAGTACTGCTATTCTACTGTTAGTACTGTTATTATACTGTTAGTACTGTTATTCTACTAGTACTGTTGTTCTACTGTTAGTACTGTTATTCTACTGTTAGTACTGCTATTCTACTAGTACTGTTATTCTACTGTTAGTACTGTTATTATACTGTTAGTACTGTTATTATACTAGTACTGTTGTTCTACTGTTAGTACTGTTATTCTACTGTTAGTACTGCTATTCTACTAGTACTGTTATTCTACTGTTAGTACTGTTGTTCTACTGTTAGTACTGTTGTTCTACTGTTAGTACTGTTATTCTACTGTTAGTACTGTTATTCTACTGTTAGTACTGTTGTTCTACTGTTAGTACTGCTATTCTACTGTTAGTACTGTTATTATACTGTTAGTACTGTTGTTCTACTGTTAGTACTGTTGTTCTACTGTTAGTACTGTTGTTCTACTGTTAGTACTGTTATTCTACTGTTAGTACTGCTATTATACTGTTAGTACTGCTATTCTACTGTTAGTACTGTTATTCTACTGTTAGTACTGTTCTACTGTTAGTACTGTTATTCTACTGTTAGTACTGTTGTTCTACTGTTAGTACTGTTGTTCTACTGTTAGTACTGTTATTCTACTGTTAGTACTGTTGTTCTACTGTTAGTACTGTTGTTCTACTGTTAGTACTGTTATTCTACTGTTAGTACTGTTCTACTGTTAGTACTGCTATTCTACTGTTAGTACTGTTATTCTACTGTTAGTACTGTTGTTCTACTGTTAGTACTGTTGTTCTACTGTTAGTACTGTTATTCTACTGTTAGTACTGTTCTACTGTTAGTACTGCTATTCTACTGTTAGTACTGTTATTATACTGTTAGTTTTTTTTTTGATTTGATATTTTTTATTTTCGTGTCTTACATACAGATGTATGCCCAGCCCATATGGGCTTACAAGACACATAACAATAAGTATATAATAATATACTTTACCAATTACTTAACAAATGACATAGACCAAGATGGCCATAAAAAAAGAAAAATACAAGAAAATACAATAAAACGTAATATAACACAAGCTGTACTCAATGTAAATAAACAGAAAAACAGAAAAACAAGGTGAATTCAAATACAATTATATAGGATACAGTGTGTTTTGTCTCAGGTGCCATAGTTAGTACTGTTGTTCTACTGTTAGTACTGTTAGTACTGTTGTTCTACTGTTAGTACTGTTACATTTACATTTACATTTAGTCATTTAGCTGACGCTTTTATCCAAAGCGACTTACAAGTTCTGTACGACAAGACAGCAAGAAGGGTACAACTCTATCAGCTGAGTAACAATGTTCATCAAGTGTTGCGTGTTACAGTGTAGGTTCGTTTATTAGGACAAGTGCATGACAGTAAGGTTAGTCAGGGTTAGATTTTTTTTTTTTTTTTTTTTTTTTTTTAATCATTTCAGATAATGGTTGAAGAAGTGAGTCTTTAGTCGACGGCGAAAGATTGGACGGGATTCGGCTGTCCTAACTGGGATGGGTAGTTCATTCCACCATTGTGGGGCAAGGACTGAGAATAGGCGGCTTCTCTTTGATGACCCTCCGGGAGCTTGGATAGGAGTAGGTCTGAGGCGGCCAGAAGATGCAGAGCGTAGGGGTCTTGAGGGTGTGTAGTTAGAGACCATTGACCGGAGGTAGGCGGGAGCGGTTCCCTTTGCTGCACGGTATGCTAGGTCGAGGGCCTTGAAGCGGATACGTGCAGCAATGGGGAGCCAGTGCAGGTCCCTAAGAAGTGGGGTGACATGGGCCGACTTCGGTAGGTTTGATATCAGGCGGGCCGCTGCGTTTTGAATGAGTTGAAGAGGCTTGGTGGCAGTGGCCGGGAGGCCAGCTAGCAGTGCGTTGCAGTAGTCGAGGCGGGAGATGACTGTTGATTGGATGAGGAGTTGGGTGGCTTCTTTTGTCAGGAAGGGGCGTATCCTTCTGACGTTGCTCAGGAGGAATCTGCAGGTTCTGGTTGTCGCTGCGATGTGAGCAGAGAAGTTCAACTGGTCGTCGAGGACAACACCAAGGTTCTTGGCGGTCGGGGACGCGGTCACAGCTGCATTCTCGACTGTGATGGAGAGGTCGGTCAGGGGGGAGGATTTGGCCGGCAGGTGGAGCAATTCTGTTTTGCTTAGGTTCAGTTTGAGGTGGTTGGTCGTCATCCAGGCGGAGATGTCGGACAGACAGGCCGAGATCCGCTCAGAGACGTGGATATCTGAGGGAGGGAAGGAGAGGAAGAGTTGAGTATCATCGGCATAACAATGATATGAGAAGCCATGAGACGTGATAATGTTACCCAGTGATTTAGTGTAGAGGGAGAAGAGAAGGGGTCCTAGGACCGAGCCCTGGGGGACACCCGTCCGGAGGGGGCGGGTGGCCGACAGAGTCCCTCTCCATGACACTTGGTAGGAGCGGTCGTTGAGGTATGATGTCAGCCATGTCAGCGCAGATCCAGCCACTCCCATTCCTGCGAGGGCCGCGAGGAGGATCTGATGGTTGACTGTGTCGAAGGCTGCAGATAGATCTAGGAGAATCAGGACAGAGGAGAGGCCTTTCGCTGTTGCTAAGTGAAGTGCCTCTGTGACCGCAATGAGGGCCGTTTCTGTGGAGTGGCCAGTCCGGAAGCCAGACTGATTGGGGTCTAGGAGGTCATTCTGTAAGAGATAAGCAGTAAGTTGGTTGGATACAGCACGTTCAAGTGTTTTAGAAAGAAAGGAGAGAAGAGAGACAGGACGATAGTTGGCTATGACGGTGGGGTTCAGGGTTGGTTTCTTTATGAGGGGCGTGACTCTGGCTTGTTTTAGGGAGGTGGGGACCACCCCCGAGTTGAGTGAGGAGTTGATGGTTGCAGTTAGGAATGGGAGGATGTCCGGTGCTATGGTCTGGAGGAGTGGGGAGGGTAGCTGGTCCAGCTGGCATGTAGTCGGACGGTTCGACGTTACCAGTGTCAGGGTCTCGGCTTCTGTAATGGGAGAGAAAGATGACAGAGTGAAGGATGAGGTTCTCGATTCAGCGTTTGGAATGGGTGGGGGTTGGGAGAAGGAGCTGCGGATGTTCTCCACTTTTTCCTCAAAGAAGATCACAAAGTCTTCGGCAGAAAAAGATGAGGGAGGAGGGGGTGGGGGGGGAGTGAGGAGGGAGGACATGGTAGCATGCAGTTTGCGAAGATTCTTGGCAGAGGCCTCGATCCTATGGTGAAAGAAAGAAGCTTTGGCATTAGTAATGGTTTTGGAGAATGTTAACAAGAGGTTGTGATATGTGTCGATGTCAGCAGTGAGGCGTGATTTTCTATACTTCCTCTCAGCCGCTCTCAGGACCTGTCTTTGTTCTCTCACTGCATCCGTCAGCCACTGTTATTTGTTAGTACTGTTATTATACTGTTAGTACTGTTGTTATACTGTTAGTACTGTTATTCTACTGTTAGTACTGTTATTATACTGTTAGTACTGCTATTCTACTGTTAGTACTGTTATTCTACTGTTAGTACTGTTGTTCTACTGTTAGTACTGTTGTTCTACTGTTAGTACTGCTATTCTACTGTTAGTACTGTTATTCTACTGTTAGTACTGAGTACTGTTAGTACTGTTATTCTACTGTTAGTACTGTTGTTCTACTGTTAGTACTGCTATTATACTGTTAGTACTGTTATTATACAGTTAGTACTGTTATTATACTGTTAGTACTGTTGTTCTACTGTTAGTACTGTTATTCTACTGTTATACTGTTGTTCTACTGTTAGTACTGTTATTATACTGTTAGTACTGTTATTCTACTGTTGGTACTGTTGTTCTACTGTTAGTACTGCTATTCTACTGTTAGTACTGTTATTCTACTGTTAGTACTGTTATTATACTGTTAGTACTGTTATTCTACTGTTAGTACTGTTGTTCTACTGTTAGTACTGTTGTTCTACTGTTAGTACTGTTATTCTACTGTTATACTGTTGTTCTACTATTAGTACTGTTATTATACTGTTAGTACTGTTATTCTACTGTTGGTACTGTTGTTCTACTGTTAGTACTGCTATTCTACTGTTAGTACTGTTATTCTACTGTTAGTATTGTTATTATACTGTTAGTACTGTTATTCTACTGTTAGTACTGATGTTCTACTGTTAGTACTGTTGTTCTACTGTTAGTACTGTTATTCTACTGTTAGTACTGTTATTCTACTGTTAGTATTGTTATTCTACTGTTAGTACTGCCATTCTACTGTTAGTACTGATGTTCTACTGTTAGTACTGTTATTCTACTGTTAGTACTGTTGTTCTACTGTTAGTACTGTTGTTCTACTGTTAGTACTGCTATTCTACTGTTAGTACTGTTATTCTACTGTTAGTACTGAGTACTGTTAGTACTGTTATTCTACTGTTAGTACTGTTGTTCTACTGTTAGTACTGCTATTATACTGTTAGTACTGTTATTCTACTGTTAGTACTGTAACTGAGGGGTACAATTCCCTGACTGTATTACTAGATATGATACTTACTACCACTACCTTTGTACTTAATATTCGGCCACCCAGTACACGGCATAAATATATTATCATGAACACTCTCACGTAGATGAAACGGATCCAACACAAATGTACGAATTAGAAATAGGTCTTTATTTTCCTACACAGCGATGGTGTGTAGAATAAACACTTAATCACTTAATTACATTTATGAATTGAAATAGTATGCACTTTTATGGCAAGGAGTATTCGTCGGTATATCAATAGATAATGTCCAATCTCTGAAGGCGCAGGTGGTAAATATACGACCTGGAATAGTTAAGGAATAACAGCAATGATACTTTAATGATTATAGGCTGGATACACTAGAGGGGGTTAATCCGGTCGCTTGTAAGCCGACAGGAGTAGGAGGGGGGGGGGGGGTAGAATCCAGCTGCCTCGTCCGGCCAAGGGTATCCCAGGAGAACACACTGTAGTGCCGTTCAATGCGCCGGCGATCCTTGGACCTCAGATGAAAGCAGGTGGACTCTTTGTGGGCCGGCTCTCTCCGGTCCACGGGGGAGAGATGTGGAGAGACCTCGTCTTGCAGAGCGTCTCCTCACCTCGCGTCCTCTCCAGGGGGGGGGGTTCCAACACACGGTAGTGTCGGGGGTCTTTATCCATAGAATAATCAAAGTATCCAAAGCATAATCCGTGCCTGGGAAGGCGGGCTGTCGTCGGTAGAATAATCCGGTATACAGGTCCACTCGCTCGTCGGCTCTGGGGCTCCTCGGGTGCAGCTTCACATAGGGTCAACCACCCTGGGTAAGCAGTCAGTTCTCTGCCCGAAACGATGGGGTACTGACTACGGTAGTATTCTCACCGCACGAAGCACTATATATTAACAGACTATTATTAGCTTAATAGACTACGTCCAACTCGACGATATAGTGCCAAATATGACTATTCAAATATTAATATACACGATGTCTCAATACCGATGGTAGGCGAACTTGGCCTTACTCCCACACGTGGCATCGCGGGGAGGCTTTACGTCTGTGACTCTATTGGAGGGTAAGAAACTGGACTGAAAAAGAAAGTCCTACTTTAGTAGCGCAGTATATATACGCACTATGAACAAATAGTCCCATTAGTGGTGCGGTAGCCAAATTCCTACGCGGAACTAGGACTTGTTCGTACATGTCGAGCGGTACGTTTGAACTGGGTCTGAGGGGTATGGCAGCCTGGCACCAAGGTCTTGACCAATAGTAGAATGGAGACTATTATGGGATGTTCAGTAGGCTAGAATGGATATTCAATGCATATTGTACAAGGAATATACAAGGGATATCAGGGAATATTAGAGAATATACAAATACAATTAAATATATATATATAAATAAATATATATATTCGGTTTAATCTGGCCCTTCACAACAGCCACCCCCTGAATAGGTCCCGGACCTAATCAGTTAAACGGAGACAGATTAATCGCGTTGTCTATTTACACATAAGGGTTTGCTGTAGGGGTCAGTCAACTTCACAAAGTCATAGGGTTGTAGGGTCATGGTCATCATCGATTGTGTCTGGGAGTCGAGGCAGTTCTATGAGCCTTGCCACGGGACGGGTGTAAGTGCGACCCTGGACGAGCACTTCAGCTGCTCGGACCTTGCCGTCGGCACCGGTGATCACTTTGCTTACGCGGCCGGCCGGCCACATAGCTCTGGGCAGTGATTGATCAATAATCATGACGACTGTTCCTTCTGTCAAATTGTCTCTCTCCTTTACCCACTTCTGGCGGGTCTGTAGAGACGGTAGGTAGTGCAGTAGGAAACTGTTCCAAAACTTGTCGGCTAATACTTGGCTGTACCTCCACATTCGTCGGCCGTTCGCTTCTTCAGGCCGGTACATTGTCTGGGGTAATGTGGGATCTAGCCGCCCCATCAGGAGTGTGTTGGGGGTTCTGCGTAGGCGACCACCCACTCTGATGAGGGTATGAGCGTCGCTCTCGGGGGCCAGATGAATTAATCTGCTGTCGGATGGGACGGGCTTTCCTCCCTGTAGACAGGCCAATTCATCGGGGAACGAGTCTCTCTGGGCTCGCTGCAGTAGAAGCAATTCTGCTTCCTCGTAGTTAGCTGCTGACATATCAGCGGGGGACTTGCACTCCGGGTGGTACCGCAGGAATGTTCTTTGTTGTGCACTCTCTATGGACGTGCAATCGTTTATGTTAGGGTCGGTGGAGGCTACGGTGCTCAATCCACAGAACACAGACTTCTTAATTTCCACCTCCTCTGGACTGGCTTCCCTCGGGATAGGCATGGGCCACTGTCCTTCCGGGAGTCTTAGGAATGCGGGGCCGTCACTGTAGACATTGCGACGGGTGAGGTCATCCAGGGGCATCCCCCGGGTGATGACGTCAGCTGGGTTCTGTTTTGTATCAACGTAGCGCCACTCTGTTTCTCCGGTTAACTCTTCGGTTAAGTCTTGAATCTCGGTGACTCTGACTCCCACGAAGACTTTGTACTTGCATGAGTCCGATTTGATCCAGGCGAGTACCGTCGTGGAATCTGACCACAGGATTGTTCTAGACACCGGTATGGTGAGCTCACGTTGGATGAGCGTGGCTAGGTGCGCTCCGGCTAGGGCTGCGCAGAGCTCTAGACGTGGGATAGATTGTTGCTTGCGTGGGGCTACTCTCGAGCGGGCGAGGACAAATGCTGTGTAGATCTCTCCCCCTTGGTCTTGGGCCCGCAAGTAGGCTACTGATCCGTATGCGACCTCTGAGGCGTCACTGAAGACGTGCAAGTCCATTTTACATGTCTCTGGCCTCACCGTGGGTGGGAAGTAGCTTCGGCGCATATTAAAGCCTGGGAGTGAGTGGAGCTCCATCTCCCACTCTCTCCAGGTGGATGCAAGGTGTGCGGGAATGGGGTCGTCCCAGCCCTGGTCCTTGTCCCACAATGCTCGTACAATCATTTTTGCCCTGGTGGTGTACGGTAGAATACATCCTAGCGGGTCATATTGTCGGGCGAGTGTTGTGTACACACTCCGTCTGGTGGTCGGCGCCGCCGCCGGCCTTCCCTGCTCCGTAGTCAGGGGCTTGTGTCTGTAGTGAAGCGAATCTGTTTTGATTCGCCACACCAATCCCAGGGTCATCTCCTGGGCTTCTCCCGGGATTGTAGCCATCCAGGTCTCGCTGCTGGCTGCCTTGTCCTCGGAGGAGAGGCTGCGCAGTACTTGCGGATCGCTGCTGGCCCACTGCCTGAGATCAAAGCCGCCTTTGATCAATGAGGCGCGGAGTTTAATCAGGAGAGCCTCGGCTTCTTCCTGGGTTGAAAGGCTTTGTAGACAGTTGTCTACGTAGAAGCTGTTCTTTACGCTGTGTCGGACCTCTTCGTCCGCTGCTGGGTCCTCTGCTACATGTTTCTGTAGTGCAAATGTCGCCCAGCAGGGGCTGCACGTCGTTCCGAAGGGGAGGACTTCCCATTGGTAGATGGCTGGGTGCTCATCTCCTGGCTTCTCTCTCCATAGGAACCGTAACAGGGGCTTGTCCGCCTCTACTAATCTCACCTGCAGGAACATTCTTTTAATGTCCCCGCTGATGGCCACCTTTTCCTGGCGGAAGCGGAGTAGAACGCCGAGTAGGGAGGGGCCGAGTGTGGGACCGGGCAGTAACTCTTTATTCAGATTTTGGGATCCGATCTGGTAGCTGCAGTTAAATACTATGCGGTCTTTACCGTTGTGATGGACCTTGTGGTGGGGCACGTACCACGATTCAGTGGTCTGGTCAGCCTCTTTAATGTCCATCTTTGTGACGTGTCCCGCTGTGATGAGCTTCTCAATCTCAGCGCGGTATACACTCTCTTGGGCGGGGTTCTTGGCTAAGCGCCGCTCCGTGTTCAGCAGGTACCGTTCTATGGCGTCTGTCTTGGCGTGGAAAGTAGGCATTCCTTCTCGCCGCAGGAGTGGCGTGGCGTATCTCAACACGCCGTTGACCGGGACTCTCTTGGTCCCTGTCTCGAGGAGGTGAATGGCGTAAATGTCATCTTTAGAGCGAATGTCTTTCTTTCCATTCTTAAAGGGCATTTGTTCCAAGCTCCATAGCCGCTCTACGTGTTGCAGGAGTGCGGTTTCTCCCTCTGTGACTCGGGAGTGGAGACATCTAGTGGCTGTACTTCGGTTGAGAGATTTGGCGAGCGGGCCTTGGAGAGTCCATCCCAAACGGGTCTCGACTGCTGCAGGACAGCCTCGGGGTCCGGTATGAACCCGGTCTATCGGGACAATGAGGTCTGCATGGTCGGAGCCTATCAACAGGGTCGGCATAGCATTGTCTATGAGCGGGATCGGTAACTTGCGCAGATGTGCATATTTCTCCATCAGCTTGGCGACGGGGTATGTGTACCGCGACAGTCCTATTTCTTGGCTGGTGAAAGCGTCTGCAATCTGGTACCGTCGCTCCGGCTGGCCGCTTGCTGCGATAGAGAATGAGACATTCTCGCCCTTTATCGTCTTCAAATCTCGTCTTATTGTCCGAATTGTCATTTGGGTTTCGCTTCCCCGCAGCCCTAGCTGGGCCGCAGCGGAGGCGAGCAGCAGGGTCTTCTCTGACCCGTCATCGAGGACGGCGTAAGTGTCCAGGACTTTATTCTGGTAGCTTAGTGTCACACACACTACTTTTAGGAGTACTCGGGCTCCACTGCTGCTGGCGGGATCGATGTACATGACGCTCGCTTTGCGGCTGGATGGTGCAGGTGAAGGGCGCCGTCTGTTACTGTCGTGAAGTATGTCCAGATGGGCTCCATCGCACTTGGTGCACCTTTTCTTTAAGCGGCATTCGGCTGCCATGTGTGAGCGCGCACAGCGAAAACAGCGCTTGTTGGACTTTATCCATTGACCTGCTTCCTCCGCGTTCAGCTTGGGGAAGGAGTCACATTGCACTAGCCAGTGTTCTTTCTCACAGTAGGGGCACACTATCTTCCACTTCTCCGTTCTGGAGGGGGTACTGTGGCTCCTGCTGCTCGGTACTGACTCCGATTGGTGCATCACAGTCACCGATCTTCTTCCATCATTTAGTCGTCTGGTTCCTTCTCTGGAGCCAGGGGTGCTCCGTCCGAATGTATCTAGCCGTAGGCTGCTGACTTCTCTCGCCAGGAAGTCTGCTAGATCGAGGAGGTTCGGTTCGGGGCCATTCGGGTCTCTGTGGTCCCTCTGCCGCCTAAAGCGCTCCTGACGAGCGGGCGGCAGCTTCTCCAGGATCCTTTCCACATTTGAGTTGGCGTAAAGTTCATACTTCCCCTTCTCTCTTTGCGCTCCCAACATCCCTACCAGGGACTGCACTCTGATGGACAGGTCGTCCAGTGCTCGATTGTCTATTGCTGGGGGTAAGCGGTCGATGTGTCGGATCTCCTGGATCACGTAATCCCATATGCGCCCATACCTCTGGTCCAATGCTACCAGCGCTGCTGTGTATGGGGTGGTGGAAGTCGCGTAGGCGAGCACTATATTATGTGCGCGGGGCACCTTTAAGTGCTGCAGTAGGATGGCGTATTTGTGGCGTTCATCCAATACATCCACCAACATGGTCTCCAGACACATGCGGAGTTCTGTATACTGGGCCCGGTTCTCTTGGGTGAAGTCGGGCACCATAGGCGTGCCAATGTATGACGCTGACTGTGGATACATCGGCGAGCGCTGGGGGAGAGGCCTCCTAGGCGAGTCTCCTCCCGCTTCTTGGTATGGGCTGGTACCGGCAGTGTACCATGGCCCGCTTGTCCAGGTGCTGTTCCTCGGTGCGGGTCGTGCGTCGTGCTCACCCGTGTATAGAGTCGGGGGTCTGTAGCGCAGCTCCGCGGGAGTATAGCCTGGGCTGTACCGGACCTCCTGGTCCGGTAGAGTACTGTGCTGTCTTCGGGCGCGGTTCTCCTCCTCTTCCTCTTCGTCTTCAGTTAGGTCATCCAGTGCTTGTAGTCTCTGGTTTAGCCTCTCCACAGGATATGCTGCTCCTTCCCGGTTGCTAGGTCTCGCTTGGACCGGTGGGGGGAGGTGGTCTGTGGGGGGTATAGACCTCGTCTGTTGGTCAAGTTCAGGGTTGTTTACTCGGCTAGGGGATGCCGCCCTGGAGGTGTGTCTAGACGAGTTCCTGGAGCCTCTGGCGGAGGGAGAGGGTGTTGTCCGTCTGATCAGCTGTTCTATTAGTTGCGACTGCTGTCTGTCGCGCGCTGCGTCCCGTTGAGCACCGGCTCGTTCTCGGGCCACATTCTCTTCCATCTGAATGCGTCTTATTTCTAGACGTATCTGCTCGTGTTCGCTTCGCTGCTGGATCTGCAGTCGGTCGCGTTCAGCAGCGGCGTTCAGGCTGATGAGGAAGGCCTGCTGTAGGGTCCTCTCTGCCTCGCTGGGAGAAGGCGGTTGTATAGGGGAGCCTTCCCTCGGGGTACTCCTTGCGGAGCCTTGGAGCTCTATCTCCACGGTGCTCTCCCCGTCTTCTTCCGTGCCGAGTTCTCTCTCGGTAGCGTTGTATTCCTCCCGGGACTCATCGGGGACTACTTCTTCAGTACTGGCGGGGTGTGAAGTCATGTCTGGTTCCCACTGGTCCCCACCGTGAACTTGGTCAGTTACATTAGAGCCCGTAGGGGCCTCTATGGTCGGGGTAGTCTGGGCGTTGGGGTTAGACATACTTTTACTTTCTAGTTTTACCGCGTTTACTGTTAGTAGAAGACTAGGTTGTTGACTGACAGCGTAAGCCTCTAAGTACTGAGGGAAGACTAGGTTGTTGACTGACAGCGTAAGCCTCTAAGTACTGAGGGAGCCGTCGTTCGCGCTGCGGGCGTTGGTTAGGAGGATCGTTTCGTGGAGTGTTCATAATAGGCCATTTCAATATTAATAACACTATATTAATATTACACTGATTACCCTCCGGCTCGAAGGACCAATTGTAACTGAGGGGTACAATTCCCTGACTGTATTACTAGATATGATACTTACTACCACTACCTTTGTACTTAATATTCGGCCACCCAGTACACGGCATAAATATATTATGATGAACACTGTCACGTAGATGAAACGGATCCAACACAAATGTACGAATTAGAAATAGGTCTTTATTTTCCTACACAGCGATGGTGTGTAGAATAAACACTTAATCACTTAATTACATTTATGAATTGAAATAGTATGCACTTTTATGGCAAGGAGTATTCGTCGGTATATCAATAGATAATGTCCAATCTCTGAAGGCGCAGGTGGTAAATATACGACCTGGAATAGTTAAGGAATAACAGCAATGATACTTTAATGATTATAGGCTGGATACACTAGAGGGGGTTAATCCGGTCGCTTGTAAGCCGACAGGAGTAGGAGGGGGGGGGGGGTAGAATCCAGCTGCCTCGTCCGGCCAAGGGTATCCCAGGAGAACACACTGTAGTGCCGTTCAATGCGCCGGCGATCCTTGGACCACAGATGAAAGCAGGTGGACTCTTTGTGGGCCGGCTCTCTCCGGTCCACGGGGGAGAGATGTGGAGAGACCTCGTCTTGCAGAGCGTCTCCTCACCTCGCGTCCTCTCCAGGGGGGGGGGTTCCAACACACGGTAGTGTCGGGGGTCTTTATCCATAGAATAATCAAAGTATCCAAAGCATAATCCGTGCCTGGGAAGGCGGGCTGTCGTCGGTAGAATAATCCGGTATACAGGTCCACTCGCTCGTCGGCTCTGGGGCTCCTCGGGTGCAGCTTCACATAGGGTCAACCACCCTGGGTAAGCAGTCAGTTCTCTGCCCGAAACGATGGGGTACTGACTACGGTAGTATTCTCACCGCACGAAGCACTATATATTAACAGACTATTATTAGCTTAATAGACTACGTCCAACTCGACGATATAGTGCCAAATATGACTATTCAAATATTAATATACACGATGTCTCAATACCGATGGTAGGCGAACTTGGCCTTACTCCCACACGTGGCATCGCGGGGAGGCTTTACGTCTGTGACTCTATTGGAGGGTAAGAAACTGGACTGAAAAAGAAAGTCCTACTTTAGTAGCGCAGTATATATACGCACTATGAACAAATAGTCCCATTAGTGGTGCGGTAGCCAAATTCCTACGCGGAACTAGGACTTGTTCGTACATGTCGAGCGGTACGTTTGAACTGGGTCTGAGGGGTATGGCAGCCTGGCACCAAGGTCTCGACCAATAGTAGAATGGAGACTATTATGGGATGTTCAGTAGGCTAGAATGGATATTCAATGCATATTGTACAAGGAATATACAAGGGATATCAGGGAATATTAGAGAATATACAAATACAATTAAATATATATATATAAATAAATATATATATTCGGTTTAATCTGGCCCTTCACAACAAGTACTGTTATTATACTGTTAGTACTGTTATTCTACTGTTAGTACTGTTGTTCTACTGTTAGTACTGTTGTTCTACTGTTAGTACTGTTATTCTACTGTTATACTGTTGTTCTACTATTAGTACTGTTATTATACTGTTAGTACTGTTATTCTACTGTTGGTACTGTTGTTCTACTGTTAGTACTGCTATTCTACTGTTAGTACTGTTATTCTACTGTTAGTATTGTTATTATACTGTTAGTACTGTTATTCTACTGTTAGTACTGATGTTCTACTGTTAGTACTGTTGTTCTACTGTTAGTACTGTTATTCTACTGTTAGTACTGTTATTCTACTGTTAGTATTGTTATTCTACTGTTAGTACTGCCATTCTACTGTTAGTACTGATGTTCTACTGTTAGTACTGTTATTCTACTGTTAGTACTGTTGTTCTACTGTTAGTACTGTTGTTCTACTGTTAGTACTGCTATTCTACTGTTAGTACTGTTATTCTACTGTTAGTACTGAGTACTGTTAGTACTGTTATTCTACTGTTAGTACTGTTGTTCTACTGTTAGTACTGCTATTATACTGTTAGTACTGTTATTATACAATTAGTACTGTTATTATACTGTTAGTACTGTTGTTCTACTGTTAGTACTGTTGTTCTACTGTTAGTACTGTTAGTACTGTTATTCTACTGTTGGTACTGTTGTTCTACTGTTAGTACTGCTATTCTACTGTTAGTACTGTTATTCTACTGTTAGTACTGTTATTATACTGTTAGTACTGTTATGCTACTGTTAGTACTGCCATTCTACTGTTAGTACTGTTGTTCTACTGTTAGTACTGTTATTATACTGTTAGTACTGTTATTATACTGTTAGTACTGTTATTCTACTGTTAGTACTGTTATTCTACTGTTAGTTATTATACTGTTAGTTATTATACTGTTAGTACTGTTATTATACTGTTAGTACTGTTATTCTACTGTTAGTACTGCTATTCTACTGTTAGTACTGTTATTCTACTGTTAGTACTGCTATTCTACTGTTACTACTGTTATTATACTGTTACTACTGCTATACTACTGTTACTACTGCTATACTACTGTTACTACTGCTATACTGCTGTTACTACTGCTATACTACTGTTACTACTCCCAACAAATAATTCACAGACAAGGACAAAGTTCTTTCTTCCTGATGATATGCTCCATAAAATAGGAGATCGATTGTGGTTGTTAAATTTATTGGCTTTCACATATATAACAAATTTCTTGGCCAGTCAGCCAGCCTTCCATTTCAGTTATTTATTTTTTATAATCTTAATAGTTTATTTCCATGCATAAACCTACAACCTGTCGCAGTATTACGTAAACTCATCAAACGCCCATAACTCCTATGCTTGCGCAGCGTTCAGTGCCAAGCGGCTGGGGCTCGCAACAACAGGACGAGGTGCTTTTTTCCGACCTGATGGTTGATAGTGTCTGTAACAGGTGGCAGCGGGTAGCGGAGCGGCGGGTGCGGTAGCCGCGCCGCAAAGTGGAAGTGACGAGCGGCGGCGGCTCAACGCGTCTAAATTACACCCGTCGCTGTTCATCACACACATCGTACATCACTATTAGATAGACCGGCCATATTGAGCCATATTCTTTCCCCTAATTGCTTCTCTCCCTCTCCTCTCTCTCTCTGTCTCTTTATGTATCTCTCTTTCTGTCTCTCTCTTTCTGTCTCTCTCTCTCTCTCTCTCTTTCTCTCTGTATCTCTATCTGTCTCTCTGAGTGTTGTCCCTTACTTTCTTATCTTTTCAGGTTTTTGCATGAAGCTTTTGATACATACACAGTATGCCTTGATTTGTATGAACTTCTATATATTTTTAGTAAAGGAACTTTATTAAAATTCAATAATCACTCTCTCTCTGCCCTCTCTCTCTCTCTCTCTCTGCCCTCCCCTCTCTCTCTCTCTGCCCTCCCCTCTCTCTCTCTCTCTCTCCAGGGTATGCATGAGTTGCTGGCTCCCATAGTGTTTGTCCTGCATTGTGACCACCAGGCCTTCCAGCACGCCAGTGAGACGGCCAACCCCAGGTTAGACATGAACATCCACCTCCAGGCCCCCAGCAAACCTATAAATATCCACCTATCATTACATTACAACTATCATTACAACTATCATTACACCTGGGTAAAATGGAATCCATTCTCTTTGGATCAAATAGCAAACTCAGCAAGGCCAACGGCTTCTCTGTTACAGTGGGTGACAATAGTCTCACAAGGAAAGATGAAATTACCTACCTGGGTTCCATCCTAGAGGCAAATCTTTCCTGTGACAAAATGGCATCCAATGTAATCAAAAAGGTTAACCAACTAACAAGATTTTCGTACAGGAGCTCCTCTCTGGTAAATAAGAATACCTTGAAGACTCTAACAGGAGCACTCCATTCAAGGGTTTTACGACTATGCTTGCACCTCATGGTACCAAAGCACCTCAAAGGCCCTAAAAACAAGATTACAAACATCACAAAACAAACTGGTCAGACTACTGCTTGACCTTACTCCAAGAACCCACCTCACCCCTGCCCATTTTGACAAACTAGGATGGCTTAGAGTAGACGACAGAGTACAGCAACTTGCAATGGGCCTGGTCTACAAGATACACTACACCACAAAGATACCCATGTACCTGTCGAAATACTTCCTAAAGGTCAGTGAATACCATGACCACAACACCAGAGGGAGCTCCACAAATCACGTTCAATCCAGATTCGGCTCAAACAAGGGACTAAACACGTTTCGCAATTATGCTACATCAATGTGAAACACCCTACCCACAGTCGTAAAGGAATGTGAATCCCTACCCTCCTTCAAAACCACCCTCAAAGAACACCTACGGGTGGCTGCAATTAGAAACTGGCCCCGGTAAATGTAAAAATCCCCCACCCATCCAACCCCCTCCAATGTACAGTTTTTTCCCCTTCGGATGTATATTTTTTTATGATCTCTTTTTCTTACACAGTACTGTATATTTGTATGTCATAAATGTCTTGATGAATTGAAAATGGAGGACCCTTATGTAAACAAGACGAAAGTCTTTTCCTGGTCTTCATCCTCTTAGCAGTCGTTAGTATTGAGCCGTACTGTATTGTACCCATTCTGCAATCTGTTAATAAAGTTTTCATTTCAATCAATCAATCAATCAAACCTCCTAGTCCTATACATATCCACATCCAGTCCTCCAGCAAACCTATAAATATCCACCTGAATTAGCAAAGGAAGAGTAGGATTACAAAGCTCAATTTGGGTAATCCGGTGGCCTAAGGGAGGGAGTCATACGTGTAGGATGTGTCTATGGGACACAATCCTGTACGACTCTCGGTGGGAGGGGGGGAAAGGGGATTTTTATTTGTATATATGTATGTTTTTAAGCTTGGCTCTCAACGGGACCTCACTAGTTGGATGTATATCTATTGTAGCCTCGCACTCCAGAAGCATTACCAACAACTACACAACAACATGTATAGATTATGGCTAGTTTGAATATAATGATCTGGAACACTGGGGGAATAAATAACCAACACAAACGCAAAAGCGTGCTCACACTGATGAAAAAAGAACAGGTGGACGTGGCTCTGCTAAGCGAAACGCACATTCTAGAGAAAGACATAGATACGTTAGCGGACAACACATATCATAGCATTAGTCACTCTTCTTTTGGTACGAGAACTCGGGGTGTAGCCATAGTCGTTAGACGGAAGTTGAATATTGAATTAAAGGGAGTATGGTCTGATGTAGATGGTCGGATAACTATAGCTAAGATTGTACACAAGAACAGGAAAATAGCGTTGGTAGCGGTATACGCCCCAAAGAAAAGTGGGTTTCTTCACTACACTAACCAAAGCAATGTTAGACCTTCCTGATTACTCATTTATAATAGGTGCGGATTTTAATGCCATTTGGAATCCAAGGATGGACAAATCTTACCTCGCCTTTTCCAGCGAACAAAAGAATTCATCTAATGCATTAAAGGATTGGTCGAAGATTACAGGTGTAAATGACTTATGGCGATCACTTAACCCCACGACCCGAAAGTACTCTTGTCGATCTGCGAGACATAACACATTATCCAGAATAGATTATGTCTTTGCATCCCCGAGACTATTTGATAACTATGAAGTGGAAATGATACCCAATGCACTATCGGATCACTGTTATTTACTCCTAAAAGGAACATTTTGTATACTATCTTCCCGAGCCCCAAGATGGCGATTTAACTCGATGCTGCTTAATAACAAGGAATTCATTACACAACTCAATCTTCCACTCAAATCGGATGCACACACATCACATGTGCATAAAAATAAATGAAAAGGAGCTGTCAAGAGTGGCGTCCACAAAATTCCTGGGGGTCATCATCGATGAGTCACTCAACTTCAAATGCCACATAAAATACCTACAAACAAAACTGTCCAAATATGTTGGCTTATTCTGCAAAATACGTCATTTTCTTCCCTTGCCTGCCCTTCTCACTTTATACAAAACCCTGTTTGAACCCCTCATTAATTACTGTAACGTCATATGGTGCAACACATACCCCAGCCATCTCAAAAAACTAGAAAGCCTACAAAAGAGGGTACTACGAGTGCTGTCATGGTCCGGGTATCGAGCGCCCTCAAAGCCTCTTTTCCATCGCTTTGGTCTCCTGAGGCTCGCTGAATTTAACATTCATCAAAACGCATCAATTATGTATCAAGTTGCCAACAACATGAATCACAGACTGTCTGAGCTTATCCCAGTCTGCCAACCACTGCACATCCACAACACAAGAAACAAGCATCTTATATCTGGCAAGAGGAGAAGGCTAAATTGTGCTAGCCTAAGCATAGCATGCAGGGGTCCACAGATCTGGAACAAGCTTGATGAAAATCTAAAAATGACTAATACCTTTAAAACCTTTAAAAAATCATTGAAAGAGGAACTGCTAAAATCATATCTCTAATTAAAATTATAACTTAGGAATAAAATTGTCTGTATTATGTATCTCTGTTATATGTCAGTTAGTAGGTAGGTGTGTAAACCTACCCACGTTGTAGTTTTTTGTTTTGTTTTTGTTTGTTTGTTTTGTTTATTTTGTTATTGTTTTGTTTGTTCATATTCTGTTTGTATCTGTGTTCAGGCTCCCTCCAAAAGCTTTAAATAGCTTCTTGGGAGACCTGGCACATGCACACAATTTGCGACATGTTATCACATGAGGATACTCGCATGTAAAATGTATCGTGTGTGTGTGTGAATAAAAATTAATTCATTCATTCATTCATTCATTCATTCATTCATTCAAAGAAGCTCTTACAGTATTCCTACGGGAGAATGCAAACTCGGTGCAGGACCCCAGAATAATATGGATGTCGGTAAAGGGAACGATCAAGGATTTCACTGATAGCTTTTCCTCCAAAATGCGCAAGAATCGATGCACAAAACTGGCTGAACTGGAAACGCTTTACGCAACGTTATTTAATTCTTTACAATACAACAACTCAACTCGACTAGAAAATCAAGTTAATGTACTAAAAAAAGAGATCAATGCCATATACAGACAACAATCGGAAATACAAATACGTAGCACAAGACAACAGCAGTACTCCCAAGGTTCTAAACCTAGTCACCTATTAGCCATGCGATTAAGAATTAATGCAAAATGTGCAGATATAACTACCATTAGAGCACAAGTACTTGTTACAGACCCTGAAAAAATAAACGTGACATTCAAAGAATTCTACTCCAACTTATATAAATCAGAAACGACCTTCGATCAAAACAAAATGGACACATATCTTAATCAAATTATTCTCCCTAAACTTTCAGAAGATGACGCTAAACAGTTAGAAACACCGATCACACTAGAGGAACTCAAGAAGGCCATATCCGAAATGCAAAGTGGTAAGGCTCCTGGAAGAGACTGTATCCCACCAGAAATGTACCTCTCTTGTTGGGACATAATTGGACCCTTATTACTAAATATGATCTTATACTCAGTCAAGGAGGGGAACTTCCATAAGAACGACAATATTGCACTCATAACAGTCCTTCTCAAAAAAGACAAAGACCCCACCGAGTGCGGTAGTTACAGACCCTTAAGCCTCCTCGGAACCGATATCAAACTGTACTCTAAGGTATTAGCCATCAGATTACAAAAGCATATGACGTCTTTAGTTCATCCGGACCAAACTGGCTTCATAAGAGGCCGCCTGATCACTGATAACATAAGACGATTACTGCACGTACTAGATGCCGACAAGGACGACACCATACCTAAGGCGATGCTGTCCCTGGATGCAATGAAAGCTTTTGACTGGCTGGAATGGTCGTATCTATGGGCAGTATTAGAGAAGATGGGGTTAGGTAAAGGTTTCATTGATATGATTAAAGTAGTATACAAAGACCCATCGGCCATGATTACAACAGGTATAATCACCTCCGGAATCTTTCCGGTATCACGCTCTGCTAGATAGGGTTGCCCTCTTAGTCCCGGACTATTCGATCTATCATTAGAGCCTTTAGCACAATATATAAGACGATCCCAATCCATAGAACCAATCGTAATCAAGGGCACACAACATAAAATTTGTTTATATGCGGACGACGTAATACTGTTCATGCAAAACCCCAACACCACACTGCCTCATCTGCTCAAGTTGATTGAGAACTTTGGAGATTTATCGGGATTCAAGATAAATTGGCCGAAGTCGGCTTTCCTTCCACTTAATGCCCCTGCAAAAAAAGATATAACCCTCCCAGGAGAGATACCTATGGTAAAACACTTTAGATGTTTGGGAGTGGAAATATTCCCCACCATAAGACAAACGGTGAAGCACAATTACACAAAAATCCAAAACAAAATCAAAGACGACCTTGATAGGTGGGCAAAACTTAAAAACTCAGTACAGGCACGGATATCAATAGTTAAGATGGACGTACTACCTAGAATCAACTTCTTCAGCTCAATGCTACCGTTACCCCCTCCAGAGGGTTACTGGAAAAAATTACACTCCTCCACATACAAATTTATTTGGAATAACAAACCACCACGTATAAAAAGATCCAGCGCACAGAGAAATAAAGCAGACGATGGCATGGCATTTCCAGATTTTTTCCACTATTTTAAGGCGTACACTTTAAGACCATTGACAACATGGTTTGATCCCCAAGCATTAGTATCCTGGAGAAAATTAGAAGAAAACATAGTAGCCCCACATAGACTGAAGGACATAGCATACACTAAACTATCAATTAAGCATTGCGAACGGAAATTTGGCCCCATAATTACTCATGCGATCCGAATATGGCGTGAAACACAAAAAGATATCCTAACCCACATAAATGGCACAATCATACTCCCTTATTCAATAACAATGCACTCTTGATTGGAAAACGACCTATAAGATTCCCTATATGGGAAAAGCAAGGCATACACTCATTAGGGGATGTTTTTAACAAACAGGGTTTTTGTAGTTATGAAGAAATACGCAAAAAATGTAATCTCACCAAGTCCACACATCTTTTTTACATACAGTTATTGTTATGTTTGAAGACTCAAGGTGTTCCATTAAAGAAACCAATTGAACACCACAGATACCACAAATTCTTCTATGAAAGAGAGACATCGAGAGGTTTTGTTTCAGATTTTTACCATCAATTACTAACGTCCTCGTATGAAACCCTCCACCTAGACTCCGTCTGGAGGAGGGATATACCAGACCTGGAAAGTGATTTTGATTGGCAAGAAGCCTGGGCAAATGTTCGACTCACATCAAGGAACCCGGACCATCAACAAATCAATCTTAACTATATTCACAGGACATACTTGACTCCTATAAGACTGAAAAAAATTGGTCTTATACAAGACTCCAAATGCTCCTTATGTACAAATGGGGACGAGGGGACATTTATGCACATGTACTGGGACTGCCCACCAGTTAAGATATTCTGGAAAGAGGTGACCCAGCAATTATCAAATCTCTTAACTTGGAATATACCTGTACACCCCTCTGTATTACTGCTGAATGATGTTTTTGAGTGTGCAGTACATCCACAGCTAAAGAGATTGGTTTTATCGGGTATCACAGTGGCTAAAAAGCTGATAGCATCACGATGGTTCCAACCGGAAAAAATGTGCCGAAAGGTCTGGATTATTACATATCTTGATGTGAACTATCAAGAAATATCTACAGCAAGAATTTTGGGTCTCAATGAATCCAAAATGACATTGTGGTTAGAAGTGGTGGAGAAAATAAAAGCTAGCATATAATGGTAATGATTGGTTAGGAGCGAGGGAAAATGGATGGATTATCCAATGGGGGGTCCGGGAGGGGGGGGGTACGAGCTAGAGCATACCGGTATGTGTGTAGGTTTTTAGATAACAGGTAATAAGGGTATATCCTATATAAGACAATTAACTAAAATGTGATTTCATTGGATGTGCACTGTCAACTAATGCTTGTATATCTTATCGTGTGTTGTCATGTTTGTTTATGTGTTTGTTTAAAAAATAATAAAAAAATTAAATACAAATATCCACCTGAATGAATGAATGAAAACTTTATTTAACAGATTGCAGAATGGGTACAATACAGTACGGCTCAATACACACAATTGTTAAGGGGATGCAGACCAGAGAAAGACGTTTGTCTTGTTTACATCAGGGTCCCCCATTTTCAATTCATAGTGACATTTATGACATACACAACATACATGACATCATGACATTTATGGCATAGGGACATACATGACATAAAGGTATTTAGTACTGTTACATTTGTGACATATACGATATTCAAATATACAGTACTGTTACCCATAGGTCCTGACAGAGTATATACATATGATGGGGAGGGGACTGTACATTAGGAGGGGTGGGTGGGAGAGAAATATACATACGGCGGGGAGAGAATATATACATACGGTGGGGAGGAGACTACATTTGGAGGGGGTGGGGTGGTGACCAGAGAAGAACATGAGTGTGAGATTTTACTTTATCATGTTCTGAACATTGGATGATGTATGAAATGTGTCCACATGTATAATACCACTGTCTCTGTCTGTGTCTGTCTATCCCTCTTTCTCTATCTCTCTGTCTATCTCTCTCTCTGTCTCTCTCTCTCTCTCTCCTCTCTCTGTCTAATATTGCTGTCTCAATATGAAGCGAAACAGAAAAATACAGAAAAAACACAATGTTCTGTATATATTGTGCAGCTCTACATTATCTTAAGTCAGTATTTGACTGTTATTGTTTGCTTTGCTAACTATACCTTTCTATATTCCCACAGTGAAGAGATGAGGTCTCTGTTGGATCCTGTGTACCACGAACACGATGCTTAGTGAGTCACATGAGGCTTCTCCCCCCTCTCTTCTTCTTCTTCCTCTTCTCCTTTATTCCCTGTTCAGTCATTCGAGAGCATTCCTTGATGTCGAGACTTAATAATGTGGCCATGTGCTCCTAATGGGATCTCCAAAGAGAAGCAGAGGGAAAGATCAGGAAAGTCATATCAGTGGGTGAATTCAATTTTAATCAAAGTACAGGCGGGTGCGAGAATAATCTCTTCTGTTTTACCATAGTCGTATTCAAGTATGTCATTAATGGCGTCTTATCTGTGTGAGAAAATGTCCTGTGTCACGTTGGTCTGGTCATGTTGTGTTGTAATGTATTGTATTGTATTGTATTGTGTTCACTTGGTGAATGTAGCCTGTGCACTGATAACCCTGAGTCACAAATCAATTCATGATGGATAACCAAGAGGTATGAGGTACAATACATAATGAAGAATCTCTCTCTGTCTTTTTTTCTCTCTGTCTCTTTTTCTCTGTTTCTCTTTCTCTCTCACTCTCGGTTTCTCCTTCTCTCTCACACTATATCCCCGTCTCTTTCTGTCGCTCTCTGTTTCTCTCATTTTCTCTCTCTCACACACTATCTCACCCTTCCTCTCTCTCTGTCTCTCTTTCTCTCACTCTCACTATCTATATCACCATTTCTCTGTCTCTCTTTCTCACTCTCTATCTCACTGTCTCTCTTTGTATCTCTCTCTCTTTCTCTCTGTTTCTGTCTCTCTCTCTCTCTCTACAGTGGCATGTTCTCTCAGCTGATGGAGACAGCAGAGCCGTGGTTTTCCAGCTTCGAGAGGGAAGTTAGAAAGGTTAGAAAGTGAACACACACACACACACACACCAGGGTTTCCGTTAGCCGGTAATTACCGGTATTTGACCGGCAAAATCTGTTGAAGTCCGACATATTTAATCTCTCCGGTCATAATGTCCGGTGAAAATAATTCCCTCTAAACACAATTTGATTATTTGAATTGTATTAAAATAGGCTCAAATTAAATAGCCTATGCGATGAACGAAACAATCATTACATTTGTTTCATTGATGCTTCACCAAGCAGGTCTAATAATGACAACGATGTTGTCAGCGGGAGCTTGGTGCTGGATTTGCGAGAGCATGCAGCTGCAGAGCCGCAGAACCCACAGAGCTGTGCCCGCACAGTGCAGTACTCCAATTCAGCCATTGGCAATTCAGCTGTTGGGTGGGGGGAGCTGCTGAGCGGTCCCCAGACCGGACCTGAAAACACAGCTGGCTCTGCGGCTCTGCAGCTGCATGCTCTTGCAAATCCAGCACTGAAGTCGTTGGGAGGTGGAGATAGTCATCACGCAAACCCACGATAATGTTGCCGTCTTTCTCTGCCAAATTTCTCAGTTCTTCGCTTGATATAATTAATACAAATGTCCAATATAACGGAATTCGTTAGCTCATAAAAATGTTATTATAACAGACTGCTGTTTATTAATGTCGGGCAGACTGCCCACCGACACCTCAAGTCGGCAGCAGCACGAGTTTCGAGGGACTTATTTTATTTGGAATATATTAATGACTGTATATACGCAAAAGTAGCCTAGTTTTAAGTTAAAATATTATAAATGCCTTGAGGATGTCATTCTTTATATAGCCTGCCTATCAATTGTTTTTAAGCTCAATAAACTCTGACCGGAATTGATCCCATTTCAATCTACCGGACACTGAGACCGGCAACAATTTTTTCTAACGGAAACCCTGACACACACACACACACACACAGAGAGAGAGACAGTGTGATTACTATTATACCTCTTTACACTTTGAGCAGGTGTAACAAAAGGAACTGTAGGTCCACCATTTTGAGTGAAAATGGATAGAATGCTGACTTTATAATACCAATAGCTTTGTTACAAGGATAATGAGCTAGCCAAGCATATTTATGCTTATATATATATATATATTAGGGGTGTAACGGTACGTGTATTCTTCCCGTGAATTTACGGTACGGCCGTCACGGTGCGGTACATCCAGCCATACGGTGAATACGTCTCAGATGACAAGCGGACAGAATAACAACAGCGCGTACTGACATCTGCACTCGGCTCTCCCCTCCTCCTCTCCTGTTTACTACAGCCTATTTGTCCCTAAAACAAAACCATGATGAATTAATTAAATGTTTAACACAGCAGGGCCATTACAATTTTGCAGTTTTCTTTAGTTTTCTTTTTCGCCCAATAATGTTAACCAAAAGACACACGCGCGCGCAAACACACACGTCAACCTTTCCCGGCGGACCGCGGAGTCTCACAGCTGATCGGAGAAAAAATAAAAGCACAACATACCACCAGATCATCTGAGCTCCTCTCTAGTTGCTGCTATTAAATCCAAAATATTGATAATCCTCTGCCATTGTTGTGTAACATGTCATCTGTTCTCTAGTCTTCTTCAGTCTCGGCTCCATGTGAAGTAAAATTCTCTCTATAAGTGAAAGTGAAACTAAGTAGTTGTTAAAGGTGCAGTAGGGAATTAATTTATTCTGTGGATGCCTGAACACATAATTACACCAGTATCACTGACTACTACGGCAAGCCTATAGAATATTATTATATTTAATTATATATATAATAATAATTATAAATATTTTTTTCCTGTTGTACCGAAATCGTGACCTCAATACCGAGGTACGTACTGAACCGTGGCTTCTGTGTACCGTTACACCCCTAATATATATATATACGTGTGTATATATATATATATATATATATATATATATATATATATATATATATATATATATATATATATATATGTATGTATGTATGTGTGTGTGTGTGTGTGTGTATGAATAGGGTGAATACTAATGTACTCTGGTTAGAACTGACCCAAATGCTTGGCAGCCTCAACCACTGCCTTGGGAATTGACCCCAAAATTAAGATTTCAATGCTTCCTTGTTTTTAACCACTGCAAAAATCTGCATAAGAATATAGTTCATAGGAATAATAATCCAACATTCCTGTTGAAAACCAGTGACTTGTTATACAGAAAATGGATATTAGATTGATTATATTTGTGCCGTCAAAGCCCCCCGAAGAAATGGTATTAGGGACGGGACTCACTAAAACTTGGTATCTAATTTATTTGGGCACTTAACCCTTTCATTGCCACATTACAGAAGGTAGTGTACCCGTCGGTAGTGTGATAGTAAAGGGTTAACCTTCTGTAGTGTGGCAGTGAAAGGGTTAACCTGCTGTTGTGTGGCAGTGAAAGGGTTAACCTTCTATGTATTGTCGCGGTGAAAGGGTTAACCGTTTGGTAGTGCGGCGGTGAAATGGTTAAGGTGGGATGTGACAACCAATGACATTAAGGTTAAGGTGGAATGTGACAACCAATGAGCTTACAGTTGAGGTTGGGTGTGACGGCCAATGAGGTTAGAGGTGGGGTGTGATGGCCAATGAGGTTAGGGGTGGGGGCGTGACGGCCAATGAGGTTACGGTTAAGGGTAGGGGTGGGCTTATTACATGAAATACCATGTTTTTTAACTGTGGCGATGTGTCCCCCAGGGGAAGGAGGAGATGTTGACGAGCATCCCATTCGCCAGACCTCAGGACGCGGGTCCCTCCGTTGCCATAGTGACCAAAGTCAACCGCATCCAGGACCTGCTGGTGAAGAAACACGACGTGGAGCTGCATATGCACCTGAACCGGCTGGAGATCGCCCCGCAGATATACGGCATGTCAGTAAACACCCCTCTCCTCTCCTCTCTCTTTCTCTCTCTGTCTCTCTTTCTCTGTCTCTCTCTTTCTCTGTCTCTCTCTCTTCTCTCTCTCTTTCTCTGTCTCTCTCTCTTTTCTCCTCCTCTCTCTCTGTCTCTCCTCCCCTCTCTCTGTCTCTCTTATCTCCTCCTCTCTCTCTCTCTCTCTCTCTCTCTCTCTTCTCTCCCCTCTCTCGTATCTCCTCTCTCTCTTCTCTCCTCCCCTCTCTCTCCTTATCTCCTTCTCTCTCTCTCTTCTCTCCTCCCCTCTCTCTTCTCTCCTCTCTCTCCTCTCTCTCTCTCTCTCTTCTCTCCTCCCCTCTCTCTTCTCTCCTCTCTCTCTCTCTCTCTCTCTCTCTCTCTTATCCCCCCCCCTCTCTCTGTCTCTCTTCTCTCCTCCTCTCTGTTCTCTCCTCCTCTCTCTCTTCTCCTCTCTCTCTCTTCTCTCCTCAACTCTTTGTCTCTCTCCTCCCCGTCTCTCCCTTATCGCTTCCCCTCTGTCTCTCTCTTCTCTTTTCAACTATTTGTCTCTCTCTCCTCTCTCTGTCTCTCTTATCTCCTCCTCTCTCTCTCTCCTCTCTCTCTCTCTCTCTTCTCTCCTCCCCTCTCTCGTATCTCCTCTCTCTTCTCTCCTCCCCTCTCTCCTTATCTCCTTCTCTATCTCTTCTCTCCTCCTCTCTCTCTCTCTCTTATCCCCCCTCTCTCTCTGTCTCTCTTCTCTCCTCCTCTCTGTTCTCTCCTCCTCTCTCTCTTCTCTCCTCAACTCTGTCTCTCTCCTCCCCCTCTCTCCCTTATCGCTTCCCCTCTGTCTCTCTCTTCTCTTTTCAACTATTTGTCTCTCTCTCTCCTCTCCTCTCTCTCGCTCTGTACAAGTGATCAACCCACTGATTTACAGTAAAGATAGAGGAATACAAGCTCTCCATACAAAACTCAATATGTCTCAGTAGTGGACGGTAGGATAAGAAACACTATTTACAATCTGTAGGATGTGCAAAGAAAACATTGTGGGGAGGGATATCTATACAAGGGAATAGCATAATGAGGCAGTCAGTGGTGTTGGATTTCAGGTCCTCAGCCAGTAATCACCTCGTCACCTGTGGTTCCGTGAAGTTTCTGCACTGTGTTTATCTCTTGGTGATCGTACTGACTGATACCCTCTCTCCTTCCCCGTTTATACATTAGTCTCAAAAGAATTAAAAACACACTGGAAACAGGATACCTTTCCTTGGAACGTTATGTTTATTCCCATAAACATACTCTGTACAAGATGGAAAACAGTTCTGAAAGGTCCTTGAAATATATATTGAATTCATTATCTCTACAGTCTCTTCTGCTATTAGTCCGATGGTGGTTGAGGCCTAGTCGTTAGCTGAAGCTAGCCCTCATGGCCTAGGAGGGGGGAGGAGGCCCCTCCCTACGTGTCAGCCTTGTGTCCTTAGTCTGAGTCAAACCAGAAGAACTCCCAGCTATAAACTATAGTCCTTAGCAATGGCTGACCGCCCATAGCAACCGCGCAATGCCTCTGTCTCCTGACCTATGACCCAAGTCTCTCTCTCGCTCTCTACCCTGCCCCCATCACCTATAAGCGAGGACCCGACTGCCACAGCGCTTCACTGGTGTCTGTGGCTGGTGACCTTGGCACTATCTCTACCACCCTGCCTGCTCTGCTTATGGATAGTTCTAACACTGTCTTCCCTGTCTGTGTCAGAGTAAATGCTGTCATCTACAGATATTTACATTATGTACACATTGAAAAATAGGGCTATTCTATCAGTGGGTATTGTACATTTACATTTAGTCATTTAGCTGACGCTTTTATCCAAAGCGACTTACAAGTTCTGTACGACAAGCCATCAGGAAGGGCACAACTCTTATCAGCTGAGCAACAATGTTCATCAAAGTGTTGAGTGCTACAGTGTAGGTTAGTTTATTAGGAAAAGTGCATGACCGTACGGTTAGATATTTTTTTTCTTTTTTAATTCAGATAATGGTTGAAGAAGTGCGTCTTTAGTCGACAGCGAAATATTGGACGTGTTTCGGCTGTCCTAACAAGATACAAGAGATACAAGAGTTTTATTTGTCACGGCATACAGGTATACAGTGAAATGCGGGGGGTCTCGCCCGCAACGATGTGCAATAGTACAAGTAATAATAATAAGAGTCTAACCAATAGAGCGACATAGTGCAATAAACAAGTAAACAAAGTAGGCATATCGGTATCTGTACATGGGCTATTTACAGAGCATGGTAGGACATGCTAGGTCCTGTGGCAGTGCAGTACACTGTTAGCTACGGAGGAGGCATTGGGTCTTTATGTACACTGCTATACAATGCTATATTATACTACTATATATTATCAAGCTATACTATTCTTAAAGTGATCTTTCCTTCTGTAAAGTGTCCATAGTGTGAGCGTGTGCACTGTGCAGCATGAGTGAGTGTGTGCTCATATTAAAGTGGCTGCTAGTGTGTGAGCGTGTACAGTGTGTGTGTGTTGTGTGTGTGCTCATGTGTGCTTGTGCGTGGAGAGTTCAAGGCTGTGTTCAAGGCTCTGATGGCCTGGGGGAAGAAGCTGAGCCTAAGTCTATCTGTCCTCGTTACTGGTGCTCGCAGGCGTTTGCCTGACCGCAGCAGCGTGAACAGGCTGTTGTTGGGGTGGTGAGGGTCTTTCATTATCCTGCAGGCTCTGGATTTGCACCTCTTGTTGTATAGGACCTGCTGGGTTGGTAGTGCAATACCCGTCGTACGCTCGGCTGAGCGCACCACTCTCTGTAGGGCCTCCTTGTCCTGTGCCGTGCTGTTGCCATACCAGGCAGTGATGTTTCCAGTTAAGATGCTCTCTACAGCTCCGGAGTAGAAGGACTGGAGTATCTTCCCACTGGGGTGGGTAGTTCATTCCACCATTGTGGGGCAAGGACTGAGAATAGGCGACTTCTCTTTGATGACCCTCCCGGAGCTTGGATAGGAGTAGGTCTGTACAGTTACTAGACGCTTTATTTTTGTGTGTGTAAGGGTGTATAACAGTGATGCACAGATACCTGGTTGAAACAGGGTGTCTGGGAGAATTGCCCAGATACTAAAACCTGATACCAGGAAGAGCCTTGTGTCTCACGTCAGAAATCAAAACAAAGCTACTTGACTTTCTGCATTTTTGACACATAGAAAGTTGGATCTCTCTAATGGTGAAAAATCTAAAATAATCTTTTTCCAATAAACAAAACCCCTCCCACCCACTCCACAGACTTGACTGACAGGAGGAGCATGTTCAGTGCTAGGCTCACACTACCTAAATGCAGCACTGAACGGCACAGGAAGTCCTTCATTCCGACAGCCGTCAGACTATACAATGCATCACTGTGCCTCACTGCATCACTGAGCACAGAGTGACAGTTACAGTTACCATCTTTCTGGACTCTTACTTTTGAAACAACACTGTGCAATATTACACCTACTGTAGACTCCAGTATATGTTTACTGTATTTATTTACTGTATATTTTATTCTATTCTTATTCTTAGGCAATTTGTTCTGTTATTCTTATTCGTCTAAATGTTTAATGTGAGCGATTTGCAGTGTCAAATTTCCCTCGGGATAATAAAAGTATTTCTATTCTATTCTATTGGAATGGTTTAAGTCTAAACTATTGGGTGTCTGTCTGCAGGGGAGGAAACTAACTTTTTGGCTTACCAGCCAACTGGCGAGTATCTAATTTTTTTTACCAGCCAAACCGATTTTTTACCAGCCAAAAAAAATCGATAATTGTGATAATTACTTCTTTGTCTAAATTGATTTTCAATCATAGTAATAATCACACCGTGTCTCTACTCTTTAAAATATTTATTAGCATAAAACATTAATAACAGTGTCTCTACTCTTCACAATATTAGCATAAAACATATTAACATGAAAGAGGGATCTATTCTGGACTGGGTTGGGCTGAACTGGGCAGTGAAAGATGCTGGGTTGGACTGGGTTGGGCAGTGAAAGAAAAAAACGAAGTATGTTGTCAAGTGTATAGATAGATGTGAAATGTATAGATGTAGCAGTACTGTCTTATCTGTATGTCGTGTATGGCATATGTTATGATGAGTTGAAAATGGGGGACCCTGATGTAAACAAGACGAAAGTCTTTCTCTGGTCTGCATCCCCTTAACACTTTGACTGCCCAAGCTTAATTCCTTTTTACCCCCTTGAATGCCCAAGGCCACTTCAATGTTAACGTTAATATCGCCTAATCTATGTTTAAAATTATGGCTATGTGTCTAATCTGCCCGTCGCATTATCAATGACCTATTTCCAGTCAACATTGTCGAAGCAGATTGTTTTTTTATCGGTTCATTTCCGTTTCATAGCATTTAGAAAACCCCTCGTTTTCACGGAGAAAAAAGAGGTTTCCATGATAATCGCCTTTTACTGGAATATTCTAGAATGTTGTCATTGTTCGGCCTATTTATGAATCGTTTTCAAATAAACGCTAGATTATCGATAGTATATGTGTACGCATGCACGCTCGTGGCGCGCGCTGAAAATCGCTTCTCCTATTTCCTGGCGGCACGCACAGTCAAACAGCGATATCACATAATCACATACAAGCTTATATATCCGTGAAAACGGGTCTGATTATCCTTAGACTTGTAACATAGATTCCTTACCTGAGATCAGATGGTATCCAAATGGATTATTCCAATTCCTGATCACCATTTGAAAAAATCTGTCCTTTTAGTGATCCACTGTGTATACAGTAAAACACATATTTCCCGCGGGAACTCTTATTAAACATTATATATGTCCGCGGGTTGGCCAGTACTGCGGGAACTTTTATTAAACATTATATATGTCCGCGGGTCTTGTGCAGTGCTCTCGTGGCACTGTCAACTCGCCAGACTGGCGAGTGGTCTTCATGAATCACTCGCCAAACGTAAAAAATACTCATTTGGCGAGTAAAGTGGCCTAATTTCCTCGTCTGTCTGTCTGTCTGTCTGTGTCTGTCTGTGTCTCTGTGTCTGTCTGTCTGTGTCTCTGTCTGTCTGTCTGTGTCTCTGTCTGTCTGTCTGTCTGTGTCTCTGTGTCTCTCCAGTCGGTGGGTGCGTCTCCTGTTTGGCCGTGAGTTCCCCCTGCAGGACCTGCTGGTGGTGTGGGACGCTCTGTTCGCAGACAGCATCACTCTGGACCTGGTGGACTACGTCTTCGTGGCCATGCTGCTCTACATCCGGGACGCACGTAAGCTCCCCTCTGTGGCCCTCGGTCCAATCAAACAATGGCAGCTTTTCTCGTCCTCATTTTGTATTAAAGGTAGAATCTGTAATACCGTTAAACGGCGACCTCTAGGCAATTACATACCTTTTCTGTTTTGATCGGATGTGTGGGTTGGAGTTTAGTAACCTCCAACCTTTAGAAACCGGAGGTGGTCACTCTTTCGAAACTGACTGTCTTTTTGGTCTTATAACCCGAGATTGGAAGCATGTAATAGGTCAAGCGGTGTGTCAATCAAACGGTGGCCATTTTAGCTTTCAACCGATGTGTTGGTTGAGAGACAGTGACACCGACGGACTGCTGTAAAGAGTGTTGCACCATGCGACGGCCGTTGGAACGTTAAGTGGTTAAAGCAATAGAACACAAGAGGGAGTGTATTATAGTGAATAACATCACAGCCTTTGGTCACAGACATGAGCCATAGGTTACTACCGTAATTCCTCTAATAGTAACCGGTATTCAATTAAAAACCGGGTCTCTATTAATGACCGGGTGCGCTGTTGAGCTAAGCAATTATAAGCCGGCCTCCTAATACAAGCCGGGTTTCATGTATATTTGAGGAATTACAGTATTTCCCTCAACGGATTTACCATAGGCAATATATTTTGTTATTGTTATATGCTGGCCTGGCTGTGCAGTAAATACCATATAATGGTATGGTGTTAATGTTTACCAAGAGAGTAAGCCTACCTCAGAATTGTATAAAACTAAAGTTATTATTATTATTATAATACCAGTATTGTGATTGCACTATTTTACTTTATTTAACTTTTTTTGACCACCTGTAATTGCACTGTTTACTACCGTATTTCATACAGTACTTGGTTTCAATAAATGAACCCAGTACATTTTACTGGGTTCAAACTGACACAAAATGTTGATTTATTCATTATGATCCGTTTGAAAATTAGAAATATAGGCCTCTCTCTTATACATGCCTCCTCCTAATACAAGCCTGGTATCAGCTACAGTTGAAACAAATACAAGCCGGGGTTACTATTAGAGGAATTACGGTGTTACTTGGCCCCTTTCGGGACGGTGATGCACAGAGTGAATACACCGTCCCTTATACCTTCAGAGGAAAATCTCACAATTACCGCTGAAGAACTGGTCCTCAGCTAAACGCTCGGCGTACAAGTATCGCAGAGACATTTCAAAGGTACTCACAGTTGCACAAGGGTTTCGGACAGACAAACGCTAGGGTTTGAAAGCTCAGCGTTGCTAATAAACATTTTATATAATTTTTATAATCTGGTCAACACTGCTTTATTTCCGTCTTTGGGTGCCTGATGCGCATGCGCTGTGATCGCCGGAAATAAAGCCGTTTTGAGCAGTGTTGACCAGTTTATCAAAATAATTTAAAATGTTTATTAGCAACGCCGAGCTTTGCTGAGGACCAGTTTTTCAGTGTTAATTGTGAGATTTTCCTATGAAGGTATAAGGGACGGGGTATTCACTCGGTGCATCACCGTCCCGAAAGGGGCTACTACAGATGAATCCGTTCAGAATCAGGTCCCTTCTGCCACTCCTATGTCACTCCTATGTCACTTTAGAACTAGCACAGGTGTTAATTTTCGGGGGCTGGTGGCGTAAACAAAGCGAGGGTACTTAACTTAAGTGCTTCCCCAGGGAGGGGGTTGGGGGCTACTGCCCTCAGACCCCCAAGATCATTTGTATATGGGCAGTCTGACTTGGGCTACTGTACCATATATTAGTGTTGCAATGCATGATAAATAAACAGTGAAAAAAGCTAAGAAATTGGATGGGGCTGGGACATTTGGGACGAATAAAAATGTAAGATGAAAATCTCCCCAGCCTGTGGCAGGCAGTGGAGGTGTGAAATCCGGAACAATAGGAGTCACAAAGTGGAGTGGTGGAGTAGTCGTAGAGTAGCAGTAAATGCTGGACTTCTAAGGGCTTCTACTGTATGTTACTATTACTATAGCTAATTACATATTAGGGGTGCACCGATGTATCGGTCGGGTATCGGTATCGGCCGATAAGTGCCTTGTTGACTGCAATCGGCCGATAAGCTCAAATGTGCTGATGGCAGTAGCCGATAAATATCCATCAATTTGTGTAGCGTCAAGACAAAAAAAAGTTCACTTGCGACCTGCACAACGCCGTCCCCAGTCCCCCCCACACACACACACACACACAAGCTACTGCATCAAAGTTACTACTTATGATTAACAAGGCATTCGTTTTGTGGCATTAACGTTATATACCTAGTGTTACACATTCAATAACATCAGCATATTATTTACCCGAACGTAGCAATCGTTCATACTAGCTCAGTTCCTTCCGTTGCTCACAGAGCCCTGAGTTTTACCCATTCTGCAATCTGTTAATAACGTTTTCAATCAGACGCATGTATAGAAAGGCGTTGTTTTATTATAACATTAGTTGCAGTAAAATCATTATGCCTCATTTAAGTCATCCTGCGGAGCTAAAAGCTAAACGTCAGCCGCGCCGTGTTGTTGTTGTTGTAGAAAACCTCTCGTCAACTCAAAATCAATGGCGGACAAAAGCCGAAGTAAAAAATGTATACCGCTTGCCGATTGGTGATAACAGCAGAGGCGGGTGCAAGCGGTGTGTGACGTAATTGGCAGAATCGACTGTCAATCAAAACTTCATTGGTTTAGACAATAGTTTCTAGCTGCACACAGTTGCACACAGTTGCCACAAATATCGGAATCGGTATCGGCCCATTGTGTTAGTTGAACTATCGGTATCGGTGGCAAATTTTCATATCGGTGCATCCCTATTACATATACCATGTTTACTAGGGGTGTAACGGTACACAAAAACCAGGTTCGGTACGTACCTCGGTTTTGAAGTCACGGTTCGGTACAGGTTTTCGGTACAGTTGGTTACAGTTTGGCTTTCCATGTTCCACTCAGGGGTGATATAGTGTGCAGTTACTGTTAGGTAGGGCTGTCAACTAATATTCTATATTCAAATTAATAATAGACTTGTTACATTTTTTTTTAAAGATTATATTACCGGTAGATTGTGAAAAAAAACAGCCCCCGGTGGCCTGAATGCGCTGCATGGCGGATAGGAGACATGCAACGTCATTGAGCTGAATAACGTGCGAGTAGTAAGGAACAACAACAATGACCATCGGTCGTGAAGACAGTGATTTGCACTCTGAGCAATCTCAAGCCCCAGTTGGAAATACTTCGGATTTTTATTAACTTGTGGAACCTCGAGACAGTTTTATGCAAGCTATGTAAACTACAGCTGGCCTACCATCTTTTTTATGCTAACGCTATTTTGGGAGTTCTAGCGTCAAGAATGTAAGTAGCCTACTTTTCAGTTTTAGCACTTATTATATTGTAAATCATCCCTCAGGGTAAAACGTTATTGAATAGAGAAAACAGCTGTATGCAGGTCCCGTTTCATATCATTAATTTGATCTCCGAGAGACGGCCCCTTCTCAATCTAGCACCAATTCCACCTCACGCACCTAGTGAGAGAGGGTGTGTGTGTGTGTTCGTGTGTTCGCCACACTATGAGGCTATGCTAAATCACAGGTAATCTCTGTGTTGTGCGTGGGTTGAACGAACACCCGGCCCTTTGCGCAAATTATATTTTGGGAAGAAGGGGTGAACTTGGGAGTTTTGAAAAAAATTCTGCACGTGCGTTCCGTTAGTGGTTAACGTACCATTGCATTCGTTCGGTACACAGCGCGTACTGTACCGAAGGTCCAGTACTGAAACGGTTCGGTACGGATACGTGTACCTTTACACCCCTAATGTTTACATATACCACAAAATGTGGACCATACTTAACCTCTGACTGTCCGTCCCTCTGTCTTTCTGTTTGTCTGTCTCTGTCTGTCTGTCTGCCTCGTGTCTCTGTATGACTGTCTGTCTTTCAGTGATAGCTAGTAACTTCCAGACCTGCCTTGGCCTGTTAATGCACTACCCTCCTCTGGGAGACATCCATTCTCTACTGCACAAGGCTCTGTTCCTGCGAGATCCCAAGGTAACCACACACACATTTAGAATCTTTATTTATGTTCACATAAATACAACGTCTAAAGGATTTTATCACATTTGTGTTGGATGCACGCACATACATGCATTCATGTCGTGTTCATACAGACACTAATTTGCTCCAAATGCCCAAATGAAGAGGTAGGGTTCGGTGTCTTTTTGGAAATATTATTTAATACCATAACCTACTAATTTAATTATTTAATGGAAGCAGAATTGTATATGTGTGTGTGTGTGTGCCTGGGCCTTAATCCATTGGTTCTCATGTCAAGGACCCCCAAAGTGAGATGTAATTGGCCAGGGATCCCCAATTGTTAAGATTTTGTACCGGGGACCCCCATCTGAGAAGATATGTGTAGTTCGGCATGATGTTGTCTAGAATTCCATAACTGTCTATAATGTATGTAGGTAGGTGGAGAGCTAATAGTGCGGTGGCCTAATTGAACTGTTTCTGACTCGCTTTTGGTACCTGCTACTTCGTTCGTTTTCCACTGTAGGTAGTGGAAGTAGGGAGGGCATACATGCCTGCAACATGTAAACATACATTTTGGACCCGCAGAATACATTCTTTAATCAATATTTGGGGGGGGGGGGGGGGGGGGGGGGCGGAGCAATGCTTTTATTCTGCACCTTTGTAAAAGCTCTCATTTAAAATGATGTTGAGTAAACGGGCAGTTATAAATAAATAAGACAACCTAAAGTAGTAACGCAACAAGATAAAAACAAAGCTAAAAACAGAGGAAATCAGCTAAAACGGTTACAGATTGATACACAGTGGTTAGTGATCAGGGTTTTGAACTGTGCATAGATTTTGGAAGTGCGTTGGAGGATGTTCCATGAGTCAGGAGCGTCAACAGAAAAGACTGACCTTCCAAACTCTTGAGATCTCTTGAGCTTGAGATAACTGAAGCACAAGCCCATTATTTGAGCGAGTTAGATGGGGTCCAAAATTCCAAACCAGTAACATTGTGATGTAAGGTGGTAGCTTACCAATAAGGGCTTTGTAAATAAACAAATGCCAGTGTTTATTGCGCCTCTCTGCAAATGAAAGCTGGTTCTCTTTGTCTACAAGAAATCCAATTCTTTGTCGCAGCTTGCTGTCAATGATTGGTATTTAATGAACATTTCTCCTCAAGTCGGATGCCAAGATATTTATACTCGGACTCCCAACACCAGAACCACTCGCCAGTACTTCCTGAAGAGCATTAAAGGTTGCAAGTTATCAACGGCCAGTTTCACAGCAACACAATGGTATCATCAGCATAAAGATGGGCTTGACAAGCATTCAAGGAAGAGCCAATATCATTGGTATGAATGGTAAATAGGACAGGACCCAAAATGTTACCCTGTAGCACACCTTTTGTTATTGACAGAAATTCTGAAAATTGACTAGAAATTTCTCAACTTCACGCTGTCCCCTCCAAACAAATAATTCTGAAACCAATCGCACACCTTTCTATCCAAACCAATGCTAGATAATAAGAGCAAGGGATGATCAGCTGTATCAAGTGCTTTAGATGGATCTACAAAAAGGGCAGCACAGTGTTTCTTCCTGTCTAATGATTTGTAACTAATGACATGATGCTGTGATTATCTCTAAACCCAGATTGCTGCAGACTAAATACAGAGTGACTTGATTGATTGTTGACAGGGTAGTGTGGGTGGTAATTATTTAAATCATCTCACGCAGCATAGTTTCACATGATATGCGCGCTCACACACACATTATTATTACTGATTGGCTCAGATGTTAAAGGTGCTATAGATCCAATTGTATGTAGAGTAATAAAAAAATATATATATCATAAAAAAAAATGTGCGGGTCCAAAATGAATGTTATTTACATGTTGCGCGCATGTATCCCCTCCCTACCTCCCATTTCCCCATGTGAAATGCACCCGATTAGATAAATGACACGCCGGTGCTTTAGTGCGCCATCTAGTGGCTGAATGTTATCTATAGCACCTTTTAATTATCTTTACTGATCAAAATGACTGCACCATTCCTGGGGAGGTGATGTTGACTTTTAGCTTGTTACGCATCACTGTTGTAACTAGGGGTGTAACGAACGTATATCTCAATGTAAAACTGTCGACGACTCTCTTCTCGTTCTCCTCCCTAGGTCTTGTTAAAGGGTGGTATGGTATGGCTACTGCTGTTTGGCATCATGTTTTTTTAGGCTCATTCTCATTGTTCAGACTTTATAACTTTATAATTTTTCTGGGCGCAAACCGAGCTGTGTAGTCTATACCGCCCTGCAGATGCTAACTACAGTAACTATGCAAATGGTGAAACTGGGAAAAATGGCTATCCAGTGATTTTGTAGTTACTGTAATTCTTTATACCCTTTTTCTCTAAAAACAGAGCAAGATTGAACTCTGAAACTTTTCCCCAAGATAAAACAAAAATTGGAAGAGTTTAATTTCCCTTATAACTCGATTTTGAGTTACTGCGGTTAGCTTCTACAGGGCAGTATAATTAATCTATAATTAGAGCTCTGTAGAATGAATAGATTTTTTATGCATTACGTTTCTTTTTTAATAAATATAATTCTAATGGAATCGTGACCTCATTTGGTATGGAATCTAAGAATGTGTGTATCGTTACACCTCTATTTCTAACAAATGTTTGCTAACCAAATATTAGTTTGCTTTGTTTTTCTTATGACCCAGCGAAGGAACTAACTCTAGATGGAATAATGATTCTCTCACTCTGCTTAGAATAATGACGTGCAACACTCGCACTGCAGTCCAGACGAACTAGACTCTCCTTATTTGGTGTTGTGTGTATCAGACATTTTGGATGCTTGTTGTGACTGGTATAGAGAAGCTAACGCTGGGTGCTGATGGTTCTTGTAGAGTAACCCGCGGCCCGTCAACTACCAGTTCCAACAGAACCTGGACTACTACAAGACCAGGGGAGCTGAGATGGTTAACAAGAGCCGGTAACTGTCTCTCACACACACACACTAGGGCTGCAACTAATGACTATTTTGGTAGTCGACTAATCTGTCGATTAGTCGACTAATCGAAAAGAAATTATATAAAAAAGAAAATTAATAATAATTATAATTATATATATATATAATATTTTTTTATTTTTTTTGCACTGCCTATCTTTGTGAAAGTGGCTTCTCAGCTCTGGTCCAGCTGAAGACAGAGCAGAGGAACAGATTGGACATTGAGCATGACCTCAGAGTTGCTTTGTCTACCATCACCCCAGACTTTGAGACTCTTGTCAGGAGCAAACAACATCCCCAGTTATCCCATTAGTTCCCCCAAACTTACTGTCGGTCTGTTATGTTAAGCTAAGAAGTCTTCAGCTGGACCAGAGCTGAGAAGCCACTTTCACAAAGATAGGTAGTGCAATTTTTTTTTTAAATAATAATAATATACATATATTTTTTTTTAACGACTAATCGACGCAACAATTCCTCGTCGACGATTTTTTATAATCGACATCGTCGATTATGTCGACTAATCGTTGCAGCCCTAACACACACACACACACACCTACACACCTACATACACACACGCACACACACACTATACTGTCCATCTTCATACATATATCTGTCTTTGTGCTTTCTCACCCTCTCTCTCCCTCTCCTCTCTTTATAATATATATTCTGTCTCTCTCCTCTCTTCTCTATAATATATATTTCTCTCTCTCTTCTCTATAATATATATTCTGTCTCTCTCCCCTCTCTCTCTCTCTCTCTCTCTCTCTCTCTCTCTCTCTATCTCTATCTCTATCTCTATCTCTATCTCTATCTCTATCTATCTCTCTCTATCTACAGTACCGGTACCAGAGCAGCTCCTCTGAACATCAACAAGGTGTCCAGCAGTCTGATCAACTTCGGCAGGAAGCTCATCGCTCCGGCCGGGGGCTCCGGCGCCGTCTCGTCCATCAACAGCGAGGCGCACTCCGCCCCCTCCCCTGTCACCATGCCGACGCCCCGCCCCCTGCTGGCCGAGCCTCCGTCGGGCCAGGCCCCCTTAGCGCCCCCGAGCCACGCACAGTCCCAACACTACCGCCTGCTCAAGTCTGAGAGCATGCCAGTACAGCTCGGTAAAGGTGAGCCCAGGAGCACCGTGTAGCCTACAACGTGCCGACTGCTGGGATGTTTTAACTGTGCCACTAGAGGTCGACCGATACATCAGCACTGTTTTAATCGCTATCCTCTAGCACCCACTTCAATGATAGCGTTGTGAACGCATAATCTATGGGTTAAATTATGGCTATGTCTAATCTGCCCGTCGCTTATCAATGACTTGTTTGCAGTCAACATTGTCGAAACGGATTGTTTTTTAATCAGGTAATTTCCTTTTTATAGCATTTCAAAAAGCCGTTGTTTTCTTGAAAGTTTCAGGAAAATAGAAAGATTCCGTCATAATCGCCCTTTACTGGAATATTCTGGAATACACAAAAAAACGCTGTAATTTTTCGGCCTATTTATGAATCGTTTTCAAATAAACGCTCGATTATCGATAGTATATGTGTACTTATGCACGCTATAGAAGCGGGCTGAGAAATATATTCTCATTTCCTGATCGCACACACGCACTCGCAGCCACACACACATTATGGGACACGCTGAGATATGGGTGAAAACAGCTCCGATTACCCCAATAGTGGTCAAATAGATTCCTTACCTCACATCAGATGTTCTCCAAAAAGATTATTCCAATTCCTGATCGCCATTCCAAATATCGATCGCGTTTATTGATTTATTATTGGGTACTGTAAATATATATTCCACGTTGTTTTCCGCCTCGCAATCACTTCGGTATATTCAGATGCCTCGCCGGAAAAGTGGAATGAGGAAGCTGGACCCCCCCCCCCCCCCCCCCCCACAAGTCTAATACAATGGGGTGCAGTTACACAGGGATAGACGATAGGGTGCGGTATTTTCCCAATGGAGCTCAGAGAGAGTATTTTTCTCCCATCCCAATTTAGTCGTTTTGCCAATTCCCTTCCTGGTTGTTGCACACTTTTGCCCCCTACTGTCGGCCTGGGGAGGGAGAAGACTACCACATGTCTTCCTCCGATACATGTGGAGTCAGCCAGCTGCTTCTTTTCACCTGACAGCGAGGACTCTCACCGGGGGAGTGTAACGCGTGGGAGGATCACACTATCTCCCCCAGATCCCTTCCCTGCTGAACAGGCGCCCCGACCGACCAGTAGGAGTCGCTGTTTACAACGACCAGGATACATACCCCACCGGCTTCCCACCGGCTTCCCACCCGCTAACACTGCCAATTGTGTTAGTAGGGACGACTGACTAAGCCGGAGGTACCGCTGACAGCTGGATTCGATCCCAGAGTCTCTGCGGTGGTAGGCAAGTGCTTAGTCCGCTGCGCTACCCAGCCGCCCCTAGGTTAAAGTGTTATTAGATAGATTTTCATTTAGTTTTCGTCAGGGTTATTTCGTGAGGGGTGACCATTTTGGAAAACTTTGAACCATGGGAATTGTAGTTTTTGGTGGCCATTTTGTGAAGGACATCGCTAGCTGTCGATCTGCGTTGGAATTTTTCAGAACTACACTTCCTAAAAGCCTCTTTATGAATTTTTTTTATATCTTATTATTCGGGATAATAAACCACAACACTTAAAGGAAAACGCCAACATTTTGGGAAATTAGCTTATTTGCCATCTACCCTGGAGTTAGACAAGAAGATGCATACCTTTTTCTTCTCTGTGCATGCAGTAGGAGTAGGAAGACGTTGGGAACTAGGAACCTACTTCCAGTGACTGACGCTAAGCTAGGCTAACGGTGCACCTCTTCCTACTCCTACTGCATGCACAGAGAAGAACAAAGGTATGCATCTTCTTGTCTAACTCCAGCGTAGATGGCAAATAAGCTAATTTCCCAAAATGTTGGAGTTTTCCTTTAACGGTATTGCATTATTTTGAAGCACAGTTAGTTTATCTTCCCTATTTTTAGCATGCAGCAACAATTAGATTTGAAATTAGTTTCAAAACGGTTTCACCCTGATCAAAATAAAAAAAGTACAGTAGATTACAGTAGATTTCATTATCTGTTCTTATGCACGCCTGGTGATACTAAATCCAAATTGAACTCGGCCATTTGAAAGTATATATATATATATCAAGTCAAGTCAAGTCAAGAGTTTTAATTGTCACGGCATACAGGTATACAATGAAATGCGGGTGGTCTTGCCCGCAACGATGTGCAATACAGTGGTACATATAATAGAATCAAAAGAAGAAACAACATTGTGCAGTAACAGATAGCAGGTAACATGGAGTGACATCTCGGTATCTGTACATAGTTATTTACAGCGCATGTGTGACATGCTAGTTAGCTTTGGTAGTGCAATACACTGTTCCTGTTATTCTAATTTAAAGTGTCCTTTCCTTTGGCCATAAGTGTGCGTGTGTGCGACATGAGTGTGTGCCCGCTCATGTTAAAGTGTTAAGTGGCTGCTCGTGTGTGAGCGTGCACAGTGTGCGTGTCGTGTGTGTGTTCATGTGTGCTTGTGTGTGGACAGTTCAATGTTCTGAGCACTCAATGTACATTGTTCATGGCTCTGATGGCCTGGGGGAAGAAGCTGAGCCTAAGCCGCTCTGTCCTAGTAGCTAGGATTTGCAGGCGTCTGCCTGACCTCAGCAGCTGAAACAGGCTGTTATTGGGGTGGTGAGGGTCTTTCATTATCCTGCAGGCTCTGGATTTGCACCTCTTGTTGTATAGAACCTGCAGGGGGGGTAGTGCAATACCCGTGGTACGCTCGGCTGAGCGCACCACTTTCTGTAGGGCCTTCTTGTCCTGTGCCGTGCTGTTTCCATACCAGGCAGTGATGTTTCCGGTCAGGATGCTCTCTACAGCTCCTGAGTAGAAGGACTGGAGTATCTTCCCCGATACTCTGAACTTCCTTAACTGTCTCAGGTGGTAGAGACGCTGTTTCGCCTTCTTTACTACTGTGCCTATGTGTGTTGACCATGTCAGGTCCTCTGAGATGTGGACCCCCAGGTACTTGAAGCTGCTCACCCTGTCCACGGTAGCCCCGTTTATCATCAGTGGTGTGTGTGTCCCCTGCTGTCCTCTCCTATAATCCACGATCAGTTCCTTGGTTTTGCCAATGTTCAGGAGCAGGCTGTTGTCCTGGCACCAGCGTTCCAGTACCTCCACCTCCTCCCGGTAGGCCTTCTCGTCGTTGTCCGAGATCAGCCCCACCACCACCGTGTCATCTGCGAACTTCACTATGGAGTTGGAGCTGAACTTGGCCACACAGTCGTGTGTGTAGAGTGAGTACAGCAGGGGGCTCAGAACACAGCCCTGGGGGGACCCGATGCTCAGGGTGATGGTGTTGGAGGTCTGACCCCCCACCCTGACCGCCTGGGGTCTTTCGCTCAGAAAGTCCAGTACCCAGGCGCTCAGGGCGGAGCTCAGACCTAGCTCGATCAGCTTGTCCACCAGTCTGGTGGGGACTATGGTGTTGAACGCTGAGCTGTAGTCAATGAACAACAGTCTCACATAGCCCCCCTTCTGACGGTCAAGGTGCGAGAGGGTGCTGTGCAGTACCTGGGAGACCGCGTCGTCGGTGGACCTGTTTGTCCTGTATGCAAATTGCATAGGGTCCATATCACTGGGGAGGGAGGCACAAATGTGGTCCTTGACCAGCCTCTCGAAACATTTCATGACCACAGAGGTGAGTGCCACCGGTCTGTAGTCATTTGGACATGCTGGGGAGGGTTTCTTCGGCACAGGGATGATGGTAGACCTCTTGAAGCAGGCAGGGACCACTGACTCCGCCAGTGATTGATTAAATATGGCGGTGAACACAGGGGCCAGCTGGTTGGCACAGGTCTATATATATAGAATAGCAGGCTTATAAATTACCTTATTATAACCAATTCGCACATTTATATATATAAATGTGCAAATTGGTTATAATAAGGTAATTTATAAGCCTGCTATTCTATATTCTATAATAATATTTCAAATTGCATTGGTCCGGATGGGAGAATTCAGTACTGTATCTACAGAACCTTCTGTTTAATCATCTTCCCTTTATTCATTTCCTTTGATTTTTTGTACACATGATCGCAAGAAGGTACTGGACGAGATCAGTGGCAGTTCTTCATGTCTGGTCATTATTAGCATGGTGTCATTCACTGTCAAAGATGCAAAGAAAAATCATAATTCATATTCTCCTTTTTGTTTCATCACAATTTAAGCAAGCCTAGTAACAGACACAATATTTCTGACACTGGGAATACATTTACTGAGGTCCATAGATGTCCCTAGATACCAATAATATGCAAATGAGCCTTGTAGAAGTGTAGCAATATTCCATTTACTTAGGTATGTATTTTAGGCGGATTTTCAGAAAATAGGCTCCGGGTGGAAGAGATTAAGCTAGCTTAGATTTGATGGGAGAAAACATGCCAAGTGCTCGCTCGGCTATCTTAAAAAGTGTCCCTTGAGTTCTCACCTGGAGATATCAGAATGAACACGGGCTCAATAGAACCACACGAGACCACGCGTTACAGCCGGGCTAATTGATGCTTGTCGCGAATTGAAGCAGCGTTGAATTGTTTTGCGATATCGGTCGATTAATCTTCTTGCTTCTTATTATATTAGCCTTTTAAAAATCGGTCGACCTCTACTGTCCCCTCCTTAGTCAATTAGTCCATTAATTGGTCGGTTTTGTCTTTATGACTATTGGTTGGCTAAGAATTTCAGTTTGTCATTCTTTCACAACCTGCATAGTTGCACACAAAGACACCAGCGCTCCTCGTATATCACGACACAAAGACACCAGCGCTCCTCGTATCACGACACAAAGACACCAGCGCTCCTCGTATATCACGACACAGACACCAGCGCTCCTCGTATATCACGACACTTGTCGATTTCAGGCAACACTGAGCCCCTAACCGCCAGTTGCTTCATTTCCGCTTATTCATGTGAATTAACTGCATGTTCAAATTAACACGAGCATGTGCTTGTGTGTCTGGGTCTGTTCATCTGACGTGTATATCTGTGTGTACACTCTCATGCACATGTGAGTGTACATATGTGTGAGTGTACGTGTGTGACTGTGTGTGACTGTGTGTGTGAGTGTGACTGTGTGTGTGAGTGTGACTGTGTGTGAGTGTGACTGTGTGTGTGAGTGTGACTGTGTGTGAGTGTGACTGTGTGTGTGTGTGAGTGTGACTGTGTGTGAGTGACTGTGAGTGTGACTGTGTGTGTGTGACTGTGTGTGTGTGTGTGTGTCGCAGCAGCGCCTGACTCTTGTGTCTGTTAGATGTAGTTCCAGCAGAAGTCACTCAGGCCTCACCTCCAGCCCAGACTCACTCTGACACGCAAGGTAACCGCTGCCATGGCAACCGCTTGTGTGTACAAACCACCTGTTTTTTTTTTTTTTTTTTTGCACAGTTATTGACATTAAGTGTTTTTTATTTTATGTTGTGTGTTATTGCCGTCTTTTTCTGTTGGTCTTAACTCATTCTTAATCAATATACACAGAAGGTCACTGTCCCAATACACTGTCGACGTGCGCCAAGACAAACAACCCTTATTATTTTATTTATGTTAACTCTCACACCGGTGACGGGATGTGTGGCAACATGCCACCATAAAAAGAAAAAAAGTATTTTGAAAATCACTTTTTTGCCACACACACACACATCTTTATTTATATAGCACATTTACAACAGTTGTGTATAATAGTGCAAAAAGTGCAAATACAAATAAGTGCAGGGGTTCAGATAGAAATACTAAATAAAAGAAAGAAAAGTGCAGCAGATTACAAAAATAAGGCATAAAAAGACTAAAAGTAACAACTAGGGGTGGACGGTATGGTCTAAAATTTATATCACGGTATAATTTGAAGCATAGACGGTAACGGTATATATCACGGTATCATCGTTTTTGATAAAAAAAAAAATTATTTTATATAATTTTTTTTTTTTTTTTATAAAATATATATATTATATAATTAGACTTGTACTTGTATTATCTGCGAGACATCGCCACCACGCAACAAGCTCCACTGTCTGTGTGTACTCTAGTAGCCTCCAGCTACGGCCAGGATTCCCCGGAGCTGCACCTGGACCTATACTCGAGTAGCCTCGAGCAGAGCTACGGCCAGGATTCTCCGGCGCTGCACCTGGACCCTATTATATTGGAATAACGTTAGCAAGCCCTCAGCTCGAATACGCATCGAATCAGTGTTATAAGACATTGATATCAGGAGCTATCCGGCTAAGCCGGATATATAACGTTAATACAACGCCTCAGTGGATTATTTAGTTCAATGGGACATTTCGTTTTGAACAGTGAACTAACTTGCGTTAACGTGAGCTAACGGCTAACAGGTAGCACACACACGTCTCTCTCTACTAGACTTTGTGGAGCGTTTGTTGATGTCAGGAGCTATCGGTAGCTGGCCGACTAGATACCGTTCGGTTAGACAATGCCTCATCATGTATTAAACTAAAAGTGAATAGTTGACTGGGTCATTTTGTAACGGTAGCTAAGCTAACGTTAGCTCAGGGAGACGCCGCCGACAGCTGAGCTCCCGTGTCCCGTCCCACTAGACTACTAGATCCGTGTTTACATGCGTGCGGTAGGGGCTGGCACGCCCACTGCGCGAAGCCTCCTAAATAACTTTTTCCAGTTCGCACATATCTATTATCTATGACTAATTCTATCTATTTTTAGGGGCAAATGCGAGTGAAATAGTCGCGCTGTGGTTACATGACGTCATTGGTATTTTAGAGCTGCACTACCGGTTTAGACGGTATAGTCAAAATCCATACCGTAGAGCAAATTCATACCGTTTATACCGTATACCGTTTATACCGTCCACCCCTAGTAACAACCTAGGAGGCAGGCTCAGCTCTGGTTAACACTTTGAATGCCCAGCAGGGGGCGCACGTGCTTGAATGCCCACATCCACTTCAATGTTAGCATTAATATCGCCTAATCTATGTTTTAAATTATGGCTATGTGTCTAATCTGCCCGTCGCATTATCAATGACCTATTTCCAGTCAACATTGTCGAAGCAGATTGTTTTTTTATCGGTTCATTTCCGTTTCATAGCATTTAGAAAACCCCTCGTTTTCACAGGAAAAAAAGAGGATTCCATGATAATCGCCCCGTACTGTAATATTCTAGAACGTTGTCATTTGTCTGCCTATTTATGAATCGTTTTCAAATAAACGCTAGATTATCGATAGTATATGTGTACGTGTGCACGCTAGTGCCGCGCGCTGAAAATCGATTCTCTCAGTTCCTGATCGCTCTTAGAGTCAAACAGCCATATCACAAAAAAAAGAAAAAGCTTATATCTCCGTGAAAACGGGTCTGATTATCCTAATACTAGTCAAATAGATTCCTTACCTGAGATCAGATGGTATCCAAATGGATTATTCCAATTCCTGATCGCCATTCCGAAAATCGATCCTTTTATTGATCCACCGCGTATACTGTAAAAACACATAATCCCCGCTGCTCTGAGGGTCCAGCATGAAGCTGATCGACCCCGGTTACATGAGTGAGAAGTAAAATGTGGAGTCCGGGTCTTTTTTTCTCATTCATTTTCATTGAGTCCAATCCAAAAGGGTGAATTACCATCTGGGAGACGATAGGGGGCGCTTTTTTCACATCTGAGCGCCTGGGGTGTCTGATTTTCCAACGGTAGACTCGGTTGATGAAATATGAATTCAGATCGCTAATAAAAAAAATAACGAGAAAAAACGAATATTCTCGTTATGGGCACCCGAGAAAACTCGGTTTGGGCATCCAAAGTGTTAAAGGCCAGGGAGAATAGATGAGTCTTAAGCTAGGACTTAAAGACCTCAAGGGTCAGACGTAGCCGGCCGGTAATGTTATTCGGCGATCAGACTTGTGAATAAGATAAGATAATATGATCCTTTATTATTCCCCTTGGGGAAATTCGGGTGTCAAAGCAGCATGGGGGGGGGGATACAGGGTGGGGGATGCAGCAGTCGGTTGCACACGTCGAACGACCTGAGCCTCCTCAGGAAGAACAGCCTACTCTGTCCCTTCCTGTAGAGGGCCTCAGTGTTGTCCGACCAGTCCAGTTTTTTGTTCAGGTGAACTCCAAGGAACTTGTAGGACTCCACCATCTCTATCCTCCTCCCCTCCGAGGATTATGGGAGAAGGGGGACCCTTCCTACCTCTCCGATAGTCCACCACCAGCTCCTTTGTCTTGCTGACGTTGAGTTGGAGCTGGTTTCTGTCCGACCACCGTACGAAGCTCTCCAACAGAGCCCTGTATTCAGCCTCATCGTTATCCATGATGTAGCTGACGATGGAGGAGTCATCGGAGAACTTCTGCAGGTGGCACGTTCTTGTGTTGTAGCAGAAGTCGGCGGTGTAGAGGGTAAACAAGAAGGGTGACAGCACGGTTCCCTGGGGAGCGCCGGTGTTGCTCACCAGCACCAGAATAAATAACACTTAAAGGGCCGCTTCACCAACAAACAATACAGGTTTATTTTGCACATAATCTCACACACATCTAAAAACAGTTATTGAGAGTTAATGAGTTTGAATTATGGCCACGAGTGATGTCATCGGGGACATTGCATTAAGTTGTGTTAATTAAAGCGGCGTGAAATTATAAGGTAGCGGTCCCTAGACTCCCTATACAACAAAAGGTATTGCTATTTTTTCATCTACATATCAGCTGTAATTAACACAATACAAGGATCCAATGCCACCGATAACATCAGTGTTGTGCTTTTCCCCCCATAAAATGATTGATTCATGAATTTATTCATTAAAAAATAATAATGTGCGGGTCCAAATTAAATGTTGTTGCAGGCCCCCCCCCCCCCCCCCCCCCCCCTTCCCCTACTTCCTATTTCCACGTGTGCAATGTACCTGATTGGTTTAAATGACATGCTGGTGCTCTAGTGCGACATGTACTGTCGCCTCACAGCAAGAAGGTCCAGGGTTCGATTCCGCTTGGGGACCAGGTTTCCATGATGCCAGGTACCCAGGTGGGGTATCTCCCAGGCCTTTCTGTGTGGAGTTTGCATGTTCTCCCCGTGCTCGCAAGGGTTTCCCCCCGATAAGATAAACCCAATGGAAAAACATGCACAACAGATCGCTAACGCTGTGGCGTCCTTGACGAAGACGGACAGGAGCACTTGGATTGGTCCCCGGGGGCGTGGCTCACGTTGACGCCCAATCTGCTCCCGGCTGCCCATGGGGGGGAAGGACAACGGGATGGGAAAAGTGCAGAGAGACATTTCATCGGCGACTCAGTACATGTGTGTGTGTGTTCCTGTGGGTCGCTGCATGACAAATAAAGACTTCTAGTCTAACAATTATTATTATTAATTACTGGCTGAATTATATCTATAGCACCCCCCCCCCCCCCCCAATCCAGCTTTAGCATTAAAAACACCCCTTTTTCATCATCTTGCAGGCAAAACTCTTGTTTATGAAAATAAATTGCACATGGCATCTCTTTCTTGGGGGGGGGGGACCCCAGGGGCATTCTGGGTGAAAGCGTTTTGCACAGTCGTCTCTGACGCCATGTGGTTTCATCCAGAGACGGTCCCCGGAGACGCCAGCCACACGATCCAAAAACATCAGCATCGTTTTACACACCGTGACCGTGAAAGAGGATCTTTTGGACCTGCGTGGTGCTGTCGATAGGCAGCATGTAATACTAGCCTATGAACAGCAGGGGGAAACAAAGGCTCCCTCTTTTAGTATAAATTGTGACGGAATAAGGGAACTACTGTTGTGAACATATCCTGAAGTGCTCGTCTTGTATTTGTGGTTTGCACTTTATTACAAGAGATGGTGAATCTTAATCATTTGTGGTTTTGTGTTGTAGTAGTTGCTCTGATTAGGTTTGCAGTTGTGTCGTGTTTAGGAATGCACCAATTGAACATTAAGGCTGATTCCAATAATACATGTTCTGTTATTGCCCATGACCCATATCTACTGATATTGATATAATGTGGTCTGTATAAACAAAATAATTGTTCATACTGAAACCACTGAAAATACTGTACAATGGAAATACGGTAAAAAAAAATTCCATTTCTGCAATCAATTTGAATGCTCTTGTGCTCATGAAAGTACCAAAACTAAATTAGCGTGGTGAGAAGAAAACACAACCCTCCACCGCTTGACAGAAATAATCACCACAGTTATTCATATCTGGCCAGTTCTGCCGATCAGGCCCATACTGATCAATACAAAAAAAATCACAGTTCTAGTCAGATATGGTCGTTGATATATATTGTGCATCCCTAGTTGTGTTGAAAATGTTTTAAAGGAACACGCCAACATTTTGGGAAATTTGCTTACCGTCTTCTTCAGAGAGAGACAAGAAGATGGATACTGTACCAGTTTCCTCTCTGTGCGTTCAGTAGAAAGCTATCTGGCTGCATGTTAGCCTAGCTTAGCACAATGAATGGAAGCGGACATGGCCGGTTAGCCTTTGGAAGAGATGTTAGTTGGACAATGCTTAGGGCTAACTTAAGTTTGTGCGCTTGTGAAAAGTCTTCTTTCCTTCACCTTCCCTACAGATTGGCTGTCTTGACTCACTGTCTCTCTGCTTCAATCATCCCTTCTGATCCTAAATTCACCGCCTGCATCCTAATCCATCCTAATCCATCCTAATTCATCTGTGCACTTACAAACTGCTGCTTTTCTCGATCCTCCGATCTCAACTGGAGAAGAGGGCGGGTTTGAGATGGGTCAATTGAGCATTTCAGTATTGGGGCCCCCCCCCCTCAACAGATGCGGCAAAACCGGCATAAAAATGTCCTCAAAGTTAACTAGTTTCTCCAGTACTTTAAAGTTTACTTTTAGGAGACGGGAGCTTTATGCCACAGCAGTGAAATATTGAAATAATTAAAATTATATCACTATGGGAACACGAACCTGATTGAACCTTTCCCTTCTCCGAGTCTTTATAAATCTAAATTAAGTTGTAAACGGTTATAAATGAATGAATACATGACGTTACTTTATTCTAAGTGCATAGAGGTAGGGTGATGGATTTTGGATTGTATTTCTAAATGGTTCATATTGTCTTTTCCTGCTATTGTAGAGTATCCCTTTATTTGCCTTTCTCACTCTCTTGTTTCTCTCTCCCTGTATATCCGTCTGTCTCTCCCCCTCTCTTTTTTTATATCTCTTTCTCGCCCACTTTCCCTCTTTCTATATGTTTTCTCTCCGTCTCTCTCCCAGGCCAAACCTCCAGGACTGTAAGCTCCTCCCCCAGCATAGAGAGCCTACCCGGTGGGCGCGCCCAAGCCACAGCCTCCCCACCCCTCCCTCCCTCCAGAGGAAGTGATGTCAGCACTTCGTCCCCGCCCCTCTCCGCCAACAAGAAGGAGTCTTTCTTCACTCGCTCGCGTTCCCACAGCAAGTCCCTGGGCAAGAAAGAGACTGTGAGCTGCTGCTTAACACTTTGATTGCCTAAGGCTAAATTCATGATATACCATAGGTTGCCAGCTCTATTTGTCTATGTAGAAGTTCCCCTTCTTTGCAGGGCTATAACTTTTTAAATTCTATTGCTAAATTGCCATTATTAGGGCCCATTCAATGTCCTATATGTATTGTTCAGGGTGTATGAACGTTAAACTTTTTCATTCACATATTCATACTAAAATATGATCTAAAGTATAAGTATGTTTTCATCTCTTTCTGCAGCTTTCTCCAGAACGTGATTTATAGCCCCAAATGCATTATATTGATGATCAAATACAGTTTGATAGCAATCGGCGCGATATAAAAAAATCCAACTGGACGGACTTCTGGAAGTTACTACACGTAATCTGATGTTGACCGGATGGCCGAGGGGGCGTTTATAATTCCGTGGGCAGCGTTATACCATTCATCTAATGTGGGTAAAATGTTCATCATAGCAGTTAGTATCGTACACATTGAAAAATAATGCTGAATCTTACCGTATCTTCCTTGCGCCGTTGGGCGATGAGCGTGGAACAGACATTTTCCTATTATGGGATATAGAAATATCCGGTCCATTTCCAGGTTGTATAATAATATATACGTCCAAATCATGTTGTTTTTTCTAGTTATTTGCAGAGATCGATGTTCACTGTGTGAAGACTGAGTCTCTCTAACACTAGCGAGTGCCCGGACCCCATATGGAGTGAGTCAGGGGCGTAACTGACGCCGGGGACATCGGAAAGTGTCCCCCCCACGTTTTACCGTCCAAAGAGCTGAGTCTGACTACCTGTTCTATTATTATGCAAAAAGCAGTAGATGGGGGTCGCATTCTTGCCCTGCACGGGCCAAGTACCCACTCGCTAAAGTACTTGTCTTTGCATAATAATAGCTTGGGTCGTCAGCCTAGGTGTGTTAAAATACGTCAAACATATTGTTTACACTGTCTTTCTTCTATTATAACCCTCCCAAATCATATTCAGAAAGTATCACAGAGACTTCTATTGACCAAGGAATTAGTTATTATTTCGCGGTTTATTCACATAACGTTATATTGTTTACACTGTCTTTCTTCTATTATAACCCTCCCAAATCATATTCAGAAAGTATCACAGAGACTTCTATTGACCAAGGAATTAGTTATTATTTCGCAGTTTATTCACATAACGTTATATTGTTTACACTGTCTTTCTTCTATTATAACCCTCCCAAATCATATTCAGAAAGGCACACACATATTCCAGTTAACGGTATATTTTTTTAATGATTCGTTATGGCGTAATCAATACTTCCATGCGTATAAATTGCGTTCGCAACCTCCGTGTTTTGGGGGTAGTCATCAGAAACCTCGGATCCGGGATTCGCTCCCATCCGTCGGGCAAGAACTGTGGGTTTTCAGCCTCTCTCTGGAGCTTAACGGAGTTTCTGGAGGAGTTTCTGGAGGAGCTTGTCGCGGCTCATGCGCACGCTCAACCAATCGGAGAGGGGCTTCGCTCAACCAATCAGAGAGGGGTCTGCAGAAATAGAGTTCAACCAATCAGAGAGGGGTCTGCAGAAATGCGGCTACGAAATGTAGAGGCCCTAACCCCCCCCCCCCCCCATCGACGTCACTCGCCACGCCCCCAAATCTGTCCCCGGCACACATTGAGAGAGAGTTACGCCACTGGAGTGAGTCCTACCGGGTTAAAGGTAACATCCGTTTTTTCGATCTGCCGATCGGCCACCAGATGGCGGTCTTGAACCGCTAGAGGATTGAGAGGAGATCACACTTGTGTCTAAGGCCCCCGGAAAGGAAATATGATTCCGATCACAGATTTTTGAAATATTGATATCAAAGACGAGTTACGGCGTCTTCGGCAACTTGAGCATGGCGGGGAAGGACGCCTAAAAGCGTCTTCCGGCAGTTAAAGTGTTAATCACATGTGTTCTACTGGCTCTCTGTCTCCATCATGCTCTCTCTCTGTCTCCATCATGCTCTCTCTCTCTGTCTCCATCATGCTCTCTCTCTGTCTCCATCATGCTCTCTCTCTCTGTCTCCATCATGCTCTCTCTCTCTGTCTCCATCATGCTCTCTCTCTCTGTCTCCATCATGCTCTCTCTCTGTCTCCATCATGCTCTCTCTCTGTCTCCATCATGCTCTCTCTCTCTCTGTCTCCATCATGCTCTCTCTCTGTCTCCATCATGCTCTCTCTCTCTGTCTCCATCATGCTCTCTCTCTCTGTCTCCATCATGCTCTCTCTCTCTGTGTCTCCATCATGCTCTCTCTCTGTCTCCATCATGCTCTCTCTGTCTCCATCATGCTCTCTCTCTCTCTGTCTCCATCATGCTCTCTCTCTGTCTCCATCATGCTCTCTCTCTCTCTGTCTCCATCATGCTCTCTCTGTCTCCATCATGCTCTCTCTGTCTCCATCATGCTCTCTCTCTGTCTCCATCATGCTCTCTCTGTCTCCATCATGCTCTCTCTCTCTGTCTCCATCATGCTCTCTCTCTCTCTCTGTCTCCATCATGCTCTCTCTCTGTCTCCATCATGCTCTCTCTCTCTGTCTCCATCATGCTCTCTCTCTCTGTCTCCATCATGCTCTCTCTCTCTGTCTCCATCATGCTCTCTCTCTCTCTCTGTCTCCATCATGCTCTCTGTCTCCATCATGCTCTCTCTCTGTCTCCATCATGCTCTCTCTCTCTCTGTCTCCATCATGCTCTCTCTGTCTCCATCATGCTCTCTCTGTCTCCATCATGCTCTCTCTCTCTCTCTGTCTCCATCATGCTCTCTCTCTCTCTGTCTCCATCATGCTCTCTCTCTCTGTCTCCATCATGCTCTCTCTCTCTCTCTGTCTCCATCATGCTCTCTCTCTCTCTGTCTCCATCATGCTCTCTCTCTCTGTCTCCATCATGCTCTCTCTCTGTCTCCATCATGCTCTCTCTCTCTCTGTGTCTCCATCATGCTCTCTCTCTCTCCATCATGCTCTCTCTCTCCATCATGCTCTCTCTCTGTCTCCATCACGCTATCTCTGTCTGTCCATCACGCTCTCTCTCTGTCCATCACGCTCTCTCTCTGTCTCCATCATGCTCTCTCTCTCTGTCTCCATCATGCTCTCTCTCTGTCTCCATCATGCTCTCTCTCTGTCTCCATCATGCTCTCTCTCTCTCTCCATCATGCTCTCTCTCTGTATCTGTCTCTCTCTCTCTGTCTCCATCATGCTCTCACTCACTCACTCTCTCTCCATCATGCTCTCACTCACTTCCGTGCTGTCGATGGGCAGCATGTAATACTAGCCTTTGAACAGCAGGGGGAAACAAAGGCCCCATCTTTCAGTATAATTTGTGACAGAATAAGGGAACAACTACTGTTGTGAACAAACCCTGAAGTGCTTGTCTTGTATTTGTGGTTTTTATTGCATTTTGGATTTCTATCACTTCCTCATCAATGTCATCTTAATCTCTATTCTATCTGCCTCACTGCCCCTTTCTCTTGTTATTTCATTCTCTCCATTGCCATTTCTCTCCTTGACTGTGTGTGTGTGTGTGTGTGTGTGTGTGTCATCAGGAGGAGGACTTAGATGCCCAGGTGTCCTTCCTACAGGGTCAGATCAATGACTTGGAGGCCATGAGCAAGTACTGTGCCAAGATGATGAACGCACACATCTGTGAGTCATTATTACTACTACTACTATTTCTACTACTAGTACTATTACTGCTGCTACTACTACTATTGCTACTACTACTATTTATACGACTACTACTACTACTATTTCTGCTACTAGTACTACTACTAGTACTATTACTGCTACTACTACTATTTCTACTATTGCTACTACTACTATTACTACTATTTATACTACTGCTACTAATACTACTATTTATACTACTGCTAATAATAATATTATTAGTACTACTACTATTAGAACATTCATTTGGGGGGGGGATTATTTGAGCTATCTGTTAACTCATTGACTGCCACGCTGTTTTCCCATCTTTACTCCCTGGCGCCAGCATTATTGACCATTTTCACGATGTTTGCGGACCCATCGTATATTCTATATTATAGCTATGGAGACAATAGTATGGCTCATTTGACAGGCACTATTTATAGTCCAACATGGACAAACCAGTTCATTTCTACATACTTTCATTTGTGCGCTATTCCACTCAAAACATCGCCCCGTTTCAAAATAATCTCACATCTTTTTTTGTTCAGTCAAGTTTCAAGTTTCAAGTTTCTTTAATAGTTGTCATACAGAAGTACAGAATACTTTCATACAAAATGCTTCTTACTGTTGCGCTCCAGAGACTGTGCTAGACAAGATAGTATCAAATAACATAGTATAGCATGTAATTTAGAAGTAGAAAAGTAGAAAATGAGGTCACAGTGTTCAGTATGGACATATGTACAATGTTCGATGCAGGATAGACGTAACTGAGTTACCATATAATAATATACAATACTATGCAGTGTACTAATGTACAGTACTATATAGTGCAAAGCAGAAATGGGATGAGGTACAATTTAGGTACAATTTACAGTAAGGTGTACGAGTTGTAGTGCAATCCTTCATCAATAAATATAAAGTGTGGGGAGTGGGTGCTACAGTGTGTTTGTTTAAAGTGAGTGTGTGCTATAAAGTGTGTGGGGTGGGTGCTACAGTGTGTTTGTTTAAAGTGAGTGTGTGCGTGTGGATGTGTGTGCTATGTGCGTTTGATGGTTGTTGTTGTGTAGTGTTCATTGTTCGTTTAGCAGCCTGATGGCCTGGGGACAGTCATCTACAATATGATGTGTCTTTATTGGTAAAAATGCTTTATTCTTTGTAAAGGTTACACAAATTTGCATACTAGCTCCACAAACAGGTGATCATTCTGGGAATAGTTTTATTAAGATTTTTGACCCTCAAAACATGGGTCTAGACAACCTACTTGTTCAGTTATTTGCAATATTGTCTGAAATAGCGACATTCATTTTTTGATGATGGTGTCATTAATTTGCATATAAATGATACATGGGACACTGACAGATTTTTGACATAGCCTATCATTTTCTAAAAAATGTATCCGATCTAGAAACACAGGTTAACAATATATGTCCAGGGGGTGCATGATAGTATCCGCTTTCCTACTCAACTAATTAGTAAACATGTGATTATTTTGTATTGATGGCACAGATGAGATTTGCATGGGCAAAATTACATAGAAACATGTGATCACTCTAGGGATAGTGTTATTGTGATCTTTGACCCTCAAAACATGGGTCTAAACACCTAATTTGTTCAGTTTTATGCAATATTGGCTGAGAATCATGAAACTGTTTTTTTTGCGCTTTCTTTTGATAATTGCGTCCTTAATTTGCATAAATGATACATGGGACACTCTGACAACTTCTTAACATAGCCTATAATTTTTTACACCTTTTTTCCATTCTAGAAAGTCTGGTTAAAAGTATATTTCCGGGGGGTGCATGATACCCCCCTCTATCTACTAGACTACATTAGCTACATAGCTAACCAACTAAATACAATACAGTGGTATCCTGAGGTAACGTTAAATACAACGTTTGCTAGTCGTAATTACTGGACACACAGGGACAAGTTAAACATCAATCAATTAATTTATTCCAACAGGTAGTTTGAGCTGCTTGTGAGCCGAGGTCTTTCTCCTCTCCGTTGGAAACTAATGACGTTACGAAAAGCACCGAGCCGGCCGACACAAGTTAAGCTGCTAGCAACAGACACTATAACACTTCCGGTCGGGGGTTTTCAAAATAAAACAGGAAAGACATTTATTTTGTAAATTTGTGGCATGCACTTATTATCTTGAGACGTTTTTGGTTTTACCCAAACCTAAAAACGAAACGAAAACTAAACGGATCAAAATCGTTTTAGTGTGGCCATGGCCTTAGTCAGAAGGTACTCTAAAATGAATAATCCCAGTAGTTCCATCGCGATCGCCATTAGTCGTGTGCATTGGGCCTGGCCTATAATACGGGAAACAATAGGTTTCAGGCGAGCAGATCGGCGACAGCTGTGTGCTGATTCACTTTGAGGGGGAGGGGATTCCTGCAGCCAGAGGTACCTCAGTACTGAAAGACAACTGAGAGACCCAGTTCAAAAGGTAGGCGATACTGCCACCTGTCGGGATTTGAGAACTCGTTTTTGGTGCTCAGCGGTTGGATTTGAAACACGAGAATTCTCGTGTTTGGCGCAGAAAGAGTTAAGAGATGTCTTATCATCTTTTCTGATTCTGAAAATGAAGTCTCTGCACATGATGCTTTGTATCAAATTGTCTTCAGGAAATTCTGCTAATACAGGTACATTATTTAGCCTGGTATTGGCCCCCGATATATAACACCAGTGTCTTTATCAGTGCATCCCTGTTTTGCTTACAAAGTTACAAACCCGGTTACACATGGTTTTAGTATTGGGAGAATTGTCTCAATATTCTCCCACAAGCTGCAATCATTATTTTCGGCCCACTGGGGACAGTATGGAGCCACTCTAAACAAACCCTTAATTACTCTCAAAAGGAAAGCCATCATTTTGAAACTATGATTAGCTGAAAACATGCACGTTTTCGTGCATGATTTACTAGATTTCAACTACAATAAATACGACTTTCCTGGTTGTTAATTAAACAAGGTAGGTAAATACTTCACCTACAAACGTAACACTTGACAATATTAGATGTAGTTATTAGGGATGCTCGATATTGGCTTTTTTACCTATACCGATATTGTCCAACTCTTAATTTCCGATACCGATATCAACCGATATCAACCAATACCGATATATGCAGGGTTTCCCCCCCCCCCCCCCAAAAATGGAATAAGTTCAGGTAATTAACATTACATATCTCTTGTTGTGGAGTTAACGCAACATTATGCATACTTTTGACAATAAATAAAATCTGAATTTGTTCTTACTTGCTTGCCTGGGTAAATAAAGATTATAGAAATGTAAAAAAAAAAATTATAAAAATAAAAGAAAATTGAAAACCGATACCAATATTTTCCGATATCACATTTTAATGCCGATATCGGCCGATAATATCGGTAGGCCGATAATATCGGACATCCCTAGTAGTTATGGTCACTGGAACAACACTTTTAAAATGCATAGGTTTATAAAATGGGTGGAGCTAAAGTGTGGGCCGGGTTTGTCAACAAGGAAAATAAATGATGGAATAACAACAGACTGGCTGCTGGTGGAGCGGGCGTGGGGCACTGTGACTCTCTCTCTCTCTCTGTCTCCATCATGCTCTCTCACCCCCTCTCTCTATCTCCATCATGCTCTCACCCTCTCTCTGTCTCCATCATGCTCTCTCTCTGTCCATCATGCTCTCTCACCCTCTCTCTCTCTATCTCCATCATGCTCTCACCCTCTCTCTGTCTCCATCATGCTCTCTCTCTCTGTCCATCATGCTCTCTCACCCTCTCTCTTTCTCTCCATCATGCTCTCTCACCCTCTCTCTCTTTTTCTCTCCATCATGCTCTCTCACCCTCTCTCTCTCTCTCTCTCTCTGTCTCCATCATGCTCTCTCTCTCTGTCTCCATCATGCTCTCTCACCCCCTCTCTGTCTCCATCATGCTCTCTCTCTCTGTGTCTCCATCATGCTCTCTCTCTGTCTCCATCATGCTCTCTCTCTGTCTCCATCATGCGCTCTCTCTCTGTCCATCATGCTCTCTCACCCCCTCTCTCTGTCTCCATCATGCTCTCTCTCTCTGTGTCTCCATCATGCTCTCTCTCTGTCTCCATCATGCTCTCTCTCTGTCTCCATCATGCGCTCTCTCTCTGTCCATCATGCTCTCTCACCCTCTCTCTCTCTTTCTCTCCTTCATGCTCTCTCACCCTCTCTCTCTCTGTCTCCATCATGCTCTCTCTCTGTCTCCATCATGCTCTCTCACTCTCTGTCTCCATCATGCTCTCTCTCTGTCTCCATCATGCTCTCTCTCTCTCTGTCTCCATCATGCTCTCTCACCCCCTCTCTCTGTCTCCATCATGCTCTCTCACTCTCTGTCTCCATCATGCTCTCTCTCTGTCTCCATCATGCTCTCTCTCTCTCTGTCTCCATCATGCTCTCTCACCCCCTCTCTCTGTCTCCATCATGCTCTCTCTCTCTGTCTCCATCATGCTCTCTCTCTGTGTCTCCATCATGCTCTCTCTCTGTCTCCATCATGCTCTCTCTCTCTGTCTCCATCATGCTCTCTCACCCCCTCTCTCTGTCTCCATCATGCTCTCTCTCTGTGTCTCCATCATGCTCTCTCTCTCTGTCCATCATGCTCTCTCACCCTCTCTTTCTCTCCTTCATGCTCTCTCACCCTCTCTCTCTCTCTCTGTAGAGAGTAGGTGGTCATCAGAAGTTTGGAAAATGTAAAAGCTGCAATAACTCTTCTAACGGTGCTTTTTAAACAGGTTATTGGTGAACACCGCATCTTATAATTGTGTTCCTCTTCAGGTAAAATCCAAGATGTGATTCTGGAGGAGAACCTGCAGAAAGAGGATGAAGTGCTGGTGTCACTGGCAGGACTCAAACAGGTGAGTGTGTGTGTGTGTGCACATATTTTGTGCCTTTGTGTTTGTTTGTTTGTGTGTGTGTCTGTGTCTCGGTTGTGCACGTCAATTATTAATATACCCTAAAACTAATAGCCTGACCTTGAGTGTACTGTACTCGCTACAATGTGAAGATCACCCTGGCTACTATAAGAGACGCATGATTTGAAAGTCTGCATTTATTAGACGTTTTAAATGATTATTTGTGTATAAATAGTTTGCTTTGGTTAGTGATGCCATCAAAAACCTGGACGTTCTGTTGTCTATTTCTCTCGTCTCTGACGCAAACCCGATATTCTATTTGGTTTCACTTGTACGCCCCCCCCCCCCCCCCCCGTCAGGTCAAGGACATCCTGAAGGGGGCGCTGCGTTTCAACCAGAGCCAGCTGGAGGCGGAGGAGAACGAGCAGATCACCATCGCCGACGACCACTACACCTCCACAGCGGCCAGCATGCAGAGAGCCAACCGGCGCCGAGGCGACCAACAGCAGCTGGACGGCATCGAGCGTCAGAGCAGAGACTCGGACCAAGACGGCAGCGCGAGCGTGGAGGAGAGGGAGGAAGAGGAGAGGGAGGAAGAGGAGAGGGAGGACGAGGAGCAGACACGTACGCTGCCAGAGCAACAGGTCAGTCACCAGAGTAACAGGTCGCCATAGTAACAGGTCGCCAGAGTAACAGGTCAACAGAGCAACAGGTCACCAGAGTAACAGGTTAACAGGTCACCATAGTAACAGGTCACCATAGTAACAGGTCACCAGAGTAACAGGTCACCAGAGTAACAGGTCACCATAGTAACAGGTCACCATAGTAACAGGTCACCATAGTAACAGGTCACCAGAGTAACAGGTCACCATAGTAACAGGTCACCAGAGTAACAGGTCACCAGAGTAACAGGTCACCAGAGTAACAGGTCACCAGAGTAACAGGTCACCATAGTAACAGGTCACCATAGTAACAGGTCACCATAGTAACAGGTCACCAGAGTAACAGGTCACCAGAGTAACGGGTCACCATAGTAACAGGTCACCAGAGTAACAGGTCACCAGAGTAACAGGTCACCAGAGTAACAGGTCACCATAGTAACAGGTCACCATAGTAACGGGTCACCATAGTAACAGGTCACCATAGTAACAGGTCACCATAGTAACAGGTCACCATAGTAACAGGTCACCAGAGTAACAGGTCACCATAGTAACAGGTCACCATAGTAACAGGTCACCATAGTAACAGGTCACCAGAGTAACAGGTCACCATAGTAACAGGTCACCATAGTAACAGGTCACCATAGTAACAGGTCACCATAGTAACAGGTCACCAGAGTAACAGGTCACCATAGTAACAGGTAGGGGTGGGACGATACATCGATCCAGATCGATACATCGATGTAATTATCAATGATCGAATCGGATCGATGCGATGTAATAAGATCGATTCATATCGATACTCTTATTTTGAAAATCCTGTGGCGAGTCTCATATCCGCCCAAGAACAACAGCAGTAGCTCCGTGTGTGTAGATGTTACAGCATAGCATTCTCCCTTTCTGTGTGTGTGTGTGTGCGCGTCTTTGGAAAGACCAGATGAGGTCAGAGGAGTTTGATGTTTAAATGTTATTTAAACATAAACAATATAATACATAATAAATGTAGGCCTATACATGATCATGCAACATCAACAAATTGTTGTAGGAACGGTTTGGGAGAGGGAGGTAGGGAGGGGTTTTAGGTTGTGAGTTTTGAGTTCCAAAAAATTTTGCTTAAAGTTTAAAGCTCAATATATCAAAACGTGGCACTTTACAGTGAACGGGAGGTCTATTTGTATTAAAAACAATATTGATTTTCTTTTAAATGTCTGGAAGAGCTCAAAAATACAAATGTCAAATGATATTTTCATTACCTTTTTTTGGTTGATCTAAATGTTACTGATTGTGTTAAATGGGCATATGATATCATCTCATATCGATTGCAGGCACCTGAATCTAATCGTATTGTATCGTGAGAGACTTTGTGATATCGACAAATATCGTATCGTTGTCCAAAGAATCGATATCGTATCGTATCATGATGAAACTGGTGATTCCCACCCCTAGTAACAGGTCACCATAGTAACAGGTCACCATAGTAACAGGTCACCAGAGTAACAGGTCACCAGAGTAACAGGTCACCATAGTAACAGGTCACCAGAGTAACAGGTCACCAGAGTAACAGGTCACCAGAGTAACAGGTCACCAGAGTAACAGGTCACCAGAGTAACAGGTTACCATAGTAACAGGTCACCATAGTAACAGAGTAACAGGTCACCATAGTAACAGGTCACCAGAGTAACAGAGTAACAGGTCACCATAGTAACAGGTCACCATAGTAACAGGTCACCATAGTAACAGGTCACCAGAGTAACGGGTCACCAGAGTAACAGGTCACCATAGTAACAGGTCACCAGAGTAACAGGTCACCATAGTAACAGGTCACCAGAGTAACAGGTCACCAGAGTAACAGGTCACCAGAGTAACAGGTCACCATAGTAACGGGTCACCATAGTAACAGGTCACCAGAGTAACAGGTCACCAGAGTAACAGGTCACCAGAGTAACAGGTCACCAGAGTAACAGGTTACCATAGTAACAGGTCACCATAGTAACAGAGTAACAGGTCACCATAGTAACAGGTCACCATAGTAACAGGTCACCATAGTAACAGGTCACCAGAGTAACAGGTCACCAGAGTAACAGGTCACCATAGTAACAGGTCACCATAGTAACAGGTCACCATAGTAACAGGTCACCATAGTAACAGGTCACCAGAGTAACAGGTCACCATAGTAACAGGTCACCATAGTAACAGGTCACCATAGTAACAGGTCACCATAGTAACAGGTCACCAGAGTAACAGGTCACCAGAGTAACAGGTCACCAGAGTAACAGAGTAACAGGTCACCATAGTAACAGGTCACCAGAGTAACAGGTCACCAGAGTAACAGGTCACCATAGTAACAGGTCACCATAGTAACAGGTCACCAGAGTAACAGAGTAACAGGTCACCATAGTAACAGGTCACCATAGTAACAGATCACCAGAGTAACAGAGTAACAGGTCACCATAGTAACAGGTCACCAGAGTAACAGAGTAACAGGTCACCATAGTAACAGGTCACCATAGTAACAGGTCACCAGAGTAACAGAGTAACAGGTCACCATAGTAACAGGTCACCATAGTAACAGGTCACCATAGTAACAGGTCACCAGAGTAACGGGTCACCAGAGTAACAGGTCACCATAGTAACAGGTCACCAGAGTAACAGGTCACCAGAGTAACAGGTCACCATAGTAACAGGTCACCAGAGTAACAGGTCACCAGAGTAACAGGTCACCAGAGTAACAGGTCACCATAGTAACAGAGTAACAGGTCACCATAGTAACAGGTCACCATAGTAACAGGTCACCATAGTAACAGGTCACCAGAGTAACAGGTCACCAGAGTAACAGGTCACCATAGTAACAGGTCACCATAGTAACGGGTCACCATAGTAACAGGTCACCATAGTAACAGGTCACCATAGTAACAGGTCACCATAGTAACAGGTCACCAGAGTAACAGGTCACCATAGTAACAGGTCACCATAGTAACAGGTCACCATAGTAACAGGTCACCAGAGTAACAGGTCACCAGAGTAACAGGTCACCATAGTAACAGGTCACCAGAGTAACAGGTCACCAGAGTAACAGGTCACCAGAGTAACAGGTCACCAGAGTAACAGGTCACCAGAGTAACAGGTTACCATAGTAACAGGTCACCATAGTAACAGAGTAACAGGTCACCATAGTAACAGGTCACCAGAGTAACAGAGTAACAGGTCACCATAGTAACAGGTCACCATAGTAACGGGTCACCATAGTAACAGGTCACCAGAGTAACGGGTCACCAGAGTAACAGGTCACCATAGTAACAGGTCACCAGAGTAACAGGTCACCAGAGTAACAGGTCACCATAGTAACAGGTCACCAGAGTAACAGGTCACCAGAGTAACAGGTCACCAGAGTAACAGGTCACCATAGTAACGGGTCACCATAGTAACAGGTCACCAGAGTAACAGGTCACCAGAGTAACAGGTCACCAGAGTAACAGGTCACCAGAGTAACAGGTTACCATAGTAACAGGTCACCATAGTAACAGAGTAACAGGTCACCATAGTAACAGGTCACCATAGTAACAGGTCACCAGAGTAACAGGTCACCATAGTAACAGGTCACCATAGTAACAGGTCACCATAGTAACAGGTCACCAGAGTAACAGGTCACCAGAGTAACAGGTCACCATAGTAACAGGTCACCATAGTAACAGGTCACCATAGTAACAGGTCACCATAGTAACAGGTCACCAGAGTAACAGGTCACCATAGTAACAGGTCACCATAGTAACAGGTCACCATAGTAACAGGTCACCATAGTAACAGGTCACCAGAGTAACAGGTCACCATAGTAACAGGTCACCAGAGTAACAGAGTAACAGGTCACCATAGTAACAGGTCACCAGAGTAACAGGTCACCAGAGTAACAGGTCACCATAGTAACAGGTCACCATAGTAACAGGTCACCAGAGTAACAGAGTAACAGGTCACCATAGTAACAGGTCACCATAGTAACAGGTCACCAGAGTAACAGGTCACCATAGTAACAGGTCACCAGAGTAACAGAGTAACAGGTCACCATAGTAACAGAGTAACATGTCACCATAGTAACAGGTCACCATAGTAACAGGTCACCAGAGTAACAGAGTAACAGGTCACCATAGTAACAGGTCACCAGAGTAACAGAGTAACAGGTCACCATAGTAACAGGTCACCATAGTAACAGGTCACCATAGTAACAGGTCACCAGAGTAACGGGTCACCAGAGTAACAGGTCACCATAGTAACAGGTCACCAGAGTAACAGGTCACCAGAGTAACAGGTCACCATAGTAACAGGTCACCAGAGTAACAGGTCACCAGAGTAACAGGTCACCATAGTAACAGGTCACCATAGTAACAGGTCACCAGAGTAACAGGTCACCAGAGTAACAGGTCACCAGAGTAACAGGTCACCAGAGTAACAGGTCACCAGAGTAACAGGTCACCAGAGTAACAGGTTACCATAGTAACAGGTCACCATAGTAACAGAGTAACAGGTCACCATAGTAACAGGTCACCATAGTAACAGGTCACCATAGTAACAGGTCACCATAGTAACAGGTCACCAGAGTAACAGGTCACCAGAGTAACAGGTCACCATAGTAACAGGTCACCAGAGTAACAGGTCACCATAGTAACAGGTCACCATAGTAACAGGTCACCATAGTAACAGGTCACCATAGTAGCAGGTCACCATAGTAACAGGTCACCATAGTAACAGGTCACCATAGTAACAGGTCACCATAGTAACAGGTCACCAGAGTAACAGGTCACCAGAGTAACAGGTCACCATAGTAACAGGTCACCATAGTAACAGGTCACCATAGTAACAGGTCACCATAGTAACGGGTCACCAGAGTAACGGGTCACCAGAGTAACGGGTCACCAGAGTAACAGGTCACCATAGTAACAGGTCACCATAGTAACAGGTCACCATAGTAACAGGTCACCATAGTAACAGGTCACCAGAGTAACATGTCACCATAGTAACAGGTCACCATAGTAACAGGTCACCATAGTAACAGGTCACCATAGTAACAGGTCACCAGAGTAACAGGTCACCAGAGTAACAGAGTAACAGGTCACCATAGTAACAGGTCACCAGAGTAACAGGTCACCAGAGTAACAGGTCACCATAGTAACAGGTCACCAGAGTAACAGAGTAACAGGTCACCATAGTAACAGGTCACCATAGTAACAGGTCACCAGAGTAACAGAGTAACAGGTCACCATAGTAACAGGTCACCAGAGTAACAGAGTAACAGGTCACCATAGTAACAGAGTAACAGGTCACCATAGTAACAGGTCACCATAGTAACAGGTCACCAGAGTAACAGAGTAACAGGTCACCATAGTAACAGAGTAACAGGTCACCATAGTAACAGGTCACCATAGTAACAGGTCACCATAGTAACAGAGTAACAGGTCACCATAGTAACAGGTCACCATAGTAACTGGTCACCAGAGTAACAGAGTAACAGGTCACCATAGTAACAGGTCACCATAGTAACAGGTCACCATAGTAACAGGTCACCAGAGTAACAGGTCACCATAGTAACAGGTCACCAGAGTAACAGGTCACCATAGTAACAGGTCACCATAGTAACAGGTCACCAGAGTAACAGGTCACCATAGTAACAGGTCACCAGAGTAACAGGTCACCAGAGTAACAGGTCACCATAGTAACAGGTCACCATAGTAACAGGTCACCATAGTAACATGTCACCAGAGTAACAGGTCACCAGAGTAACAGGTCACCATAGTAACAGGTCACCATAGTAACAGGTCACCATAGTAACAGGTCACCATAGTAACAGGTCACCATAGTAACAGGTCACCATAGTAACAGGTCACCAGAGTAACAGGTCACCATAGTAACAGGTCACCATAGTAACAGGTCACCATAGTAACATAGTAACAGGTCACCATAGTAACAGGTCACCAGAGTAACAGAGTAACGGGTCACCATAGTAACAGGTCACCATAGTAACAGGTCACCATAGTAACAGAGTAACAGGTTAACAGGTCACCATAGTAACAGGTCACCATAGTAACAGGTCACCAGAGTAACAGAGTAACAGGTCACCATAGTAACAGGTCACCAGAGTAACAGAGTAACAGGTCACCATAGTAACAGAGTAACAGGTCACCATAGTAACAGGTCACCATAGTAACAGGTCACCATAGTAACAGGTCACCAGAGTAACAGAGTAACAGGTCACCATAGTAACAGAGTAACAGGTCACCATAGTAACAGGTCACCATAGTAACAGGTCACCATAGTAACAGAGTAACAGGTCACCATAGTAACAGGTCACCATAGTAACAGGTCACCAGAGTAACAGAGTAACAGGTCACCATAGTAACAGGTCACCATAGTAACAGGTCACCATAGTAACAGGTCACCAGAGTAACAGGTCACCATAGTAACAGGTCACCAGAGTAACAGGTCACCATAGTAACAGGTCACCATAGTAACAGGTCACCAGAGTAACAGGTCACCATAGTAACAGGTCACCAGAGTAACAGGTCACCAGAGTAACAGGTCACCATAGTAACAGGTCACCATAGTAACAGGTCACCATAGTAACAGGTCACCAGAGTAACAGGTCACCAGAGTAACAGGTCACCATAGTAACAGGTCACCATAGTAACAGGTCACCATAGTAACAGGTCACCATAGTAACAGGTCACCATAGTAACAGGTCACCAGAGTAACAGGTCACCAGAGTAACAGGTCACCATAGTAACAGGTCACCAGAGTAACAGGTCACCATAGTAACAGGTCACCATAGTAACAGGTCACCATAGTAACAGAGTAACAGGTCACCATAGTAACAGGTCACCAGAGTAACAGAGTAACGGGTCACCATAGTAACAGGTCACCATAGTAACAGGTCACCATAGTAACAGAGTAACAGGTTAACAGGTCACCATAGTAACAGGTCACCATAGTAACAGGTCACCAGAGTAACAGAGTAACAGGTCACCATAGTAACAGGTCACCATAGTAACAGGTCACCAGAGTAACAGAGTAACAGAGTAACAGGTCACCAGAGTAACAGGTCACCAGAGTAACAGGTCACCAGAGTAACAGGTCACCATAGTAACAGGTCACCAGAGTAACAGGTCACCAGAGTAACAGGTCACCATAGTAACAGGTCACATAGTAACAGGTCACCAGAGTAACAGAGTAACAGGTCACATAGTAACAGGTCACCATAGTAACAGGTCACCAGAGTAACAGGTCACCATAGTAACAGAGTAACAGGTCACCATAGTAACAGGTCACCATAGTAACAGGTCACCAGAGTAACAGAGTAACAGGTCACCATAGTAACAGAGTAACAGGTCACCATAGTAACAGGTCACCATAGTAACAGAGTAACAGGTCACCATAGTAACAGGTCACCATAGTAACAGGTCACCAGAGTAACAGAGTAACAGGTCACCATAGTAACAGGTCACCATAGTAACAGGTCACCAGAGTAACGGGTCACCAGAGTAACAGGTCACCAGAGTAACAGGTCACCAGAGTAACAGGTCACCATAGTAACAGGTCACCAGAGTAACAGGTCACCATAGTAACAGGTCACCATAGTAACAGGTCACCAGAGTAACATGTCACCATAGTAACAGGTCACCATAGTAACAGGTCACCAGAGTAACAGGTCACCATAGTAACAGGTCACCATAGTAACAGGTCACCAGAGTAACAGAGTAACAGGTCACCATAGTAACAGGTCACCATAGTAACAGGTCACCATAGTAACAGGTCACCATAGTAACAGAGTAACAGGTTAACAGGTCACCAGAGTAACAGGTCACCAGAGTAACAGAGTAACAGGTCACCATAGTAACAGGTCACCATAGTAACAGGTCACCATAGTAACAGGTCACCATAGTAACAGAGTAACAGGTCACCATAGTAACAGGTCACCAGAGTAACAGGTCACCAGAGTAACAGGTCACCAGAGTAACAGGTCACCAGAGTAACAGGTCACCATAGTAACAGGTCACCATAGTAACAGGTCACCAGAGTAACAGGTCACCATAGTAACAGGTCACCATAGTAACAGGTCACCATAGTAACAGGTCACCATAGTAACAGGTCACCAGAGTAACATGTCACCATAGTAACAGGTCACCATAGTAACAGGTCACCATAGTAACAGGTCACCATAGTAACAGAGTAACAGGTTAACAGGTCACCATAGTAACAGGTCACCATAGCAACAGGTCACCATAGCAACATGTCACCATAGTAACAGGTCACCGTAGTAACAGGTCACCATAGTAACAGGTCACCATAGTTCAGTTCAGTTCAGAGTTTTTATCTGTGTTTAGAAGAGTGTGGGTTACCAGATAGATTGTCACGTTCTTCCAGTCCTTATCCTTTTAGCTTACACTAGTAATTCCTTAATATAGTAGCACTTGAGTTAATACACAGGTTTTGGTGTCGGTTTTGCACATAGGTTGCGGGCCTTGAGCCAGGGTCGTAACAATTGGGCCTAGGTTAATTTCCTTTTATCTGTTGCTGTTGTTATTTCTTCAATAATATTCATTAAGGCAGTCGCTGTTGATCTGTTTTGCCTAAAGCCATACTGGCTTTCGCTCAGCAGTTTGTTCTTTTCCACAAAACCATCTAACTTATGCGAAAACAGTTTTTCAAGCACTTTCGAGAACTGTGAGAGCAATGACACTGGTCTATAGTTAGTGAAGCTGTGCTTATCTCCTACTTTGTAAAGTGGGATCACTTTTGCTACCTTCATCCTGTCTGGAAAAATACCTGTCTGAAAAGAAAGATTACAAATATAACAGAGGTTTGATTATACAATCAATTGTCGTCTTCACTATAATCATATCTATCCCATCACTGTCAATGGATGTCTTATTCTTTGACTTTAATACAATGGACATGATTTCTGCTTCACTGACATTTCCTAAAAACATAGACTGCAGTACTTTACTATCTCCTCTCCATCCTTCCTGTAATGGTTCATCGTGTTTTTGAATGGCATCTGCCAAATTTGGCCCCACATTCACAAAAAAAGAGTTAAATTCATTAACCACCTCATTCATGTTTTTTATAGTCTTACTATTACTAATGAAATGGCTAGGCATTTTTATGGACGCTGATTTATTTCCCATTACCTTATTTAGAATGTCCCATGTGCCCTTTATATTATTTTTATTTTCGCCTAACAATCTATTGTAATAATCTTTCTTGGCCCGTCTCATAATGAATACTAACTTATTCTTATACACTTTGTATTTAGTTTCAGCAGCCTTTTTTCTACATTTGATAAAATCTCTATACAGTTTGTTTTTCTTTTTACATGCATTCTCTAACCCCTTTGTTATCCATGGTTTTCTATTGTCATTACTTCTTTGTTTATGTTGAACCATTTGGCAGTGCCTATCGTAAAGTAACAGAGTAACAGGTTAACAGGTCACCATAGTAACAGGTCACCATAGCAACAGGTCACCAGAGTAACAGGTCACCATAGTAACAGGTCACCATAGTAACAGGTCACCATAGTAACAGGTCACCATAGTAACAGGTCACCATAGTAACAGGTCACCAGAGTAACAGGTCACCAGAGTAACAGGTCACCATAGTAACAGGTCACCATAGTAACAGGTCACCAGAGTAACAGGTCACCATAGTAACAGGTCACCATAGCAACAGGTCACCAGAGTAACAGGTCACCATAGTAACTACTAGGCTACTATGTCTATACTACTAACTACTAGGCTACTATGTCTATACTACTAACTACTATGCTACTATGTCTATACTACTAACTACTAGGTCTATACTACTAACTACTATGTTACTATGTCTATACTACTAGGCTACTAGGTCTATACTACTAACTACTAGGCTACTATGTCTATACTACTAACTACTAACTACTAGGTCTATACTACTAACTACTATGTTACTATGTATATACTACTAACTACTAGGCTACTATGTCTATACTACTAACTACTAGGTCTATACTACTAACTACTATGCTACTATGTCTATACTACTATCTACTATGTCTATACTACTAACTACTATGCTACTATGTCTATACTACTAACTACTAGGCTACTATGTCTATACTACTAACTACTAGGTCTATACTACTAACTACTATGCTACTATGTCTATTACTAACTACTATGTCTATACTACTAACTACTATGCTACTATGTCTATACTACTAACTACTAGGCTACTATGTCTATACTACTAACTACTATGCTACTATGTCTATACTACTAACTACTAGGTCTATACTACTAACTACTAGGCTACTATGTCTATACTACTATCTACTAACTACTAGGTCTATACTACTAACTACTATGTTACTATGTCTATACTACTAACTACTAACTACTAGGTCTATACTACTAACTACTATGTTACTATGTATATACTACTAACTACTAGGCTACTATGTCTATACTACTAGGCTACTAGGTCTATACTACTAACTACTAGGCTACTATGTCTATACTACTAACTACTAACTACTAGGTCTATACTACTAACTACTATGTTACTATGTATATACTACTAACTACTAGGCTACTATGTCTATACTACTAACTACTAGGTCTATACTACTAACTACTATGCTACTATGTCTATACTACTATCTACTATGTCTATACTACTAACTACTATGCTACTATGTCTATACTACTAACTACTAGGCTACTATGTCTATACTACTAACTACTAGGTCTATACTACTAACTACTATGCTACTATGTCTATTACTAACTACTATGTCTATACTACTAACTACTATGCTACTATGTCTATACTACTAACTACTAGGCTACTATGTCTATACTACTAACTACTATGCTACTATGTCTATACTACTAACTACTAGGTCTATACTACTAACTACTAGGCTACTATGTCTATACTACTATCTACTATGTCTATACTACTAACTACTAGGCTACTATGTCTATACTACTAACTACTATCTACTATGTCTATACTACTATGTACTCTGAGTGTAGCACTCAAGTTTGACTCTGCTAGACGAACAACACCACTTAGCCTTACAGCCAGAGTTATACCCTTCCTGCTGACTTGTTGGACACAAGTTGTTTAGGTTAAAAGTGTCGGCTAAATGATCCGATGTAAACGTAGAGACACAATAACCACAGAAAGGTGTCGTCGTGTGTCCCTCAGGCGCCGTCCTCCCAGGGCTCGGAGGGCAAGAACTGGGACGACTACATCCTGGTCTCTCAGGCGGGGGACCTGCAGGCCCCGGAGGGCGGGGGGGCAGGGGGCGGCGGGGGAGCCGAGCGCACCCCTCCGGTCAGACGGGGGCGCGGCGCGGTGCGGATGGAGCCGGAGGGCGCGGCGGGGGCCTTCCTCGACCCCCTGATGGGCGGAGCCGCCTCGGGATCCTCCAGCCCCGACGAGGGCTCCACCAATAGCAAAGACTCTGACTTCACCATCGTCAACCCCAATGACCTGTGAACCCCCCCCCTCCCCAGGGAAGAACCCCCGCCGTCTCAGGATACTGACCTGAGATCAGCCGGGGGGGGGGTTCTGATCCTACGGTGGAAGAGCCACTGGAGCCACACGGCTGGCTAGAAACTTGCACATGTGTGGACTGAGATCTGGGAAGGCGAGCTGAGGCCGGTCAGTCAGTCAGTCAGTCACCAATACCTTATAATCTGTCTCTCTTCTTCTTGGTTCATCTCTACGACTTTTAAACCGTGTCTAACTACTGTCTTGCTAGCTCCTCTACCGTACACGCCCTGTCGTCTTGCTATGCTTCGGGGGCCTTCTTCTGTGGTTCGTGTTCAACCCTCACCTTATTACTTTTATTGGTGACGCCTCCCCTGTTCTACCAAGAGAGGGCGCCACCGGACTACTTAGTGAATCGCCGATGTTATTGCTCTCAAAACGGATGGACTTCATAATGCATTTATTCAATTGGAAATGGGGGAGATCTCAAGCCCCCCCCCCCCCCCCCCCCCCCCGCCAACTCGTGTAATAATTTGTAATAATCCAATTTGAGTGTAATGCTCGTCTCTTGCCATATCGCTGTGTTTATAATGCCTGTCTGTCTGTCGCGTCAGAGAATACTGTCTCCATCAATCTGATCTGAAACCCGGTGAAGGAGGCTGTCGTCTTTCATCACTAGGGATGCATTGATACTGGTGTGGGATACCAGGTCGACACGCCGCACTAGAAATGGATATTGGTATCCGTGAATGTCCCCAATACATTTAGTAGATTATTTAGCATTTTTCTGCACATAGAAACATCATGTTAGATCTCTCAAATGGAGAACATTTTATATTATATCTCGATCATTCTTTTTCCAGTCACCCAAACGAATGATCCAAGTATACTGGTTCACTTACTGTATGTAATGAGTCACGGATTGGGTCGGTAAAGGGATATTTCACTTTTGTAGAACTTTTTAAAAATCAGTAGTCTTGCCATCTTAAGGTAAGTAAACTAGCGACATCTGCCGTCAACACCTCCAGTCCTCCCAGGTGGCAGGCTCCTCATTCACTTCTATTCATTTTGGAACCAAGTCTAAATATAATACTTCTGAAGTATAAACAAACTATACAGCAATATTATTCGACATGATTATTTCTTTCTGTGTCAATGGTACTTTTTTGTTTGAGCTAATGTCATTTTCAAATGATCAGTAAAGGAACTATTTCACACTTGAGGTGTAGTTTGACCAACTGTCAACTTTTCACAGAATGTTTAGAATCTTTTCTTCCAGCAAGGCAGCAGGTAACCATGGTAACTAACCACTCCCCAAACATTCCATGCAGGGCAAAGATACACTGCACACTCTAAACCTGCAACAAATTGACCGGATCTGCTTTTATTTTTCAGGAATAATAAAGAGAATAAATCTGAAGACTCATCAAATGCCAAAACAGACATGTATATTTGACTCAGAATTGTGTTTTATGGAAATATGTACAGCAGTAGTTTAATCTATACTTGGTTCAGAACTATGGTATTTACACTTGGTCCCCAAAATCAATGGAAGTGAATGAGGAGTCTTGACACCTGGGGGAGGAATGGTGGTGTTGACGGCAGACGACAGGGACAGCGGTGGTCACTAGTTTACCTGTAGATGACCTTAGATGGAGGTAAATCTGCTGAAACTTGAAGTGAAATATCCCTCTTAAGTAATCCCTCATAATCTGTATTTGTGGTGGGAAAAAGTGGTATCAGCGCATCCTTATTGATCACTGATCCAAGGTCAGTGCTGTCTCATTGCATCAGTTGACATCCTACTCACCCTGATCCCAAGCCAGTGCCTACAACCATGTTGTCCTCTCAAACCACCTCTGTTCTATATGTTTTTGTTACCTTAACATTTCTTTTGTTTTTAAAAAAATATTTTAACCCATAGACCTACATTTCCTGGTTTAAAACGATGATTAAATTATGGAATAAGATTGTCCTTTGTTTCTTTCTTTTTTTATTGATCCCATTACGACACATTTTATGTGGTAATTAACCCTAGATTTCCTTTTATTTTTCTCATGTTGTCGATGAGTTCTCTTGCTTCCTGTGGTAGCCATGTAAAGCACAGAGGACACGCCCCCCTCCCTAGCTGATCATCCTGCAGTATAATTAACTGTAGACCAATAAATGAACATTGCTCTTCATACAGTCGAGTGTTGTTTCTTTGCAGAGTACAGTGTGTGCTGCCGTTATAAGTGGACGGATGTGGAATTATGTGTGTGGGTGTGTATTGTTTGTGAGAGAGAGCGGCTGCATCTGCAATGTCACGCCGTGCGCTCCCTCGAATTTTTTTGTTTGTTTTACTCACGGCCCTTTTTTGAGGGCACTCCATCCACCCCCCCTCTTCGGGGGACAACTTTATTATTTATTATACATTTGAACTATTTACAGTCCAAAATGGGAGAAAAAAAAGTGTAGTAAAATAAGAAACAGTTTGACATTTCATTACCCTCTCAGAGGGGGGGGAACTCAGACTAGACACTGACAAACAAATGACGACTAAAGACAACGAATACACATGACAAGGGAAGGGGGCGGGGGGTAAGTAAAGTAGGGGGTGAGGAGGGGGATTGAGAGAAGGGTGGGTTGTCGAGTGGATGGCTCACAGGTCAATCTCATGTGATTAGGAGCCTACCCCTAGATTATCCACGAGCAATTCCCACGTTATTAAATTGTGAGACTTCGGTATGTATGATCAACGGTTAACTTTTCCTGTGATATGTACTCTGAGAGAAGGCCCAACCATTGCCCAGTATTCAATATATTTTTTTTTGTCTTCCAGTTTAATGCGAATATTTTCATGTTGAGCTGTTGATTGTGGATGAATACGCACAGAAAGGTACACCATGCAAATGTTCATGCTTTATTTGTTTTAAACAAGACGATTTAGAAATGGGCAATGGGGAAATACATTGCGTTGGAAAGAGGGTGGAACACGAAAAACGGCAATGACGTAACCACTACACCTCCCTATACAGGAAAATGTTTGTGTTCAGGTTGATTGATTGATTGATTGAACATTTTATTAACAGATTGCAGAATGGGTACAATACAGTACAGCTCAATACACACAATTGTTAAGGGGATGCAGACCAGAGAAAGACTTTTGTCTTGTTTACATCAGGGTCCCCCATTTTCAATTCATCATAACATATGACATACAGGTAGACGGTACTGTTACATCTAGACATTTATGACATACCAGTGGCAGATCTACAAATATACAGTACTGTTTATGAGTACAAAAATAGTCTAAAAAGAGACTATACATTTGAGGGGGAAGAAACTACATTGGAGGAGGTTGTGTAGGTGGGGTGGGGTGGGAAACTACATTGGAGGAGGTTGTGTAGGTGGGGTGGGAAACTACATTGGAGGTCGTTGGGTGGATGGAGTGGGGGGGGGGGATTGGGTAGGCGGGGTGGGGTAAACTGTACATTGGAGGGGGTTGGGTTTGGACATTTCCAGGGGCCAGTTTCGAATTGCAGTCTCCCGTAGGTGCTCTTTGAGTGGTTTTGAAAGTGGGTAGTGATTCACATTCCTTTACAGCTGTGGGTAGGGCATTCCACATTGATGTGGCATAATTGCTAAATGTGTTTTGTCCCTTGTTTGAGCCGAATCTGGGTTTAACATGATTTGTGGAGCTCCCTCTGGTGTTGTGGTTGTGGTATTCACTGACCTTTGGGAAGTATTTTGACATGTACATGGGTACCTTAGTTGTGTAGTCAGTCTGCCCCTATTTTTCCCTCCCATGCTGTTTTTTCCGAGTGTGATGATGTCATGGCAGAACACCAGGGCTTATAATGGCATGACAGCGTCAAGACAAACATGCCCTTTTGTCATTAAGAGTGAGAGATGCATGTACATCATAGTTATAGTGTGTGATAACCCCCATCATTCTGTCGCTAGAATGGTAGCAGTGCAACTGGTAGGTGTAGGTTGTTTTCTCCTCCCTATAGACGTGACACAAACATTTCACTTGCACTGCACCATCTAGCTCTCTTTAGTATTCTCATGGCATCATTATAAGCTACTTGAAGTTTAACCTGACTTTATTGACTTACCTGGGGCAGAGAGAGAGAGAGAGAGTCAATAATGTAAATATGTGATGTGAGGTTTGGCAGATTACTGATATGACTTTTATAACAGATGAAAGATAAAATCATACTCTGGCTCTGCTTTCTGTTTTGGTTGTGTTCTGACTGCATTCCAAAGTACACAGCCAGTAAGGGGTGTAATGTGTATATACTAGATACTAGGGCTGAAAAATATATCTAAATGTTATGGAAATCGCAATATGGCTTAGTAGTGCTGCATAACGGAACAGAATGTCTTATCAGAGCTGCAACTTTCGTGTTTTTGACCACTGTGCGTTCAACCCTGCTGCCATAGGCGGCGGGTGAGCTGGACATTAGGGTAGGCTATAGATGGGATGGGAGTCGTGCGGAGCGCTCAAAATTGACCCTTTTTCTTTTTTGCTTGCACGCAAACAGTGCTGTCCAGGTTCTGATGTCATACAATACACACACCCACGTCTACTAGGCTACTACAGCGAGCCCCACTCATTTCATATAGTGCAAATTAATTGTTCAAATGAAGGCATCCAATATGATTAACCATTGTCTTACCTTAATGCAACAAAGGTTTCGGATGCGCCTCATTGGGAAAGGCCGTTCACAAGTTGCGGTGCCGACGGCAATGAAGGAAACATTTTCCCGTAATTTGGATCTCATCATGCTTTGAAAACAATGTACATAGTAGCTCTAAAAAGTTTCCACGGTTTGATTAACTCTGACTCAGTCTCATCATGCCCTCGTAGAGCAAGCCCTTGGCCTCAGGTGATCCAGTGTTATGCCCAGGCGGCCTGTAACTTGGAATGGAGTTCCAGGTCTTGGCAGCTCTCACGGAGAGGGCTGATTTGCTAAATGTACTTGTCCTTAATGGAAATTAGCGTTAGGATTCTAATAGACGCCACCCGGTACAACAGTTCTGAACCCGAACGCGGAACTGCAAGTTTGTTGGTAAAAGACTACACGCAAACCTGGATGTGAAAAATCGGAAAGTGGGGGTGGGGCTAGAGTCAGACCATGGAGGATTTTGAAGACCAGACTGGCATCGGTTAGTTTGATGATGCGGCGTGATTGGTTACTGCCTGCAGTCTGGAATGTTAAACGGCCACCACACCTACTGCCATTGACACCTTGGTTGGCCGACCCTTGCGTATTGTCACCACCGGGCTGCAGCAGCCCACACGCACACAATATCGTAGCCTAGGCTGCCTATAATAATGCACAGACTGGGTCGGCATAGCCTCCCCTGGCCTTATATACAGTACGCGCCGCCTACATCCCTTCATAACGGAACAGAATATCCCATCGTGGTTTTCCTGTAAACCTACCAGAAATGGAAAGTAAAACTGAACTCTGCGCCACATGCTCCCGGGCTTCGAGCCAGTGCTGTAACTTTCGTTCTTAGTCAGGATCTGAGCCAGATCAGGCTGAAACTTTTGTCTTTTTTTCCGTGCCTTTGTCGTATATTATAGCAAGGGGAGATTTCATTCAAGTGACTTCACTTCAACATCCAAAAACACAACACAGAGTCCTATCCTGAAGGAAGACAGGATAAGTAATATGAATTAAAAGTAAATTAAATCTAATGGAATCCAGTCCAAGGCACCAGTACTTAATGATAATCACCTGCTATTGGATTACCAATCACCTGTTTTTTTTTTTTTTTGGCGTTTTTTATCGCTTTATTGCTACTGGGCAGTCCAGTAGAGAGAGACAGAGGAGGAATGGGAGACAGAGTGGGCCGCTCTGATGGCTGCCTTTCTGATCGCTCCGACGAGACTGTGCTTTATTTTGTTAATTTTTATAGTATTAGGAGTTTTATTTGCACCAACTGTTGGTGCATTATATGTGTATGACCGTCAGTCAATCATTGACATTGGATTAAGAAAAACTTACCGTTTGGATTGCTCTCTGGATCGGATCGCTGAACAGCAGAAATGGCCCGCCGAGATCCTTTGTTATGCCGGCCATGGCCAAGACGCCAAGAAGCCGCCGCGAAGACGAGGAAAGAGAGCCGGGGTCCGGAACAGACTGAGGTCCAAACGACACAGAACCACATTGCCCAGCATATTGTTGGCCAATGTGCAATCGATAGGAAACAAATTGGACGACATCAGAGCAAGGATCCAATTCCAGAGGGACATCCGGGATTGTAACGTCCTCTGTTTCACAGAAACTTGGCTGAGTCCAGATGTCCCGAATCATGCAATAGAACCGGCAGACCACTTCTTCGTTCTACGCAAAGACCGGACGGCATTAGAGTCATTAAAGAAGAAAGGAGGCGGCATTGCCTTCATGATAAACAAGGAGTGGTGCGATGTAGGCAACACAAAGGAAATGTCTAACCACTGCTCCCCAGACCTGGAGTTTATCACGATAAAATGTCGACCCTTCTTCCTCCCAAGAGAGTTAACGTCCATCATCCTCATCGGAGTGTACATTCCACCACACGCGAACACTGAGGTCGCACTTTCAAAACTTCACGACGAGGTAAACAAACTCCAAGCAGCTAATGTTGACGCTGCCATTTTGGTCTTGGGGGATTTCAACAGCGCGCGTCTTAAAAAGGTGCTGCCGAATTTCTATCAGCATGTGACCTGTCCCACCAGAGGCGAGAACATATTAGACCATGTATACTCGCAATTTAAGAATGGGTACAAGTCACAGGCTCTTAGTCCATTCGGTAAAAGCGATCACGCCGCCATTTTCCTTTTGCCTAAGTACAAACAGAGTCTCAAGCGAACGCCGGTGGTCTCGCGAGAGGTTAAGCGTTGGGCCGTGACGTCAGTGGAGTCACTCCAAGCAGTGCTGGGAAGCACAGAATGGAGTGTATTCCGTGATAACACAGCCAATATTAACGAATACACCGAAACGGTGATTGACTATGTCTGTACTCAGGTAGAAGTAATAATCCCCACCACCAAAATTAATATCTACCCAAATCAAAAGCCCTGGGTAGACAAATCCGTCCGTGAGGCTCTGAAAGTGCGCACATCAGCATACAACACCGGGCTGGTGACAGGCAACATGGAAGAACACAAGATGGCAAGATACAACGTCAGGAGAGCAGTAATAGAGGCAAAACGGCGTTACAGGGATAAAGTTGAACTTCAGTTTGAACAGGCTGACTCTAGAGGCATGTGGCAGGGCCTCAGAACAATGACAGACTACAAAGGAACCCCCCTCAAACTGAACAGTGACATCTCCTTAGCAAATGATCTCAACTCCTTCTATGCGAGGTTTGAGGCTGTGAACAACAACACCAGCCTACAAACCACGGCAATGGGGGGGGGGGGGTCTGCTGATGGAGACTCAGTGTTCAGGGTAACAGAGCATGAGGTGAGACGGATCTTTAAAAAAGTGGATATCAGGAAGGCAGCAGGACCGGACGGCATCCCCGGCCGCGTCCTAAAAGTCTGTGCCGACCAACTGGCCCCGGTATTCACTGACATCTTCAACCTGTCCTTGGAACAGGCCGTCATCCCCACCTGTCTGAAGAAGTCCACCATCATCCCTGTACCCAAAAAATCTACGCCCGCTTGCCTCAACGACTACCGCCCTGTAGCCCTCACCTCCATAGCCATGAAGTGCTTTGAGAAGCTAGTGAAGGGCTACATCTGTTCCTCCCTCCCCATCAACCTGGACCCTCTGCAATTTGCATATCGCCCCAACAGGTCCACGGAGGACGCCATAGCCCATGTGCTGCACACAGCAGCATCACATCTGGACAAGAGGCAGGGGAACTATGTGAGAATGCTGTTCATCGACTACAGCTCAGCATTCAATACCATAGTCCCCTCCAAACTCATAGCCAAGCTCAGGGACCTGGGCTTGAACTATGACCTGTGCCAGTGGGTCCTGGACTTCCTGACGGGCAGACCCCAGGTGGTAAGAGCCGGCAACTGCACCTCCTCATCCATCACGCTCAACATAGGGGCCCCCCAGGGCTGTGTTCTGAGCCCCCTCCTCTACTCCCTGTACACACATGACTGCGTAGCACAGCGGAACAACAACACCATCATCAAATTTGCTGATGACACAGTAGTGGTGGGCCTGATCTCTGCCAACGACGAAAGGGCCTACCTGGAAGAGGTAGAGAACCTGTCACAGTGGTGTCAGGAGAACTGCCTCTCCCTGAACGTCAGCAAAACAAAAGAGATGATTGTGGACTTCAGGAGGTCGGGGGTCAAGGACTACAGCCCCCTCAGCATCGACGGGGCACCAGTTGAGAGAGTGAACAGTTTCAAGTACCTCGGAGCCCACATATCCGAGGACTTGACATGGACCACACACATTGACAGTGTTGTGAAGAAGGCACGACAACGCCTCTACTTCCTCAGGCGCCTAAGGAAGTTCCAAGTCAGTCAGAAGATCCTTAGGAACTTCTACTCATGTACAATAGAGAGCATCCTGACCGGCAACATCACCTCCTGGTTTGGGAATAGCACTGCAAAAGACCGTAGCAGACTACAAAGAGTGACACGTTCAGCCGAACGCACAATTAGAGGGGGGCTTCCCACCCTCCAGAACATTTACAACAAGCGGTGCAAGGGGAAGGCTAAGAGAATTATTAAGGACTCGAGCCACCCGAACAACTGCCTCTTTGAACTGCTGCCGTCAGGCAAGCGATACCGGAGTCTTATGGCGAGCACAGAAAGACTCAGAAGGAGCTTCTATCCCCAGGCCATCAGGCTGCTAAACGAACAATAATCGCTAAACGAACAATAATCACTATGCAACAACCATCAAATGCACACAGCACACACACCCACACGCACACACTCACTCAAACAAACAACACACTGCAGCACCCACTCTCCACACTTTAGATCACACAAACACACTTACACTTTATATTTATTGATAAAGGATTTGCACTACAACTCGTACACCTACTGTGAATTGTACCTAAACTGCACCTCGTCCATTTATGCCTTGCACTATATAGTATTGTATATTAGTACACTGCACAGTATTGTATATTGGATGGTAACTACGTCTACGAACATTGTACATATGTCTAAACTGAACACTGTGACCTCTTTTTTTACTTCTAATTTTTACTATTTTTACTATGTTTTTATTTCATACTTATCTTGTCATGCACAGTCTCTGGAGCGCAACAGTAAGAAGCATTTTGTACAAAAGTATTCTGTACTTCTGTATGACAACTATTAAAGAAACTTGAGAAACTTGGGAAGACATTCGGAAAATAACGACGGGTTCGGGAGTTGAACCCGGGTCGGCCGTGTCACCTGTTGTTTTGAAACCAATATGTCTGCTATGCCAGAGCTCTAACCTCATCACCCACAGCCGTAAACACAGCAGGGACCACAGCCCCATCGCTGCCCCCACAGCTTCCAGCGCGAAGTGGACCTGAAACGGCACCAGGAGCACAGCTGCTGCCCATAAAGTTCTGAAACCCCTGTTTGTTTGTTTGTTTGTTTATTTACACATATAAAAACAATTACATATATTATACAATACAATCCACAAAGGGATGTGTAGGAGAATTGCCTAAAAACCCTATGTGGCATTCACCAGGGAGCAGAATTGCACTGATATTATATCAAGATAAAATATAAAAATACCCCCCCAGGAAGACTATATAATAAAACGAAAATACAATAACAAAATACAACAAGCCATCAGACCACAGTTTGTAAAGGGAGTCCATGGGAAATATTGGTGATCTAGGACAGTGATTCCCAACCTGGGGTCCGCGGACCCCTTGGGGGGGCGCAGGGGGTCCGCCAGACCGCAGATGATTTGAGGTCTATTTTCACCAGTTTTTCTGTAATGTTTTTCTTTCAGAGAAATATTTAATTATCATATTTTTATCATCAGAAGCATGAATAGTCTCTCCACTACAATAAAAAATAAAGATAAATAAATAAACATCTAGACATGATTTTTGAACGTTAACAGTAGGCTACCGGGTAGCGGCTAAAACGCGAATCAGTTGACTATCACTTTCCGTAGCTAGCCTAGCACGCTAGTTAGCTTTCTCGGCTCGTCTGCAGTCAGCCGCCAGAGGCGAAAATGTGTGACAAACGAAAAGGAGATGACGGCAGCTCATCTGCAAAAAAAAGAGGCGCTCGACGCATTCGTGCGTAAACTGGACTATAGAGTCAGGAAAATGGATAAGGGAGAGCTGCAACAGTTCCCCTTACTGCAGAAGCAATGCAGAGATAACACTGTTCCCGTGTCTCTTTGTCATGAGTTTACCAGCCAAAAGGAGATTAAATCACGGTTCGCTGACACAGATGAATACCTATTCAGGGAAGCATGGGTGTTGGATCCCTTCATTGCCAACGTTGAGGATGTGGAATACCTCGATTGCGAAGATGAGCTCACCGACATCCTGGTTGACTCTGTCTCAAAGAAGTATTTCCAGGTATGATAATGTAGTCCTATTTTGATATTGTCTTCTACCGTTGATATTGTATTGGATGTATATTCTATTCTGCGTCTAATGTAGGCTAGGTTAATGTGGACATGAGTGTTGGACACATTTAGCCTAAAAATATTTCATCCATTCCATTCCTCCATCTCGAAAATCATGGAAAAAATAGTATACGAACAGGTCGAAAAGTACCTTGCGGGAAAAAAATCGAATCTACGAATTCCAATCTGGCTTCAGAACATCCCACTCCACTGACACATGCCTTCTCTATTTGAACGACCACATCAAGCAAGAGGTGGACGCGGGCAAATACTGCGGCATGGTCATGCTAGATCTACAAAAGGCCTTCGACATTGTCAATCACACCATTCTGATTGACAAGCTAAAAGCAATTGGTTTTGATAGTTTATCAGTGAGCTGGATACAATCCTACCTGGAGGGGAGAGAACAGATGGTGGAGGTAAACGGTACCCTATCCCCCCCCTCACAGTGAGCTGTGGTGTTCCACAAGGAAGCATACTAGGACCGCTACTGTTCCTAATTTATGCAAATGACATGTCGTCAGCTTGTGACTGCAACTTGTTCCTGTTTGCGGACGACTCAGCCCTGCTGGTCTCTGACAAGAACAAGTTACAGGTTGAAAAAACCCTCAGCTCGGAACTAGGCGAAATCTGCATATGGCTCGCCGACAACAAACTATCATTACACATGGGCAAAACAGAGTCCATTCTCTTCGGTTCAAATAACAAACTCCGCAAGACCGACGGCTTCTCAGTTACAGTGGGTGACAATATTGTCACAAGGAAAGATGAAATTACCTACCTGGGTTCCATCCTAGAGGCTAATCTTTCCTGTGACAAAATGGCATCCAATGTAATAAAAAAGGTCAACCAACGAACTCGATTCTTGTACTGGATTCTTGGATTCTTGTCCTCTCTGGTAAACAAGAATACCCTGAAGACTCTGGCAGGAGCATTCATTCAAGGGTACTATGACTATGCTTGCACCTCATGGTACCAAAGCACCTCAAAGGCACTAAAAACCAAATTACAAACATCTCAAAACAAACTAGTCAGACTACTGCTTGACCTGACTCCTAGAACCCACCTCACCCCTGCCCACTTTGCCAACCTAGGATGGCTTACAGTAGACGACAGAGTACAGCAACTTGCAATGGGCCTGGTCTACAAGATACACTACACGACCAATGTACCCATGTACATGTCAAAATACTTCCCAAAGGTCAGTGAATACCACGATCACAACACCAGAGGGAGCTCCACAAATCATGTAAAACCCAGATTCGGCTCAAACAAGGGACTAAACACGTTTCGCAATTATGCCACATCAATGTGGAACGCCCTACCCAAAGCTGTAAAGGAATGTGAATCACTACCCACTTTCAAAAACACTCTCAAAGAACACCTACGGGAGACTGCAATTCGAAACTGGCCCCTACAAATGTCCTAACCCAGTTGTACAGTAAAGACCAAGTATGGCCTTGTCAGTATTCCAATGTACAGTGCCCCCCCGCGTCTATATTAAAGGCAGCCCAAGAGTCCTTCTGCATTGGCGTTTTGCGCTCTGATTGGCCGAGCGTGCGCATGATCCGCGACGCGCAACTCTAGGCAGGAATTGAAACTCCGTTTAAGCTCCAGAGAGCCAGGCTGAAAATCCACAGTTCTTGCCCCACTGATGGAGCCGAATCGCGGATCCGAGTTTTCTGATGAATACCCCCAAAATATGGAGGTCCCGAACGCAATTAAGTATTGATTACGCCGCAACGAATCATTAAAAAAATATACCGTTAACTGGAGTATGTTGTTTCTTTACATATGTGTTGGATTAGAGAATTGGTTTGTCATGACAATCCAATAAAAAAATCGCACACAGTAACTAGTAACTACATGCATCATTGTTTACAGCGAACGGTGGGGCTGGGCTGGGGCGCGCGGTGCTCCGGTGGCGCCGCGGCGGCGGCGGTTGACCGATGGCGATGCCGAGGACGAGCGTGCTCTCTCACCGGCCGTCTACCCCACGGACGCGCGCTCGTCCTCGGCATCGCCATCGGTCATCCGCCGCCACCGGAGCACCGCGCGCCCCAGCCCAGCCCCACCGTTCGCTGTAAACAAGTTTCAAGTTTCTTTAATAGTTGTCATACAGAAGTACAGAATACTTTTATACAAAATGCTTCTTACTGTTACGCTCCAGAGACTGTGCAAGACAAGATAAGTATGAAATAACATAACATAGTATAGCATGTAAATTAGAAGTAAAAAAAAGAAATGAGGTCACAGTGTTCAGTATAGACATATGTACAATGTTCGATGCAGAATAGACGTAACTGAGTTACCATATAATATACAATACTATGCAGTGTACTAATATACAATACTATATAGTGCAAGGCAGAAATGGGATGAGGTGCAATTTAGGTACAATTTACAGTAGGTGTACGAGTTGTAGTGCAAATCCTTTATCAATAAATATAACGTGTGTTTGTGTGATCTAAAGTGTGGAGAGTGGGTGCTGCAGTGTGTTGTTTGTTTAAGTGAGTGTGTGCGTGTGTGTGCTGTGTGCATTTGATGGTTGTTGCATAGTGTTTATTGTTCGTTTAGCAGCCTGATGGCCTGGGGATAGAAGCTTCTTCTGAGTCTTTCTGTGCTCGCCTTAAGACTCCGGTATCGCTTGCCTGACCGCAGCAGTTCAAAGAGGCAGTTGTTCGGGTGGCTCGAGTCCTTAATAATTCTCTTAGCCTTCCCCCTGCACCGCTTGTTGTAAATGTTCTGGAGGGTGGGAAGCCCCCCTCCAATTGTGCGTTCGGCTGAACGTGTCACTCTTTGTAGTCTGCTACGGTCTTGTGCAGTGCTATTCCCAAACCAGGAGGTGATGTTGCCAGTCAGGATGCTCTCTATTGTACATGAGTAGAAGTTCCTAAGGATCTTCTGACTGACTTGGAACTTCCTTAGGCGCCTGAGGAAGTAGAGGCGTTGTCGTGCCTTCTTCACAACACTGTCAATGTGTGTGGTCCATGTCAAGTCCTCGGATATGTGGGCTCTGAGGTACTTGAAACTGTTCACTCTCTCAACCGGTGCCCCGTCGATGCTGAGGGGGCTGTAGTCCTTGACCCCCGACCTCCTGAAGTCCACAATCATCTCTTTTGTTTTGCTGACGTTCAGGGAGAGGCAGTTCTCCTGACACCACTGTGACAGATTCTCTACCTCTTCCAGGTAGGCCCTCTCGTCGTTGGCAGAGATCAGGCCCACCACTACTGTGTCATCAGCAAATTTGATGATTGTGTTGTTGTTCCGCTGTGCCACGCAGTCATGTGTGTACAGGGAGTAGAGGAGGGGGCTCAGAACACAGCCCTGGGGGGCCCCTATGTTGAGCGTGATGGATGAGGAGGTGCAGTTGCCTGCTCTTACCACCTGGGGTCTGCCCGTCAGGAAGTCCAAGACCCACTGGCAGAGGTCATAGTTCAAGCCCAGGTCCCTGAGCTTGGCTATGAGTTTGGAGGGGACTATGGTATTGAATGCTGAGCTGTAGTCGATGAACAGCATTCTCACATAGTTCCCCTGCCTCTTGTCTAGGTGTGATGCTGCTGTGTGCAGCACATGGGCTATGGCGTCCTCCGTGGACCTGTTGGGGCGATATGCAAATTGCAGGGGGTCCAGGTTGATGGGGAGGGAGGAACAGATGTAGCCCTTCACTAGCTTCTCAAAGCACTTCATGGCTATGGAGGTGAGGGCTACAGGGCGGTAGTCGTTGAGGCAAGCGGGCGTAGATTTTTTGGGTACAGGGATGATGGTGGACTTCTTCAGACAGGTGGGGATGACAGCCTGTTCCAAGGACAGGTTGAAGATGTCAGTGAATACCGGGGCCAGTTGGTCGGCACAGACTTTTAGGACGCGGCCGGGGATGCCGTCTGGTCCTGCTGCCTTCCTGATATTCACTTTTTTAAAGATCCGTCTCACCTCATGTTCTGTTACCCTGAACACTGAGTCTCCATCAGCAGACCCCCCCCCCCCAAATTGCCGTGGTTTGTAGGCTAGTGTTGTTATTCACAACCTCAAACCAATGATGCATGTAGTTACTGTGTGCGATTTTTTTATTGGATTGTCATGACAAACCAATTCTCTAATCCAACACATATGTAAAGAAACAACATACTCCAGTTATATTTTTTTAATGATTCGTTGCGGCGTAATCAATACTTAATTGCGTTCGGGACCTCCATATTTTGGGGTTATTCATCAGAAAACTCGGATCCGCGATTCGGCTCCATCAGTGGGGCAAGAATTGTGGATTTTCAGCCTGGCTCTCTGGAGCTTAAACGGAGTTTCGATTCCTGCCTAGAGTTGCGCGTCGCGGCTCATGCGTGCGCTCGGCCAATCAGAGCGCAAAACGCCAATGCGGAAGGACTCTTGGGCTGCCTTTAATATAGATGCTGCCCTCCCCCCCCCCCTACCCAACCCCCCCCCCCCCCCCCCACCTCCAATGTACAACCCCACCCCACCTACCCAACCTCCTCCAATGTACAGTTTCTATGTCAAATGTATGTCAGTATTCCAATGTACAGTGTACAGTGTCCCCACCCCCCCCTCCCCCACCACCTCCAATGTACAGCCCCACCCAACCCCACCCCACCTACCAAAACCTCCTCCAATGTACAGCTTCTATGTCAAATGTATATACACTCTTTCTGGATTTTTTTAGTATCACAAACAGTACTGTATTTGCAAATCTGGTATGTCATAAATGTATAGATGTAGCAGTACTGTCTATCTGTATGTCGTGTGTGTCATATGATGAATTGAAAATGGGGGACCCTGATGTAAACAAGACGAAAGTCTTTCTCTGGTCTGCATCCCCTTAACAATTGTATGTTTTGAGCTGTACTGTAGTGTACCCATTCTGCAATCTGTTAATAAACTTTTCAATCAATCAATCTCCATTACAGGAGCACGGATTTAAGAAGTTCTGGATAGTGAAGGGATCCATCATTGCTCCGAGGCTCGCACTGCATGCCACCACCAGGATTATACTCCCGTTCAGTACCACATATCTATCGGAAACGGCTTTCAGTGCACTTGTCGCCATCAAGACAAAAAGCGTGCAACAGACTTGACGTACACAATGACTTCAGAATGGCTGTCACGCACATTACACCTGACATCTCAGGCCTGGCAGCGCACATGCAAGACCAAGGTTCACATTAATGAACCTTCGTCACACCCAGCTAGGACAGATTCTCTCTGCTAACTACTGATTGGAATTTCCTGTCTCATATTTTGTTTAATTTGTTGCATTGATTTGTTCCATAAATGCAAACCGTTCACCATTAGGGCCTGATTTGAGAGGATGAATACAGGATTTGAATATTGGCCAAACATTTTGAAATACATATGGTGCAAGATGAGATTTGTTGATTGAAGGCACAAGTCAAAGAAGCATAGTGTGTCTAATTATGATGCATATGCCTGTGTATAAGCAGTTTGTTATTAAAATGACAAAAAGAAGTATTAAAATGACAAAAAAAAGTATTTTATGGTATTTTATTAGGAGGGGGGTCCAGGAATTTCATCAGAGATGTTTGGGGGTCCCTGGGGGAAAAAAGGTTGGGAACCCCTGATCTAGGAGATGTGATTTCAGTGCTCTTTTGAACTTCAGAAAAGAAAATTCCAAAATACAGTATGTGGAGGCAAAGAGTTCCACAACTTTGACCCCCGGTAGAGTAAACAAAACTGAGATTGGGAAGTGCGGGAAAGGAGTGGTCTAAGTAAAGAGGAACTACGTGGGGGGGGGGGGGGGGGGGGTAATTATAAATTTGGTGATTGTGGGCAAACATGTCATGAAAGAAAGGGGGAAGGGCTCTGTTTAAAGAACTATACACAAATAAACCAGTCTGAAGATGAGTCACTTGATAAACACCTAACTTATGGAATAGAGGCTGAGAAGAATGACTTCGTTATACACAGCTGATTATTTTTAGAGCTCGTTTCTGCAGACGGTATATGGGCTCAAGTTTGGTATGATGAGTACTACCCCAAACTAAATTGCAGTAATTGATATATGGGTAAACCATAGAGTAATATAACATTGTGGCAACCTCAGTGCTCAGCAAGTGACGTGTTTTTCCAAGAATACCAATAATCTTGGCCATTTCTGTAGTTATGGCTGTGATATGAGGTTTCCATTATAGGGATTCATCAAGCAGAACACCAAGGAATTGTGTAGAACACACCCTAGCTATGGGGATGTCATTGATCACAGATAAAAAAAAAATTATAATAATGAATTTTTTTTTTTTTTATGTTTAGTGATCATTTGTTGCATTTAAACCAAATTGATAGTTTCTTCATTTAAGACCCTAATGATGGTATCAGGATCTTTACGTGAATAGAATACACTTGTGTCATCTGCAAATAAAATTTTCAACAGCCTGTCTGAGACGTTAGGGAGGTCATTAATATATAACAAAAATAACAAAGGCCCAAGAATTGAACCTTGGGGCAGACTGCAAAGTAAAGGAAGAAAAGGATAATTGATCCCATTATTTGATTGATTGATCGATTGATTGAAAACTTTATTAACAGATTGCAGAATGGGTACAGTACAGTACAGCTCAATACATACAATTGTTAAGGGGATGCAGACCAGAGAGACTTTCGTCTTGTTTACATCAGGGTCCCCCATTTTCAATTCATTGTAACATATATGACATACATGACATACAGATAGACAGTACTGCTACATCTATACATTTATGACATACCAGATTTGCAAATACGGTACTGTTTGTGATACGAAAAGAGTCCAGAAAAAAAAGAGTATATACATTTGACGTAGAAACTGTACATTGGAGGAGGTTGGGTAGGTGGGGGGGGGGGGGGTGGGGGACACTGTACAACTGTACAAGCAAAACTGTACATTGGAATATTGACAAGACCATACTTGGTAATTTACTGTACATTGGAGGGGGTTGAGTTAGGACATTTACAGGGGCCAGTTTCGATTTTTGCAGTCTCCCGTAGGTGTTTTTTGAGTGTTTTTGAAAGTGGGTAGTGATTCACATTCCTTTACAGCTTTGGGTAGGGCGTTCCACATTGATGTGGCATAATTGCGAAACATGTTTAGTCCCTTGTTTGAGCCGAATCTGGGTTTAACATGATTTGTGGAGCTCCCTCTGGTGTTGTGATCGTGGTATTCACTGACCTTTGGGAAGTATTTTGACATGTACATGGGTACCTTGGTCGTGTAGTGTATCTTGTAGACCAGGCCCATTGCAAGTTGCTGTACTCTGTCATCTACTCTGAGCCATCCTAGGTTGTCAAAGTGGGCAGGGGTGAGGTGGGTTCTAGGAGTAAGGTCAAGCAGTAGTCTGACCAGTTTGTTTTGAGATGTTTGTAATTTTGTTTTTAGCGCCTTTGAGGTGCTTTGGTACCATGAGGTGCAAGCATAGTCGTAGTACCCTTGAATGAGTGCTCCTGCCAGAGTCTTCAGGGTATTCTTGTTTACCAGTGAGGAGATCCGGTACAAGAATCGAGTTTGTTGGTTGACTTTTTTTATTACATTGGATGCCATTTTGTCACAGGAAAGATTTGCCTCTAGGATGGAACCCAGGTAGGTAATATCTTCTTTCCTTGTGACAATATTGTCACCCACTGTAACTGAGAAGCCGTCGGTCTTGCTGAGTTTGTTATTTGAACCGAAGAGAATGGACTGTTTTGCCCATGTGTAATGATAGTTTGTTATCAGTGAGCCATATGCAGATTTTGCCTAGTTTTGATCTGAGGATTTTTTCAACCTGTAACTTGTTCTTGTCAGAGACCAGCAGGGCTGAGTCGTCCGCAAACAGGAACAAGTTGCAGTCATGCAATTTATGCAGCTGACGACATGTCATTTGCATAAATTGGGAACAGTAGCGGACCTAGTATGCTTCCTTGTGGAACACCACCGCTTACTGTGAGGGGGGGGGGGTAGGGTACCGTTTACCTCCACCATCTGCTCTCTCCCCTCCAGGTAGGATTGCATCCAGCTCACTGATAGACTATCAAAACCAATTGCTTTTAGCTTGTCAATCAGAATGGTGTGATTGACAGTGTCGAAGGCCTTTTGTAGGTCCAGCATGACCATGCCGCAGTATTTGCCCGCGTCCACCTCTTGTTTGATGTGGTCGTTTAAATAGAGAAGGCATGTGTCAGTGGAGTGGGATGTTCTGAAGCCAGATTGGAATTCGTAGATTCGATTTTTTTCCGCGAGGTATTTTTCGACCTGTTCGTATAAAAAAATTTCCATGACTTTCGAGATGGAGGTAAGGATAGAAGCAGGGCGGTAGTTGCCTGGGTCTAATTTACTGCCTTTTTGTGCAGGGGTGTTACTCTCGCAATTTTGAAGTCCTTGGGGACGTGTCCCTGTTTTATGGAGAGGTTTATTATGTGTGTGATGACTGGGGTGATGGCGGCTGCTGAGTGTCTGAGGAATTTGGAGGGGATGTTGTCATGGCCAGTGGCCTTGTTAGGTTGGAGGGCGCTCAGTTTTTTGAGTACCTCATCTGTTGTTACCATTTCCAGTTTGAAGTCATCTTTGTGGACCCCTAGGTTCTTGTAGTATGCTACTATGTGTTCTACCCCATAATGCCCTGAGTGGGAGGGTAGTTTGTTTACCAGTGTTGTGGCTATGTTTGTGAAGAAACTTTAAGTAATTGGCTACATCCAGTTTGTCTGTGATGAGCGTGTTGTCTGTCTTTATGTTTATGTTTGAGAATCTGGTTTTAAGTTTTTTACTGCAGCTTAGTTGGTTATTGAGTAGTTTCCAAAGTTCACGTGGTTTGTTTTTGTTTTCCTCGGTTTTGTCATTGATAATTTTTTTTTTGCTGTTTTGATCATGGAGTTTTTTTTTGTATTTTATTTTTTTATTATTTTTTAAACACACATATAAACAAACATGACAACACACGATAAGATACACAAGCATTAATACACAGTGTATATCCAACGAAATTACCATTTAAACCAATGTCTTATACAGGATATACCCCTAATACCTGTTATCTAAAAACCTACACACATATGCTCCAGCTCGAACCCCCCCCCCTCCCGGACCCCTCTTTGGATAGTACATCCCTTATGATCATGGAGTTTATGTCATTTCTTAGTCTGTTTCTTTCCAGTTTGAGTTCAGTCACGTGGGCTTGGAGTACAGACTGATGTCTATCTTTAAGGTAACTGGTGAACCATAGCAGTTCATTGTTTTTTATTCCAAGATGTGAGAGCTTCTGCAGGAGGATATGGTGATTGACTGTATCAAATGCCTTTGATAAGTCTAAAAAAAATACCTTTCTGCCTTTAGCTTTGTATATTTCATTAATTAGATGTGTGATTGCCATATATGTTGAATGTTCCTTTCTGAACCCATACTGGTGAGTGTAAATAATATTGTGCTTATTAAGATGTTCAATTAATCTTTTATAGACAAGCTTTTCAAGTATTTTTTACAAGGCAGACAGGATGGATATATGTCTGTAATGGTTGAAGACGGCTGGGTCATCATCTTTATAAATAGGGAGGATCTTAGCTATTTTAAGTTCCTGTGGGACGATTCCCTTCTCCAGTGATATATTAAAAATATGACATCAATCAATCAATCAAATTTATTTATATAGCATGTTTAAACATGACGCTTGTCAACCAAAGTGCTTCACATAGCTAAGCTAAGTACAAAGAAAAGTATAAAATAAACTGATTTTTTTTTTTAATAAAATCAACGGATAGACAAAGGAAAAACAGAACAACACGTCAACAAGTACGGCAAGAGTCAAAGTGAGTCAGGGAAGGCCAGGCGATATAGGTGGGTTTTGAGTTTTGATTTAAAAGACTCGATGGAGGGGGAAGATTTAATGGACATGGGAATGCTGTTCCAGAGGTCAGGGGCTGACCGCAAAAGCACGTCCCCCCCTAGACTTGAAGTTAGACCTACGGGTGGTTAGGAGACCCTTATCAGCCGATCTGAGGGCCCTGGCGTTGGTATAGGGGGTGAGGAGGTATGCTAGGTAAGCACTAAGCAGGGGCCTTACCATTTAGGGCTTTATAAACCAATAAAAGGACCTTGAAGTCTATTCTAAAGCGCACCGGGAGCCAGTGGAGGGAGGCAAGTACAGGGGTGATGTGGGCTCTCTTCCGGGTACCTGTGAGCAGTCTAGCGGCAGCATTTTGGGGGAGTTGTAGACGGGCTATGGTGGATTTATTTAGCCCCAGGTACAGGGAGTTACTGTAGTCTAAGCGTGAGGATATGAAGGCGTGAATTACTCTTTCCAGGTCTGAGGGGGAGAGAATGGCCTTGATTGGCTATGGACCGGAGCTGGAAAAGGCACCCCTTTACCACAGAGTTTACCTGCCTATTGAAGGAAAACTCGGGGTCAAAGAGCACGCCCAGGTTTTTTACAAAGGCTTCACAATGGATTCTTGAATGGATATCAGTAATCTACCTCCAATACCATCATAACCCGGAGAAGAGTCCCCCAGGTTTATCAAGATCTCCCGAACCTCATCCTCTGTAACCGGCAAGAAATTAAAACTGTCATTGATTGGAGGATTCATAAACTGAAGGGGACCATGATTACTAAATGGAATCTTTGCAGCCAGTGTTGGACCAACTTCTGAGAAAAAACGATTAAAATGATTGCCAATTAATAGCGGGTCAGTGATAATACCCCCATCAACCTTAAATTCATTAGGCAACTGATTACGTTTATTTTTTTTGTTGAGGATAGGGTTAATTGTTCTCCATAAGAGTCATGTTATTTTTGTTTTTAGATAATTCCATATTGTAGTAATGTTTTTTAGCTCCTCTGATAATGTGGTTTAATTTATTTCTATAGTTCCTAAATTGAGCAAGATAAAATAGAGTGGGACTGAGAAGATATTTTTTATACAATCTACGTTTAGTATTTAGGGATTTGATAATAGCTGGGGTTATCCATGGTTTGATCAGTTTATGATGAGGCTTGGGAGATGCCTGTACAAGGGGAAAACACAGGTCATAGGTCTGGGAGATACGTTCAGAAAACAAAGTCAAATACTTTTTTGCATCAACAGAGTGGAGGATATCTGTCCATGGATACTCACCGACCACTAGTCCAAACCTGGTCAAACTAGCTTCCTTAAAGCTTCTCTTATATTTAGGATAGAGTATAGATGGAGACTTATCATGTTCCCTATATAATATGAGAAAGATTGGACAATGATCAGCAATATCCATGCACAGAACTCCTGATTTCATGCTCTTATCCAACACATTAGTAAAGATATTGTCAATCAGAGTGGCATATGTCTCTGTTACTCTGGTTGGTACTGCAATCATAGGATGAAAGTAGTGGGAATACATTGTACAATACATACATCGATTTGTGGAGCTCCCTCTGGTGTTGTGGGCGCGGTATTCACTGACCTTTAGGAAGTATTTTGACATGTACATGGGTACCTTAGTGGTGTATGCTTTATAAAAAGTATTTAAGAGTCCAGAATCACAATAAAATATTTGGATGGCTTGTAGCCAAAAATTGCATGCTGCTGCTAGACCGGAAACAGGAAACAGAAGTCCATTAGTCCGACAGCCCTTTGCTCCCAAAATACCCACAGAAGAATGACCAGATAAGACTCAGAAACTGATGTGGGTTCAGTTAAAACCATCGGTTAACCGATTAGAAATACCACTTGTACAGTAGATGAACCCTTTCACTACCACACTACAGACAGGAAAGGGTTAACCTTCTGTAGTGCGGTTGTGAAAGGGTTATAACCCTTTGTCATGTGGCAGTGAAAGGGTTAACCTTCTGTATTGTCGCAGTGAGTTATAACTAAGGCTGTCAAAGTTAACGCGGTATTAAAGCGGTATCGCCCGATTCTATTAACGCCACTATTTTTTTTTTACTCACGAAAGAAAAAAAATGTCCAACTATATATATATTTTTTTTTACTAGACTTCACTCAGGTGTATTATTGATGCTCTCATTGATACTATGTTTGTTTCTGAAGTGTGTGTGTGTGCGTGCGTGCGTGTGTGCGTGCGTGTGTGTGTGTGTGTGAGATATAGAGAGAGAGGGGGGTGAGAGAGATGAGGAAGGGGCAAGAGAGAAAGAGAGCTGGGAGAGAGTGTGTGTGTGAGAGAGAGGGGGGGTGGTGTGATTAATCCCTTGTGTGTGTGAATGTAACAAGTTCCTAACGTTTTCTTTCCCCTATTATTTCATGCACACTTTATTCATTGTTTTAAATTATTATTTTCTTTTAAGTAATTTTGTGCATCACGCTGTTTTGAATTTGATGCAAATTTGCAATGCATGAGGGTCATCCTTTTTGTGTTAAATGGCTGCACAAAGCAAGCATTTGTTGACTCGCATGTTGATAAGAGTATTAAAACTTGGAACTAAAAAAAAAAAAAAACTATTAATTTGCGATTAATCGTGAGTTAACTATGGACAATCATGCGATTAATCGAGTTAAATATTTTAATTTATTGACAGCACTAGTTATAACCCTTTGGTAGTGTGGTAGTGAAAGGGTTAAAATAACTGCTAGTTCAAGCAACTGTTATGAACACTTCATACCAACTGTTCAACTGTTTTATTGCAACACTACTATCACCGACATCTAAGAAGGGAGATCCCCCCTTGAATGGCCCTTCTAAGGTTTCTCTCCTCCACATTGCCTGTGGTGCATTTTTTCCTATTGCTAGGTTTTAGTGAGTTTTTCCTTACCTTCGCGTGGGGTGTGTCTGGGAGTGTTGCATTTATTTTAAAATGTTTGGACTTTATGGTGTTCTTGTTTTGTTCTTGACTTGTTTAAATAAGACGTGTCCGGCCCATGGGGACATTAACGTGTGTTGTCGGGCCTTACAAATAAATTTGATTTGGATTCATAACATAACCACAGTCTGTAGAGCATGCGTCTCTCAAATCATTGTGCAAATGGTTTGATTGGGTGTGACATCACCTCCTCTGTGATGCTATCCCTTTGTTTTAGTAACCCTCTGCTTTCCCTATATGGAGAAAATAAACATTTTGTATTGCACTGGGCAAGTACTACAGATAGATAGGAGAGTTTTTTTTTTTTGCACCATATAACCGTTGGAAGTTCTTATCGCTTTGAGCTACACCGGGGACCAGATGATGTTATTACACCTTGGACCAGAAATAGAGCTTAGATAGTTAGATCCGGTTTCCATTCATAACCAAAGTGGTTCCAAGTCTCCTCTGCAAAAGGGAGAGGGGGGGGGGGGGGCATCAACCTATATGGTAAGGGAACCATCTCCTAATCATCAGAGAGGACAGTTGAATTCTTATATTCAGTTCCTGAGAGGATAGTCTATACAAAAATGACACATGGTTTTATGTTATAGTATGATATTTATAAAACAGGAATATATGTATCTGACTTTTATCATCACTTACTAACGTCCTCGTATGGAATCCTCCCCCTAGACTGAATGAATGAATGAATGAAAACTTTATTTAACAGATTGCAGAATGGGTACAATACAGTACGGCTCAATACATACAATTGTTAAGGGGATGCAGACCTGAGAAAGACGTTTGTCTTGTTTCCATCAGGGTCCCCCATTTTCAATTCATATAGACATATATGACATACATGACATACAGATAGTCAGTACTGCTACATCTATACATTTATGACATACCAGATTTGCAAATACAGTACTGTTTGTGATACAGAAGGAGTCAAGAAAAGGGAGTATATACATTTGACGTAGAAACTGTACATTGGAGGAGGTTGGGTGGGGGGGGGTTGGGTACATTGGGATATTGACAACCATACTGGGTAATTTACATTGGAGGTGGTTGGGGGGGGGGGGGGGCCGGGGGGCACACTGTATAAACAAGTAACACTGTACATTGAGGGGGGGGGGGGGGAGACACTGTACAAACAAACACAATTGTACATTGAACTATTGACAAAACCATACTAGGTAAATGACTGTACATTGGAGGGGGTTGGGTTAGGATATTTACAGGGGCCAGTGTTGAATTGCAGTCTCCCGTAGGTGTCCCTTGAGAGAGGTTTTGAAAGTGGGTAGTGATCCACATTCCTTTACAGCTTTGGGTAGGGCGTTCCACATTGATGTGGCATAATTGCGAAACGTGTTTAGTCCCTTATTTGAGCCGAATCTGGGTTTAACATGATTTGTGGAGCTCCCTCTGGTGTTGTGATCGTGGTATTCACTGACCTTTGGGAAGTATTTTGACATGTACATGGGTACCTTGGTCGTGTAGTGTATCTTGTAGACCAGGCCCATTGCAAGTTGTTGTACTCTGTCGTCTACTCTAAGCCATCCTAGGTTGTCAAAGTGGGCAGGGGTGAGGTGGGTTCTAGGAGTAAGGTCAAGCAGTAGTCTGACAAGTTTGTTTTGAGATGTTTGTAATTTTGTTTTTAGCGCCTTTGAGGTGCTTTGGTACCATGAGGTGCAAGCATAGTCGTAGTACCCCTGAATGAGTGCTCCTGCCAGAGTCTTCAGGGTGTTCTTGTTTACCAGAGAGGAGATCCGGATCTGGAGGAGGGATATACCAGACCTGGAAATAGATTTTGATTGGCAAGAAGTCTGGGCAAACGTTCGAATTGCGTCACGTAACCCGGACCATCAACAAATTAATCTTAATTATATTCATAGGACATACCTGACCCCTATAAGATTGAACAGAATGGGACTTAAACAAGACTCCAGATGTTCCTTATGTACAAATGGGGATGAGGGTACATTTATGCACATGTATTTGGATTGCCCACCGGTTAAGATATTCTGGAAAGAAGTGTCCCAGCAATTATCAGAATTCTTATTTCTGAACATACCTGTACACCCCTCTGTATTGTTGTTGAATGATGTTTTTCAGTTTGCAGCCCCTATACAGCTAAAGAGACTAGTTTTATCTGGTCTCACAGCGGCTAAAAAGCTGATAGCATCACGATGGTTTCAACCGGAAAAAATGTGCCGGAAGGTATGGGTTCTTACCTATCTCGATGTGATTTATCTAGACATTTCTACAGCAAGAATTTTAGGTGTCAGTGAAACCAACATTGCAATCTGGTTAGAAGTGGTGGAGAGAATAAAAGCTAGCATATGAATTGTAGTGCCTGGTTAGAAACAAATGAAAATGGATGGATTATCCAAGTGGGGGTCCGGGGGGGGTGAGCGAGCAAGAGCATATGTATGTAGGGTATTAGATAGCAAGTATTAGGTATATATCTCGTATACTACATTTGTAATGATTGAAATGGTGATTTCATTGGATGTTTACTGTTAATGCTTGTGTGTCTAATTTGATGTTATGTTTATAAAAAAAAAAAAAGGAATATAGAAACATCAAAGGGATTAAATAGTTATTTAGAATTCAAAAGTAGAATATGCACACTTATCGTTTATTAGCCCATGCTCTTCTTCAGATATGGATTTTTTTCTTTAAAACTTTTTAGCAATGTCATACTGTATGGTTTATTTAATTGACATTGTTTATAGGTGGGTACAGCCCAGACATGTAATTGTATTCCTTTTTGGGGGGGGGGGGGGTGAGTTGGCATGAACCATGATTTGAACCCACACTGTAAGAAAAAAAGCTGCAAGAAAACGGTAAATGTCTGGCATCAATGGTTGCCAAATACTTACTGTCAAATTACAGTAAAATCAAATACATTTGCAGATTACATTTATTTTAATAAAAGGTCATTTACTGTATTTTTATGGCATTTACACTTAAAGTAAAAAAACAAAAGTAATCTAATACAAGTAAAATAATACAGTGAATTTCCTGTGAAAAAACATTTGTTTTTTAGAGTGCATGCAGTCACAGGGTGCATGGTATCGCTGGAGTGAACTAAAAAGATCACCACCTCAGTCGTGTTTTTAATTGCAGGTCCTTTAATCCATATTCAGTTACAGAATGGGACACCACCAAGACTTGCCCAACTAAAAAAAAAAAAAAAAACATTAGTTAACTTTCTTATAGTCAATTAGATTAGAATGATAAAATTAAGGACATCATTGCACAACAGTTTTAATTAGCGAAGGAGAGCAGGGTCGCATCAACTAACGGATATTAAAGTAAGCTTTCCAACTATATGTATTTTGTATGTGGTACTGTATAACATAAATACAGTATGGTACTGTAGAAGAAAAATAACAACAGGCAAACATTTAATAAAACAAAATCGAATTTACTAAAACGCTGTAAATGACAAAATTGTAGATCAAATATGAGGAACAGGCAGAAGGTTTCCACTTTGAGCTTGAAAGTGACCCCACTCTCCCCTATACCGTGCTATAGTGCAACCTCATGATGACTCTGGTTGAGGAACAAAATGTAACAAAGGTTTTTATATATATATTATATACATACATTATCGTCTTTGTAGTACTGAGCTCTGGCCACAACGTCATTGGAATAGTCCTGGTGTTCGGTATTTTCATCCACGTTTTTGTAGGAGGGGACACGGGAAGCCCCCTTGTTGTAGGCTGCTAGCGCCCCTGGGCAGACAAACAAAGAAAATTAGAAGATACATTTTTTCAACTGAACATTGAAATAAAAGGTCTGCCGTCTACTTCGGCGCACGAATATCGGGATGTAACTCGAGAACCGCTGAACGGATATCGACAGGCAACAAATAGGGCTTTAATTCTATATATTGTATTAAGAAATATGCACACCCAAGCCGCTAGAGGTCGCCAAAGTGGCGGTGGGCAAATCGTCCTCAAGAGTGTGTTGTCGTCGGGCTTTACAAATAAATTTGATTTGATTTGATCTACTATAGTAGACAGTGTTTCCACTGTGCTTCTAAACCACAGTAATATAGTATACACCAGTGGTTCTCAACCTTTTTACACCATGTACCACCTGAGAACGTAGCTGGCTCTCCAAGTACCACCATATGACCGACGTTAAAATACAGTCTATTCAGCTATGCACAGTTCACGCAGGAGGCAAATGTATTCCTAATAACATTATTTATTGTTAACTTTTGTCAGACACAGCCACAATGTACAAAGGGGTAGCACTAGAACTAGCAAACTCTAACACAAGGGGCATTGAGAACATAATAACTAACATTCTCACATAGGAAGTGAGATAATTAAGAACAACTGTATTTCAGCAAATGTACTTAATTCTCTCGCTCTCTCTCTCTCTCTCTCTCTCTCTCTCTCTCTCTCTCTCTCTCTCTCTCTCTCTCTCTCTCACACATACACACTCTCTCACACACACAGTAAGTGACACACACAGTGATAACATTAATAACAGAATAATAACCATTATCACACAGCAAATGAGAACATTATGAACAAAATAACAACTGTACATTATTTCATCCTCTCTCTCTCTCTCTCTCTCTCTCTCTCTCTCTCTCTACATTTCTCTCTCCAGCCAGTCAGATCTCTCACTGGCTTCAGAGGATCCCATGGTCCCGCCTCCCCGTCCAGCCACTTTTTAAGCGGGGGTCTGGGGGTCCCCCACCAGGATTTCTTTTATTACAAAGACTTAATTTCCAGCATTTTGGTGCAGGCATTTTTGAAATTGTACCCCCTAAATGCCGGTGTTTGTGATGGGCATCACAAATTATTGTAAAAAAAAAAAAAACACAAAAAGTGAAATATTTTCAATATATCAAATGCAAAGTCGATTTTTCTGGGGGGGAAATGATTAGCAACAACACTTATTTTGATGGATTTTTTGTTTTTGTAATGTCAGCTTTAACAACAACTCTTTTCAGAAAAGTGGGAGTTAGGGGGCGGCTAGGTGGCGCAGTGGGCAAGGCACTCGCCACCAACGCAGGAGATGCTGGGTTCGAGCCCAGCTCTCGGCGTTGCTACCAGCTTGGCTGGTCGTTCATACTAATACAATTGGCAGTATTAGGGGGTGGGAAGCTGGTGGGTGGGGATCGGACATTGTGGACAGCGACTCCTACAGGTCGGTTGGTGCGCCTGCGCAGTAGAATCAGGAAGCGACGAGGGCGGCGTGTCCCTCCCACGCAGACCCTCGCCGCTGAGAGATCGCGCTGTGCAGGTGAAAAGATGCAACGGCTGCCTCCTCGAGTACCGGAGGGGACACGTGATGCAAGGCTTCGTCCACATTGCAGCCGGCTTGTGGGAGGCATGGTCTAACAACGTTCGAGACAGGCGAGGGTAGAATTGGACAATAGGAAATTGGGGACGGGAGAAAAATAGAAAAAATGGGGGGAAAAGTAGATACAAAAAAAAGTGGGAGTATTTAATTTTTTATCTGACATTATAAAAATAATAGTAATCTGGGGCTGAAGTTGAATAAAAGATTTATGACTGTTTAGACTGCATTACTCTCTGTCACAGTGATCTCCTGGTTGTTCCTTACTTAGGTTATCTAACTATCGCGCCGCGGCAACTAGAAACACTGGCCTGGCCGCGTGTACCTGTTCCGCAACAGTAAGTGACTTCCGGGGTAGGCCTGATTGGCCCCGACAGGCACGTGACGCGGCAAACTCAGGACGCGCAACGAGGCTGCTGAGAGCTGTCGCGCGGAAATAGGCTGTCTATTGCCATTCTCTAACACAAACTCTAACCTTAACCAGCTCCTTAACAGCGCCTAAACTTAACCGTTCTAACCTTAACCAACTCCGAAACAATGCCTAACCTTAACCTTAACCATGCCTAACCTTAACCATAGAAAGAATATTGCCATTCTCTAAGACAAACTCTAACCTTAACCAGCTCCTTAACAGCGCCTAAACTTAACCGTTCTAACCTTAACCAACTCCGAAACAATGCCTAACCTTAACCTTAACCTTAACCATGCCTAACCTTAACCGGCGAAAGAATACACGTTAAAAAAAAAATCACGTTAAAAAAAAAAGATTTGATGGGATTCGAACTCACCAACAACAGACCGCAGGATCGCAGGACCGCTGCTCTGCCAGGTGAGCTATAGCGCCGAATGAGAGTCATGGCGTATTTGGACGGTTACGTAATTCCGTAAGCTCTGCCGCTCGGCTCCGCGGAGCGTGCCGCGCGGCAGAGAAAGTTGCGCGTCACGTGCCTGTCGGGGCCAATCAGGCCTACCCCGGAAGTCACTTACTGTTGCGGAACAGTTAGGCTCCGCGGAGCGTGCCGCGCGGCAGAGAAAGTTGCGCGTCACGTGCCTGTCGGGGCCAATCAGGCCTACCCCGGAAGTCACTTACTGTTGCGGAACAGTTACACGCGGCCTGGCCTGCTTCTGAGTTCAGTGGCATGACTGCAGACAAAAAAAATAATTCTATAAAAAAAAAAGATTTGAATACTTTTTATTTAATTTTTATTAAGTACCACCAGCAGGGGGCCCAAGTACCACTGGTGGTACGCGTACCACAGGTTGAGAATCACTGGTAAACACTAGTGTTGCCACTGTGCTTCTAAACCTCTCTACTTCCCCCAGTCTAAATGAATAGAAAATACACAAGCAGAGAAGACAGAACAAAAACGAAACAATAAAACAATATACTGTACATAAAACCAAGTCATAATCACCTTTCAGACACTTTTCTTTGCTGCCCCAGTCCTTCCTCTCAATTTCTTCATAGCATCCAATCAAATTCTTTGTGGCTTGACGGATATGTCCCTTCCCTTTGGGACCACCTCTCTTCTCAACCTTTTGCTTTTTTAGACGCATGGCTTCATAGTCAACCTACAAAAATAATTAAATTACATTACAATCAGGTGCGGCTGGGTGGCGTAGCGGACGTTGCGCTCGTCACCAACGCAAGAGACACCGGGTTCGACTCCGGCTGTCGGCGCTGCCTCCGGCTTGGGCCAGCCGTCATACTAATTCAATTGGCAGAATTAGCGGGTGGAAGTCGATGGGTGGTAATCTGGACGTTGTGGACAGCGACTCCTACAGGTCAGTTGGGGACGCCTGCACAGCAGAGACAGGAAATGGCGGGGGTAGTGTGAGCCTCCCACGCGTTACACCTCGCCAATGAGAGTCCGCGCTGGCAGGTGAAAAGATGTGACAGGCTGCCTCCTCATGTACCGGAGGGGACACATGATGCAAGGCTTCTATCCTCCCTACAACCGGCCAGTGAGGGGCATATGCGAGCAACGTTCAAGACAGGGGTGGGAAGAATTGGCACAGTGGAATTGGGAGAAAAAGAGAAAAAGTGGATACAAAAAAAAATTACATTACAATCGTGCAAAATGTAAGTACTTGTACCTTAACATGGTCATTTGTGGCTGAAGTGAACACTCCTTACCAAAGTAAGTGGCTCGGGAAATACAGAAATGAACCAACAATTAAACAAGTTAATGAGTACTAAAAACGTTCATTTTAGTCAGACAAAATACTTGTACTTTCATACCCCAAGGAATGCACATACCTGCATGACCCCATAGGCTTTGCCATTGTCCCCTTCACCTTTGCTGTCCAGGCCGGTGCCTCCCCTGGACTCTCTGGAGATAATGCCGGCAATGACTGCTGGGTCCATTCGAAGCTCTTTCCCAACTGCCAGTATGATCTCCCTGTACTCGTATATGTCCGATGCATCCACCTTCGCCATGTCCTTTGACGTGGCCACACCTTTAAAATTTTTTTTAAAAAAATCATTCGAATGAACTTTTAGCTGCATGCTTCGGGAATCCCTCGCCCCATGTAATTCATTGGATAATACAGATTCATGTGTGGGATGCGATATTCCTATTAGAAATGAGCACATACCGCCTTTTTTACGTCCATCACCTTTCGCTGTCTCATCTGAGGCGCCAGAGGTTGCAACTTTTCTAATGTCTCCATAATCTACATTAATTAAAGACAACCATTAGCGGCACATTACGCTCACCAGAACCCCAGGCCAAACAGGAACTACTCAAATACAATTGATTGAAAATTGTATTAACAGATTGCAAAATGGGTACAATACAGTACGGCTCAATACATACAATTGTTAAGGGGATACAGTCAGACCAGGAGAAAGAAAAGGGTCCCCCATTTTCAATTCATAATGTTACATTTGATGTGTAGCGGTGGTTTGATTGATTGATTGATTGATTGAAAACTTTATTAACAGATTGCAGAATGGGTACAAGTACAATACAGTACAGCTCAATACACAATTGTTAAGGGGATGCAGACAAGAGAAAGACTTTAGTCTTGTTTACATCAGGGTCCCCCATTTTCAATTCATCAATTATAACATACAGATAGAGTGTGAAGGTATACTGAATACGGTCTATTATCTTATGAAACTCATATTCACTCCACAAACTGAAATATATACATTGTTGAATGAACACCATTCTGATTGACAAGCTAAAAGCAATTGGTTTTGATAGTCTATCAGTGAGCTGGATGCAATCCTACCTGGAGGGGAGAGAGCAGATGGTGGAGGTAAACGGTACCCTATCCCCCCCCCTCACAGTAAACTGTGGTGTTCCACAAGGAAGCATACTAGGTCCGCTACTGTTCCTAATTTATGCAAATGACATGTCGTCAGCTTGTGACTGCAACTTGTTCCTGTTTGCGGACGACTCAGCCCTGCTGGTCTCTGACAAGAACAAGTTACAGGTTGAAAAAACCCTCAGCTCAGAACTAGGCAAAATCTGCATATGGCTCGCTGATAACAAACTATCATTACACATGGGCAAAACAGAGTCCATTCTCTTCGGTTCAAATAACAAACTCAGCAAGACCGACGGCTTCTCAGTTACAGTGGGTGACAATATTGTCACAAGGAAAGAAGATATTACCTACCTGGGTTCCATCCTAGAGGCAAATCTTTCCTGTGACAAAATGGCATCCAATGTAATAAAAAAAGTCAACCAACGAACTCGATTCTTGTACCGGATCTCCTCACTGGTAAACAAGAATACCCTGAAGACTCTAGCAGGAGCACTCATTCAAGGGTACTACGACTATGCTTGCACCTCATGGTACCAAAGCACCTCAAAGGCGCTAAAAACAAAATTACAAACATCTCAAAACAAACTGGTCAGACTACTGCTTGACCTTACTCCTAGAACCCACCTCACCCCTGCCCACTTTGACAACCTAGGATGGCTTAGAGTAGACGACAGAGTACAGCAACTTGCAATGGGCCTGGTCTACAAGATACACTACACGACCAAGGTACCCATGTACATGTCAAAATACTTCCCAAAGGTCAGTGAATACCACGATCACAACACCAGAGGGAGCTCCACAAATCATGTTAAACCCAGATTCGGCTCAAACAAGGGACTAAACACGTTTCGCAATTATGCCACATCAATGTGGAACGCCCTACCCAAAGCTGTAAAGGAATGTGAATCACTACCCACTTTCAAAAACACTCTCAAAAAACACCTAAGGGAGACTGCAACCCGAAACTGGCCCCTGTAAATGTCCGAACACAACCCCCTCCAATGTACAGTAAATTACCAAGTATGGTCTTGTCAATAATCCAATGTACAGTGTTGTTTGTACAGTTGTACAGTGTCCCCCACCCACCCCTCCTACCCAACCCCCCCCCCCCTACCCAACCCCCCCCCCCCCACTCCTAACGAACCCCCCCCCCCCCCCACTCCTAACCAACCCCCCCCCCCCCACCCAACCACCTCCAATGTACAGTCCCCCCCCACCCCCACCTACCCAATCCAATGTACAGTTTCCACGCCTAATGTATATACTCTTTTCTTTCTGGACTCTTTTTGTATCACAAACAGTACTGTAATTGCAAATCTGGTATGTCATAAATGTATAGATGGAGCAGTACTGTCTATCTGTATGTCATGTATGTCATATATGTTACGATGAATTGAAAATGGGGGACCCTGATGTAAACAAGACGAAAGTCTTTCTCTGGTCTGCATCCCCTTAACAATTGTATGTATTGAGCTGTACTGTACTGTACCCATTCTGCAATCTGTTAATAAAGTTTTCATTCATTCATTCATTCAACAGCCTGTTTCTTGAAGTTAGACTCTCCTCTAAATTGTAACCATTGTATCATGGTGCCATGCTCACCCATGTTGTTGTTGCTTGTGAAGTAGAGGCAGACGCACGCCAGGCGCTTCGATGAAAAACACTTATTAATGTATGCCTATATTCCCTTTGTTTATTGACCACTGTGCGTTCAACGAACCCTGCTGCTAACGGAACAGAATATCTCATCGTGGTTTCTTTTAAACCTACCAGAAATGGAAAGTAAAACTGAACTCTGCACCACTCCCGGACTTTGAGCCAGAGCTGTAACTTTCGTTCTTAATCAGGACCCACAGCAGCGTTATTTCTACTAAACCTAGCCGCATTTCTGGCAAGACGCTCTCTGATTGGCCGACGCCTGTTTCTACACTGGTTAATTAACTACTATGGGTTGATGTATTTTGCAAATGCCTCTTCGAGAGGGTGTCTGAAGTGCCGTGGTTGATTAGGCCTTTTGTTCCAAGGGCTGTGCCTCAAAAAGAGGGTGTTTAATAGGTGGGATTAGACACACCGTGTTTTGTAATTGCAGTGCCTCATATAAGAGCCGGAGGGTGTTGTATAATAGCCGAGCTGGTGCAGTGGCAAATTGACAGTAGGTCAAACGCTCCACGCGCGTGCGCGCGCATGCACAGTTTTTTTTGGCTGCTCTCGTCCTGCAGCTGGATACTATTGCCTCACAGCGCGGCCGTCAGCGCGCGGCCCAGAGAGCGCCGCTGGCTCTGCGGCTCTGCAGCTGCATGCTTCTCCGGGAGTCCGGTTGGATAATGCCATGTAAAAAGCGATTGCGCGTACTTCAGCCTCAGTGAGCGAGGTATAACGCCGTTCTACCGAGTTATACCAGCACTGCAACACTCTACGGTACCCGATTGGTCCTCTTAATTAATAATCCCGTGTCCCCTGTATAATCGAATCGTTTAGCATAGGTACTTTTATGAAATAAAGTTGTTATTCCTTGTACCCCGGTTGTGAGGTTGGTTATTTCAAGGCATTTGTATGGAAGCAAATGAGTGCCATAAGTATTTGAATTTAATCAGACACCGCATTTATAGCATTGAAAATAATTACTTTGAAAACATGTATAATAACTTTGAAAACATGTATCTGAATTTTTTCAGACACCGCATTTATAGTTCCAGACACCGCATTTATAGTTTCAGACACCGAATTTATAGCATTGCAAATAAATACTATGAAAATCATGTATCTGAATTTTTTTGCTCAGAGTTTAACAAAAATGCAGTGTTAATAAAAAAAAGTCGAATGCATAATAAAATTCAATGTAAAAATGCAGTGTTCATTAAAAAATTCGAATGCATAATAAAATTCAATGTAAAAATGCAGTGTTCATTAAAAAATTCGATGCATAATTGCGGTGTATATAATTCGATGTCAAAAATTGCGGGGTGTGGATTTCGACGTAAAAAACCCAACATCCGGGTTACCCAGACAGGATAAAGCAATCGAGCTGGATGTGATCGAACTGACTTCTGGCCTATCACTGCACGGCTTTGTCAGTCATGTGATCACAACAACCCAGGAAGCCTTTCCTCCCGACGACAAAGAGAAGAGAAGGTGGCTGAAGCCTGAAGTTGATACAGTAAGTTTGATCTCAATGATAAACAATAATTAACAGGTAGGCTAACGGCAGGCACCACTACGAATTGAAAATGGGGGACCCTGATGTAAACAAGACGAAAGTCTTTCTCTGGTCTGCATCCCCTTAACAATTGTGTGTATTGAGCCGTACTGTATTGTACCCATTCTGCAATCTGTTAAATAAAGTTTTCAATCATTCATTCAGGCTAGGCTAACATTAGGTACTACTACTAGTTAGGTAACGTTAGCTAGAATCCAAATCGAAAATCAAGAATCCAAATCAAAAGTCTTATATAAGGTTATGAGATGAACATGTATGTTATGTAGGTTATGAAATGAATATGTATGTAATATGTAATAAAAACGCAGCTCAACGCATACATTTGATCTAGAACCCCGTTTGTTGTCCCCTAACTGTTATACGAAGATGGCCGGCGGTCTCGTGACAACCAGAATACAAAACATTACCTGTTGTTATTGTTAAGTCGCTATCTTGTGATAGTAACATGGTCGTGGTGTGAATTACCTGGCTCTAAATTAAAGTATTTTTGGATGACACAACACAGTAATAAGAAGGATGGCAAGTGTATGATGGCATGCATGTACAATAATGCTGTGTATACCCTAATTATATTTATTCTTAATGTACTGTATATATCCACATGTGTTTGTACATATAACTGCATATAAACCTTTTACATATCTGTAGATACTACTATATCTATATCTGTACATATCCCTTACCTACTCTTACTAGTTACGCTGCTGGCCAGTATGACTACCATAGTGTCTTTATACCTGCTGCATCAATGTACATAATAATACTACAACTCTGTACATATATATGATCTGATTAGCATTATTACTCAGTAGTACTGATTTATATATTTTAAACAATATAATGAATTAAGGTTTTGTTTTATTTGTCACATAAGGTACATGTACATTACAGTGAAACACTTGGTTCTGTATGAGCCTCCTGAGATTGTGCTTCATAGAAGTTTTTCTAGAAGTTAGACATCTCTTTGATCCAATGACCTTGTAGTAGACAGAAATCTATTTGTTTGTTTCTTCATATCACAGTTTACAATTTATTTTCTTTTTGCAGGCATGACTTCACCCCAACATCCCCTGAGTGGAACATGGAAAGAGTGTTGACCTTGATGTTTATCGTTGTCTTTCAACCATATTGTTTGTTACTGTTTAATAAATTGTTTGTTACTGTTGATGTTTAATAAATGTTTATCGTCGTCTTTCAACACCCTGCCTCAGACTCCTATCCATGGTAACTCCCAGCTATTACTAAAGTTGATTTCAAGACGTGACTCGGGGGCGTTCCAAGGGTGCGTTCCAGCAGAGGTGTTCATTGACTCCAGTGTTTATTATGTATTTTCACAGCAGAAAAACACTCAAGTTATTCCTTTCTTCCGTTCAGAATCAGCCAGCCTGTTGTATATTGAACAGCCCAGTATATGTATTAGGGATGCACAGTATGGACGTTTTTTCAGCCGATAACGGATCACTACCTGCTGCTCATGGCGAATACTGATAACTTCATAACCTGTAGTTTATACACAACTGAGGGTCTACAGATCTAAAGGACAACAACCAATCAGAGCACTTGTCTGCCATAAAAACATAATACATCTGTAAAATAACAAGCGAACAAAGGTGAATTGTGCCACATTTATTTTAAACGTGTTTTACGTTTACTCTGGTGTTTAAATTTCTGTGAATATAGTTTGTATTATGTACTGTTTACATTTTGTACAATCGTCGTTTCTGTAAATGAGGGAAACCTCAGAGGCGTACGATTTTAAATAAAGGTTGAAATGAACAAATTTGGTTACAGAAAAAGACCTAACCTCTCTTTCTCAGTCATCAGATAGAACATGCTCACAACATTGAACAGCAGCAATGTAGATGTCACAGACTGGGATGCAGCTCGTAGGTCAACAGCTTCTCTTAAAGCAGCTATTAGTCCATCAGTCAGTGGGCTCTCTGTGTTTGGGACAATGACACTAGAGTGGCCATCAGGAGCAAATCCACTGTTCTCCCACTCAATCTGAGGAATATCCACACCCTAAAAACAACAGAAATAGAAAGCCTTATTTGTGGTATTAATTATCTTGATAGACAGCAGCAGTAAGGTGGGCACTTATGGCTTTTGAAATCTGTATGCTCCTACTCATTTATCTTTCTGTTTTCACATACTGTAACTCATTTTCTAGGACTATAAGCCCTAAACCACTGCCCATGTTGTTTAGCAAATGTTCATGGCTCTTATTCTGACCTACACTTTTGTAATTCACTCAGCATATGAATTGTTCCCACATGTAAGAGAAATTAAATGTTCTCATCAGGAAACCTTTCTTATGCATTTGACACATCCCAACTTTTGCCATACAGTATAACTATGCTATAGTTCAAATATTTTCACCTATTTACCTTGCTGTCAGATAGCCCTTTCTGGTGGGGAACAGGCTTTATAGCCACCTACAGTATGCTCTCTTAAAAGGGTGCTCTGGGATGAAAATACAGGGGAAGTTCAATGGAGTCTGGTAGGTGTTTGCAAGAGCATGGATAGCGGTTTCAGTTTTTGAGTGGCTGAGGGATCAATACTATTGAAAGCATTGAAGTTGTAAAAATTGGACAAAGTTACCTCCATGTTATCAGAAACTGGAATTGGGTGATGGATTCGTCCCAGCTCCCACAGCTGATTTAGGGTCATATGGCCTTCTGTTCTTATAGGATGATTTGCCCAGCCACTGCGCAATGTGTCCAGGTCATCGTGAAGCCGTGGCAGGAACACATAATGGCAACAGAAGAGGTGTGTAGCATTGCCAATGTTGAGGAACCCCTCTTCTTCAAGGTAGTGTAGAGCATCATAGTAGATGACTGTAACAGCTGTCCACATGTCTCGCCATAGCCTCTCTATCCTGGAAAATTGCGAGTTTACCAGAACATTTTAAAGTTAAAGGACAGGGAATGGCAATATTTGCATTTGTGGCAGATTTGACATGGAATTATTATGTATGTATAATAAACAACTGATCATGTAAGATCTCAGCAGTTTCTTTTGTTGAGAAAAGGTTTCCAGCAACAACAAATGCACAGATGGATTTTATTTTAAATGCAATCCAATGATCTGATGTTCATTGTGTGTATTTCTTTATCTACCCTTTCATGAGTCATTATTGTCAGTCCAAAACAAGAGATTATGTTTTTGTAACATGTTTCTAAAACATTATCTCGTGTTATTTACATACTAAGACAATAGGTGTGACATACAAATGTAATTCGACACACACTGCCCAGCAAAAACTGTAAATTTTTTTTTTTGCAGCAAGGAAGAGATTGTTTAATTTGCATGATGAAGAGGTCACAGTTAAGTACCCTTTGACTGACATCAACTCCCACCGTAGAGAGGAATTTTACCTCACACTATTGCAAATAACAGTACTGCTTCTAGTAGGTATATGTGTAGCAAACAGTACAGTTCTGGCATGGCAGCAGTGAGATGGTGTCTTTCAACTAGCTTATATACAATATAATATATACAATAATACAATAAATTCACCAAACACTACACAATACCAATGCTGTAGACTGATGAAAATATAATTTATTTATCTGGCCTTCTTCCAAGAATCTGTCAAGAAGTTTGGTTTCCCTCTTAGGTAAATATTTCCTGAGGCAGTGGGGGGCCGTTGAAACCAACACTTAATGTGGTCTTTGTTGTAATTGTTGGTATATTTTAGGGTACGAGCTGATCTGGGGGTGGAAAATGTGGACGTTCCACGTCTCATGTTTACAGTCCGTGGCACTGGAAGGGGCAGCTTTATATCTGGCAAGAGTGTTCACAACCAACGGTAAGCCCAAAAGATCAGAGATTGCTAGTTGAAAGACACCATCTCACTGCTGCCATGCCAGAACTGTACTGTTTGCTACACATATACCTACTAGAAGCAGTACTGTTATTTGCAATAGTGTGAGGTAAAATTCCTCTCTACGGTGGGAGTTGATGTCAGTCAAAGGGTACTTAACTGTGACCTCTTCATCATGCAAATTAAACAATCTCTTCCTTGCTGCAAAAAAAAAAATTACAGTTTTTGCTGGGCAGTGTGTGTCGAATTACATTTGTATGTCACACCTATTGTCTTAGTATGTAAATAACACGAGATAATGTTTTAGAAACATGTTACAAAAACATAATCTCTTGTTTTGGACTGACAATAATGACTCATGAAAGGGTAGATAAAGAAATACACACAATGAACATCAGATCATTGGATTGCATTTAAAATAAAATCCATCTGTGCATTTGTTGTTGCTGGAAACCTTTTCTCAACAAAAGAAACTGCTGAGATCTTACATGATCAGTTGTTTATTATACATACATAATAATTCCATGTCAAATCTGCCACAAATGCAAATATTGCCATTCCCTGTCCTTTAACTTTAAAATGTTCTGGTAAACTCGCAATTTTCCAGGATAGAGAGGCTATGGCGAGACATGTGGACAGCTGTTACAGTCATCTACTATGATGCTCTACACTACCTTGAAGAAGAGGGGTTCCTCAACATTGGCAATGCTACACACCTCTTCTGTTGCCATTATGTGTTCCTGCCACGGCTTCACGATGACCTGGACACATTGCGCAGTGGCTGGGCAAATCATCCTATAAGAACAGAAGGCCATATGACCCTAAATCAGCTGTGGGAGCTGGGACGAATCCATCACCCAATTCCAGTTTCTGATAACATGGAGGTAACTTTGTCCAATTTTTACAACTTCAATGCTTTCAATAGTATTGATCCCTCAGCCACTCAAAAACTGAAACCGCTATCCATGCTCTTGCAAACACCTACCAGACTCCATTGAACTTCCCCTGTATTTTCATCCCAGAGCACCCTTTTAAGAGAGCATACTGTAGGTGGCTATAAAGCCTGTTCCCCACCAGAAAGGGCTATCTGACAGCAAGGTAAATAGGTGAAAATATTTGAACTATAGCATAGTTATACTGTATGGCAAAAGTTGGGATGTGTCAAATGCATAAGAAAGGTTTCCTGATGAGAACATTTAATTTCTCTTACATGTGGGAACAATTCATATGCTGAGTGAATTACAAAAGTGTAGGTCAGAATAAGAGCCATGAACATTTGCTAAACAACATGGGCAGTGGTTTAGGGCTTATAGTCCTAGAAAATGAGTTACAGTATGTGAAAACAGAAAGATAAATGAGTAGGAGCATACAGATTTCAAAAGCCATAAGTGCCCACCTTACTGCTGCTGTCTATCAAGATAATTAATACCACAAATAAGGCTTTCTATTTCTGTTGTTTTTAGGGTGTGGATATTCCTCAGATTGAGTGGGAGAACAGTGGATTTGCTCCTGATGGCCACTCTAGTGTCATTGTCCCAAACACAGAGAGCCCACTGACTGATGGACTAATAGCTGCTTTAAGAGAAGCTGTTGACCTACGAGCTGCATCCCAGTCTGTGACATCTACATTGCTGCTGTTCAATGTTGTGAGCATGTTCTATCTGATGACTGAGAAAGAGAGGTTAGGTCTTTTTCTGTAACCAAATTTGTTCATTTCAACCTTTATTTAAAATCGTACGCCTCTGAGGTTTCCCTCATTTACAGAAACGACGATTGTACAAAATGTAAACAGTACATAATACAAACTATATTCACAGAAATTTAAACACCAGAGTAAACGTAAAACACGTTTAAAATAAATGTGGCACAATTCACCTTTGTTCGCTTGTTATTTTACAGATGTATTATGTTTTTATGGCAGACAAGTGCTCTGATTGGTTGTTGTCCTTTAGATCTGTAGACCCTCAGTTGTGTATAAACTACAGGTTATGAAGTTATCAGTATTCGCCATGAGCAGCAGGTAGTGATCCGTTATCGGCTGAAAAAACGTCCATACTGTGCATCCCTAATACATATACTGGGCTGTTCAATATACAACAGGCTGGCTGATTCTGAACGGAAGAAAGGAATAACTTGAGTGTTTTTCTGCTGTGAAAATACATAATAAACACTGGAGTCAATGAACACCTCTGCTGGAACGCACCCTTGGAACGCCCCCGAGTCACGTCTTGAAATCAACTTTAGTAATAGCTGGGAGTTACCATGGATAGGAGTCTGAGGCAGGGTGTTGAAAGACGACGATAAACATTTATTAAACATCAACAGTAACAAACAATTTATTAAACAGTAACAAACAATATGGTTGAAAGACAACGATAAACATCAAGGTCAACACTCTTTCCATGTTCCACTCAGGGGATGTTGGGGTGAAGTCATGCCTGCAAAAAGAAAATAAATTGTAAACTGTGATATGAAGAAACAAACAAATAGATTTCTGTCTACTACAAGGTCATTGGATCAAAGAGATGTCTAACTTCTAGAAAAACTTCTATGAAGCACAATCTCAGGAGGCTCATACAGAACCAAGTGTTTCACTGTAATGTACATGTACCTTATGTGACAAATAAAACAAAACCTTAATTCATTATATTGTTTAAAATATATAAATCAGTACTACTGAGTAATAATGCTAATCAGATCATATATATGTACAGAGTTGTAGTATTATTATGTACATTGATGCAGCAGGTATAAAGACACTATGGTAGTCATACTGGCCAGCAGCGTAACTAGTAAGAGTAGGTAAGGGATATGTACAGATATAGATATAGTAGTATCTACAGATATGTAAAAGGTTTATATGCAGTTATATGTACAAACACATGTGGATATATACAGTACATTAAGAATAAATATAATTAGGGTATACACAGCATTATTGTACATGCATGCCATCATACACTTGCCATCCTTCTTATTACTGTGTTGTGTCATCCAAAAATACTTTAATTTAGAGCCAGGTAATTCACACCACGACCATGTTACTATCACAAGATAGCGACTTAACAATAACAACAGGTAATGTTTTGTATTCTGGTTGTCACGAGACCGCCGGCCATCTTCGTATAACAGTTAGGGGACAACAAACGGGGTTCTAGATCAAATGTATGCGTTGAGCTGCGTTTTTATTACATATTACATACATATTCATTTCATAACCTACATAACATACATGTTCATCTCATAACCTTATATAAGACTTTTGATTTGGATTCTTGATTTTCGATTTGGATTCTAGCTAACGTTACCTAACTAGTAGTAGTACCTAATGTTAGCCTAGCCTGAATGAATGATTGAAAACTTTATTTAACAGATTGCAGAATGGGTACAATACAGTACGGCTCAATACACACAATTGTTAAGGGGATGCAGACCAGAGAAAGACTTTCGTCTTGTTTACATCAGGGTCCCCCATTTTCAATTCGTAGTGGTGCCTGCCGTTAGCCTACCTGTTAATTATTGTTTATCATTGAGATCAAACTTACTGTATCAACTTCAGGCTTCAGCCACCTTCTCTTCTCTTTGTCGTCGGGAGGAAAGGCTTCCTGGGTTGTTGTGATCACATGACTGACAAAGCCGTGCAGTGATAGGCCAGAAGTCAGTTCGATCACATCCAGCTCGATTGCTTTATCCTGTCTGGGTAACCCGGATGTTGGGTTTTTTACGTCGAAATCCACACCCCGCAATTTTTGACATCGAATTATATACACCGCAATTATGCATCGAATTTTTTAATGAACACTGCATTTTTACATTGAATTTTATTATGCATTCGAATTTTTTAATGAACACTGCATTTTTACATTGAATTTTATTATGCATTCGAATTTTTTTTATTAACACTGCATTTTTGGTAAACTCTGAGCAAAAAAATTCAGATACATGATTTTCATAGTATTTATTTGCAATGCTATAAATTCGGTGTCTGAAACTATAAATGCGGTGTCTGGAACTATAAATGCGGTGTCTGAAAAAAATTCAGATACATGTTTTCAAAGTTATTATACATGTTTTCAAAGTAATTATTTTCAATGCTATAAATGCGGTGTCTGATTAAATTCAAATACTTATGGCACTCATTTGCTTCCATACATTTGGACAAATAGCAGTTTCCCTGATACATGGCAGTTTCCCCTGCTAATGGTGTATAACTCACGTAATTATTACAGTATTAATATGAACATTGAATATCAGCAGGGCTGCGAATGTCATACCTCTCGTGTGATATTGGTACAAGTCCTAGGGTGATACAACCAGTGATGAATCTCAACGCCCCATGGTAGACAGCGTCTAACTAACAAGTGAAGAGAGTTTGGCTATAATCAGTGGTGCGTTATTGAAATCATCTGGGGTGACACGCACCACGTGCACGCGCGCTCCCGCGAATGCGCATTTAATGTCCCCTCGCTTGGGCACAGACTAAAGACAGTGCCTAATTGCCTCTACGAATGGAATGTAACACGTCTTCACAACATGTTAGGTGTGAATGTGTCTGAGAACGTTTTAACACACCTGACGCCGGCGCTATTGATATGCAAATAGCGAGTGAGCTTGCACACCGTGCTACCCCGTCCCATGAACAACGCATGCCTGGCTATAATATATTGTAGCCTAATGGGTCTCTGCAAAACAATAAGGACACACGCAGGCAGGCGGGGAGACACTTAAAAACAAGTATTTTATTTCCTTCCTGATTTGTCGGCGGTAGCTAAAATGTAACACTTTTGCTGAAGAGATTGACATTCATGTTTTATATAGCCAAACAAATTGAAAATGAAATGTGACTTGACGAAATATGATTCATTCAGGATACACACGTTATGTAAAATATCTTCATATTCTACAGGAACGGGATAGTTTATTTATTAAAATACTGTACAGTATTTTGTGCACACGCGTTGCACATTTGTTCGTTATTTGGAGTACTGCATTTTTAGATCCTGCATACTGTTTTGAGCTTTGGGATCCTTTGGGGTCTTCTTCAGAGCTGAGGAAGATCTTTTGGAATCAATCACAATCATTACAAGGACGTTATTTAATCTAGTTGATGTTAACCTCATTGAACCGCTTGGTAATGTAATCAATGTGACATAAAACCAAAAATAGCCATTTTCAAACGACGTTCCCTCAAATATTTCGGATCAAAATATGAGAACATTAAAAGTGCTGTAGATAACATGCAGCCACTAGATGTCGCACTAGAGCACCAGTATGTCAATAACCAGGTGCATTCCACATGGAGAAATGGGAAGCAGGGAGGGGGTCTTCATACACGCAACATAAACAACATTCATTTTCGATCTGCACATTTTTTTAATGATATTTTATCGCCCAGCCCTACTGCTAAGAACACTAGTTCTGTTTGCAAGCTCTGAGTGGCATCGTCGTGGGCAACACTGGTTGAGTAAAGAGGGAGAGGCTTGTTCAGAAACATCGTTTCCTTATTCAAACATGACGTGACGTTATAACGTGAGACGTTTTATGTTAAAACAAGAAGTTCTCACGTGATACAGATATTTTTTTTCTGTTTCTAGTGTGGCAGCAATACGCTTCCATACATTTCAGTGCTAAAAATCTGTCCTATACATGTTTCACAAAGCAGGATTACAATGTTGGGCAGATACATTGTCAATGATATCACTGAATAACATCTTATTCAATCTTTTGTTAAAGGTAGAATCTGTAATACCACCAAACGGCGACCTCTACGCATAAGAGCCCTGCTTGGCAATATGTTTAAATAGTTTTGTTTTGATGTTTGGGTTGAGTTTAGTCATTATAGTGTGAGTTTCTCCAGACCTCTTGGGCAGAGATATGTGGCCTCTAGCAACCCATACATACTCAATGACATTCAATATCAAATATAAAATAAAAAAATATAAGAGACAATACATGTAACATTACATCACATGGCGGGAGGAGTGACATTACATCATGAGGAGTGACATTACATCATGAGGAGTGACATTACATCATGAGGAGTGCCATTACATCATGAGGAGTGACATTACACCATGAGGAGTGACATTACATCATGAGGAGTGACATTACATCATGAGGAGTGACATTACATCATGAGGAGTGACATTACATCATGAGGAGTGACATTACACCATGAGGCAGGAGTGAAGAAACATGAATCACATTCCTAAACCTATTGGGAGTTTAGTTTACAGATTAAAATCCACAACACCAATATGTTGTTAAATCTAGGCCTGGGAGATATTATATGACATCTTGTAATACAATTGTCATAAAGGTTATTATAGTAAAATTACCTTTCACTTTTTGAATACTGCAAATATCTTTTGTAGTAACTTGCTGTTTGTATATTTTACAATATGTAATATATCATGGACAGCGGTATAATTCAAATCCATACCTCTGCATGGACTCATGACTGTATATACCTTCATATGCGGTATGTCTCCCTACTCTAGTTAAGTCCTTTTCATAGTCATCTGGCTTTAACCCACTAATCCTGCTTTATGAAACAGCCCCCCCACCCCCAGTCTTCTAATACAGTAAGTATCTTTTGTTCGATGACTCAGAAAGTGCATTTCTAGAGATTTATAACATACCTAGATAATTTAATCAGAATATGATTATGAGTATAAATCTCCTGTGCGTGGAATTTTATTAACCCTTGAGATGAAGAAACCACTTAAATCAATTTTGAAATCTGTGTATTTGCCGTTACATTAATCCAAATCACTTGAAGGATGAATGAGATTTATCATCTGAAAGTACTCGACCTCTACTTGTAGCCAGTGTTGTAGTCGAGTCTCGAGTCCCCAGTGTTCGAGTCCAAGTCACCAAAGAAAAGCCTGAGTCGAGTCCCCATTACCCGAGTCCGAGTCCAAGTCATTAAGTCCACTCTGGCAGTTAAATTGCTGACATACAATTTTTTTTTTTTTTTTAAGACTACATTAAACATAAATGACACAGCGGTCACCATTTCAAAGGGAGTTTATTTACTTTGTGACACAATAGCCAAACAAATGCACTAGCCATCAATATCTTATGCCAAATGATTAGGGCCTATTACAAAATAATATATAATAAAAAAATATAACTATTTATCAATTAACAAGTCAGAGTCCTCATCTGCACCTTCGGAGTCCGAATGCAGTCAATGCTCGAGTCCAAGTCGAGTTACAAGTCCTGAAATTCAGTCCTGGACTCGAGTCCTACAACACTGCTTGTAGCTATGAATATATGTAGGACATGCATCATGCCTTGCACTCCTGCCACTGGCCTTGACCTTGTACTGACATGTCAACCGGAGGTGGTCCCTGGTATCGAGCCCAGCTCTCTGCGTTACTTCCGGCTTGGCCGGCCGTCATACTAACACAATTGGCAGTGTTAGAGGGTGGGAAAGCCGGTGGGTGGGTCCTGGTCGTTGTAAACAGTGACTCCTACAGTTCGGTCGGGGCGCCTGCACAGCGAGGGAAGGATCTGGGAGAGGTAGTGTGATCCTTCCACACGTTACACTCTCCCAGTGAGAGTCCGCGCTGCCAGGTGAAAAGAAGCGGTGGGCTGGGTACACATGTGTCGGAGGAAGCATGTGATAGCCTCCACTATCACAGACCGACGGTAGGGGGTAGAGTGCGCAACGACCAGGAAGGGGATTGGGAATTGGCATAATGACTAACATTGGGATGGGAGAAAAAAACGGAAAAAAGGAGGGGGAAAAAGATAAAAAAAAAATGGTCAACATATATTTTAAAATCATCGGTTGACCGAGGGCTGTGATTTGCTGCGCTGGAATACAATCTCTCTATAATCTCCCCACAACAAATGATGAATAAAAACAGGGGACAAATGTAAAGCATCCAATAGAGAATATAAACTATTTGCCATGTATTTACATTTTAATACAGTGAGAGAAACAGCGGTGATGACGAGTCTTTCATAAAAAAAATATTCCAAATAATGTTACTTTCTCCAGTGTGTGTCATACAGTAGTACAATGACTGCGATTTGCGCTTGTGGACGATGGATGATGGCGGCTGTTTCTCATCTTTCCTGGCGTTCAGCCGAGGGTGAGTCACAAGAGGCCTCGCAGCCTCATCATCGTCCCACACGTAGCACCAGCCCCCGTCTCCAGATACTATAGCCACGTGCCACAGGGCAGGAGAAAGGGGTCTGGAATTGTAGGGGGGGGGGTACAAGCATGCAACATGTAAACAACATTAATTTTGGACCCGCCAAGATTTTTTAAATGATACATTTGTTAATCAATTTTTTTTCATTCTGCACCTTTCCAAAAGCTCTGTAGATGTATTAGAATAAAATAAAAAATAAAAAAAATGTATGATTAGGCTACATAATCTTTTTTTAATCTATAGCACCTTTTGGTGGCGCTTAAAAAATCAGGGGGTTGACAGGTGTTGTCCTGAATGTTTTTAAATGTAACGTAAGGATATTGACCATATTCCCACCAATGGGAACAGAAGCCCAACCTGAGCATGACATAAGTGCAAAATGGCCGCCGTGTGAATATGGTCAATGAAATGCATTCACATTTTTTTTCTTTTCTTACAAGATCCATGGAAATGGCATTTATGGCATTGTGACCTTCCGCGATTTGACATATTTATGAATGCAACAGACCATTGGGGCAGGTCCATTTGATTGACAGTATCTTTGCATTTACATTTTCTTTTATAAAGATGGGGGAGGGGAGGGGAAGGATTTGATGCAATCTTTAATTCCGATACCCTTATGGAGACACAAGGTTGCTTGCTGTTGCGTCAGCATGCGTACGGTTTGTGGAGATACAAGGTTTATTTGGTGTTGAGTCAGCGTGCGTACGGTTTGTAGAGATACAAGGTTGTTTGCTGTTGCGTCAGCATGCGTACGGTTTGTGGAGATACAAGGTTTATTTGGTGTTGAGTCAGCGTGCGTACGGTTTGTGGAGATACAAGGTTGTTTGCTGTTGCGTCAGCATGTGTACGGTTTGTGGAGATGCAAGGTTGTTTGCTGTCGCGTCAGCATGCGTACGGTTTGTGGAGATACAAGGTTGTTTGCTGTCGCGTCAGCATGCGTACGGTTTGTGGAGATGCAAGGTTGTTTGCTGTCGCGTCAACGCTGGGGACGGTTTGTAGCAAAGCGATAAACATCAAACCCGCTCCCTGGAGTTGTGGAGGATGCTATTCCCCTCAGAGAAATGTCCGTTTAGTCAGACGACACCAATTCACAGGGAGTAACAATGGCTCCAGGAGACATCAAAGGCCTCCCACAACAAACTATTCTATTCAACCTTGTTACCATGACAACCTGGTTGTGATTTTAGTTCATATTTATACACCGGTCCTTTTGCTTGTGTCTCTATTCACTCTTCTTGTCTTCTACTTGCCCCTTAGTGCACAATGACTGTGTGTGTGTGTGTGTGTGTGTGTGTGTGTGTGTGTGTGTGTGTGTGTGTGTGTGTGTGTGTGTGTGTGTGTGTGTGTGTGTGTGTGTGTGTGTGTTAAATCTGCATGACAAATAAAGACTTCTTCTTCTTCAGTTTTGCACATTAATGCCCGGCCACATTATGCTAAACACAAGGTTGGGGTGAAGTTGACAAGCAAAGCTCTCCCGTCCAAAACGACCGAAGAACATGGACCTCTATGGTGCCCTTGTGCCAAGGCACTTAACCCCAGAACTGCTCCAGTGAAAACTATTAACGGGCTGTGGCCACATCCGTCTTGTTTTTAATCATTTTTCAATGAGGAGTATCCGTTTGTTGGACGGTCCCTCTCCACCAGATTTGTATTCATTGTGATAAGGCAGAAAGGTTTGGAGAGGATGGACCTTTTTTAAACTAATGGATGTGTCACCATCCGTCTTTTCTTGGGGGTGAAATGTGCAGTTACGTTACCGCTCTGATTTAAAAAAAACAAAACCACGGGTCTGCTTCCTCTCCGCTCTGCCATGGATCGGCACGGCCGCTCCCTTAGAGAACAACAGTAGAGTGATTTACAGTCTTCTGGGTGGCGTCCAGGGGTGTAAAAAGTACCCAGAAATTATACTTAAGTGAAAGTATGGGTACCGTCTCCAAATCTTACTCAAGTAAAATAGTATCTGGTTAAAAACACACTTGAGTAAAAGTAAAAAAAAGTTTCTACTTTTAAATGTACTTAAGTACTAAAAAGTAAAGGTAAAAACTTTTTTTCTAACTGTCTATTCTTCTGATAGCAGGTGTTTAATCAATGATCCCCGCTTGGACCAATCAGCATGGGTATGGGCGGGTTCATTTTCCATTGATGGGGATTTGATTGGCTGTTTTTAAATAAAGTGCGGCCGCAGGATTAATAACGTTAACGTTAGTTCGGCCAGAGAATCAAATATACTAATTAAAATGGTTGCACCTGCGAGATTTGTACTTTGTAGGTCTGCATTTTAAATGTAAGGAGTAAAAAAGTACACAAACCTAATAATACTCGAGTAAAGTACAAATCCCCCAAAACAGTACTTAAGTATTGTAACAAAGTACAATTACTCGAGTACTTTACACCCCTGGTGGCGTTCACGTGTGGGATGCGTAGCCGGACGAGTGTGTGAAGCGAGTTGTTGCTGAAAAGTTGTGTTTATTCAACCTTCCCCGGACAGATAAAGGTTAACAAAAAACAGCTGGCCCCAGATGAGCCATCTAGCCAAAAACAGCTCATCTGATTGTGTCTCAGTTTCCTTGACAACCTGACGACGTGTCTTATCCTAATGTTGTGTTCCCACATCGGTGACGTTATCGCGCGCGCGTGCGTCTGTGGCGTTGTGGCCGTCGGCTCACACATCGCTTCCACACTCGCTCAATCCCACCGGCTTCCTGTCGCCTACGAGATCAAAGTCCTCCTCTTGACCTATCGGAGCTCCGATTGTGGTCATAGAACCCTCCCACCTCAGTGACCTCATCGCCCCCACACTCCCTCCGTACCAACCCAGTGCTCCACCCCCACGCACCTCTGAAAACCCTTTTTCAGAGCCTTTTTACATTTGACCTGCCATATTTTTACCCATTTCCTTTCCTCAAGCTGATATTAATTTAGATTAATTTATAAATTTGCTGTTTTCGTACCTCATGAAGTGCCCCTGCAGATTACAGGCGCTATATAAAAGTGGAATTTATTATTATCATCATTATTCACCATTCTGACTCAGCCCTTGGACTCTGATCCACAGCCACTTTTGTGTTATGATGGAATAACGTTGTCATGCCGACCACCAGGCACACAGAGAGAGAGAGATGATGAGGAACGCTCTCCTCTCCTTTGACCCTAACAGCCGTAACCCCCTCTCCCTGATCCATTAGGCTGCTCCGCTTTACAATTTTGTTCCTCACATTTTACCCATTCACTCACACATTCACACACCGATGGCGGAGGCGACCATGCAAGGTGCCAACCTGCTCATCAGGAGCAATTAGGGGTTAAGTGTCTCGCTCAAGGACACTTTGACACGCTGCCCGGGAGGAGCGGGAATCGAACCGGGAACTTCCGGATTACCAGACGACTGCTCTAACCCCCTGAGCCACTGTCTCCCCCAGTAGAAGCCTGGCGGTAGCGGCAGCTCCCGGGTGCGTGAGGCGCAGGGTGAGAAGCGGGGCGCTGCTGAAAGGCTCAGATCAGTCAAACCTTCCCTGGAGAAACGAACGTTTAAAATACAAAAAGAAAATGTAAATACAAGCGAGCCCGTGATTTGTTAGTACTCTGACGGTTCTCCTCCTGTTAGTACTCTGAGGGTTCTCCTCCTGTTAGTACTCTGACGGTTCTCCTCCTGTTAGTACTCTGATGGTTCTGCTCCTGTTAGTACTCTGAGGGTTCTCCTCCTGTTAGTACTCTGACGGTTCTGCTCCTGTTAGTACTCTGAGGGTTCTCCTCCTGTTAGTACTCTGACGGTTCTCCTCCGGGGCTGAGGGACTCCTGGGAGCGTCGGGACTGGGAGCTTGGCCTCCTACCACCTCCACCTCCTCCACCTCCTCCTCCCTGGCTCTCCTTGGTGAGGTTACTGGTCAGAGCAGCATAGTGGACCTGCTTCATGTTCTCCTGCACCTCCGCCATGGCGTGTTTCAGTAGGTCAGCTTGACCCTAGGAGAGGGGAGGGAGAAAGAGAGAGAGGGGGGAGAGAAGGAGGAGGAGGATGGGGGGAGAGGAGAGGGAGAGGGAGAGGAGGGAGAGAAGGATGGGGGGAGAGGAGGGAGGGAGAGAAGGAGGAGGATGGGGAGAGGGAGAGAAGGAGGAGGATGGGGAGAGGAAAGATATAGGAGGAGGATGGGGGAGAGGAGGGAGAAAGAAAGAGAGAGAAAAGGAGGAGGATGGGGGAGAGGAGAGAGAGAGAGAGAGAAAGATAGAGAGAAGGAGGAGGATGGGGGGAGGGGAGGGAGAGAGAGAAGGAGGAGGATGGGGGAGAGGAGGGAGGGAGAGAGAAAGAGAGAGAGATGGGGGAGAGGAGGGAGGGAGAGAGAGAGATGGGGGAGAGTAGGGAGGGAGAGAGAAAGAGAGAGAAGGAGGATGGGGGGAGAGGAGGGTGAGAGGAAGGAGGAGTAAGGAAAGGGATGAAGAGAGATTAGTAAAGTACATCATAGTCCAGTGGATTTACCCTAAGGCTCTGTGCATGTGGGTGTGTGTATGTTTATGTATGTGTCCACATGTATGTCTGCGTGCATGCTGCATGTATGTGTATGGTTGTGTATGTGTGTGTGCATGTGTGTGTGTGTGTGTGTGTGTGTATGTTTATGTATGTCTGCGTGCATGCTGCATGTGTGTGTGTGTGTGTGTGTGTGTGTGTGTGTGTGGAGATGTGTGTGTGGATGTATGCTGACCTTCAGAATAGTGATGTTCCAGCTGAAACTCTCTAGCGCTCGGCTGACCTTATGACCTTTAAGCCCCTCCTTCACTGCCAGGCTCTGCAGTCGCTCATGGAACTCCATGGCTGGAGGACACACACACACACACACACACACACACGCGCGCGCACACGCACACACAGGGGATTTAAGTGTTGTGATATAAATGTAACATTATGACTAAATTGACACACTCCATTTGCATGATAGAATAATATACAGTCTTTCATAGTATACACACACACGCACGCATACACACATACAAGCACGCATACGTAAGGCATGAGATATAATTATAATTACAGCTTTCCACTTTTCATCGCATTAACACAATCATTATGCAGTCTCTCTCTCTCTTCCTCTCTCTCCCTCTCTCTCTTCCCCTCCCTCCCTCCCCTCATTGTGCTGATGTGTATAATGACTAACCATGTCAAAGCCAGATTAGGACTTTTGAATCGTTTAATTCCATTACAAAGAGAGCATAGTACAAAACTGTGTGTGTGTGTGTGTGTGTGTGTGTGTGTGTGTGTGTGTGTGTGTGTGTGTGTGTGTGTGTGTGTGTGTGTGTGCGTGGCAAAGAGTATACTTGTATGAGAGAGGCAATAATAAAACAGAGTAAACAATAAAACAAACTGATATTCATTATCCAGAGAGAGAGAGAGGGAAGAAAGAAGAGAGAGAGAGAAGGAGAGAGCAGGAGAGAGAGGGAGAGAGAGAGACAGAAGGAGTGAGAGAGAAGGCAGAAGAGAGTGACAAAGATAGAGAGAAGGAGAGAGTAGGAGAGAGGGGGAGAGAGAGAGACAGAGTGAGAGAGAAGGCAGAAGAGAGAGTGAGAAAGAGAGATGAAGGGAGAGGAGATAGTAGGAGAGAAGGAGAGAGAAGGGGTGAGAGAGAAGGCAGAAGAGGGATGAAGGGAGAGGAGAGAGATGCTGGCGGCTGGTTCTGAGAATGTGCAGTGAGTTGTGTTTGTGTGTCTGGCTTCTCTCTGGCCACCCCGGGCCTCCGTCCTGCTGTTACCGTGGTAACCAGGAAGTGGGTTAACACAGGACACACATCACTGTGAGCCACTGCCATCAGGACCAAACACACACACACACACACACACACACACACACACACACACACATACACAAATAAGACACACACACCTGCATTCACAGATGAGAATGAATACAATGAATGGACTTGAGCGGAACTCGAAAATATACACACAATCCCTCTTTGTCACAACATGTAAATACACCTGCACACACAGTTTATCCCTGTTAGAGAGAGAGAGAGAGAGAGAGAGGAGAGAGACACACAGAGAGAGAGACAGATGAGAGAGAGACAGAGGAGAGAGAGAGACAGAGAGAGAGAGAGAGGGGCAGAGGAGACAGAGAGAGACACAGAGAGAGAGAGGAGAGACACAGAAAGAGAGAGACAGAGGAGAGAGATAATGTGTGCCATTTTCCTGTCAAAATAAGTGAAACTCACTCGCACACACACTTTAGACATAATTTAGAACCTTTGAATCGGTTAATTTCAATCTGTTTCAAGTTCAGTGGTAAGGAACTTCCTCCCCGTTCTTTTCTGTTACTCACAACCACACACACACACACACACACACACACACACACACACACACACACACACACACACACACACACACACACACACACACTCTCTTTACTCAAAGGACCGCAATGGAAATAATCTCTTGGGTTTTGTTGTGTTAATCCTTTTGATAATTTCCAATGATATGGCATCCTGGTGAGGCTGCCTATATTATTTATTATTTATAAATGATATGATGTGATTTTTGTATTATCAGAAAAGAAACCTCTTGTGTGTTGCATTGTTTTTACAGAATGAGGGTTTGTCTCAACACTGAGAAAATATAAAATATTACGCGTGGAACTATCCCTCTTGAAACAAGCCATTCAGAATTGCAGCCACATTGCCGTAGTAATGTGCGTGTGAAGATATCTTGATAAAATGCGCATGTACAAGATGGTGGGTCGTGTGTACATTTTCTCTTTTCTACCTAAAGTTGAACATAAAATATGTTTCTGACAACATTTTTAATAATACGATTGCTATGCTATTGCTGGATCTTGAGTCATTATAATGATCTGCAACGTCTAGTCTGAAAGTTGGATCTGAATTTCGTTACAGATAATTATCGTATTTGTACAATAAAAGCAGCTCGTTTGTTACAGGCACAGAAACGGAGAGGTATAGAGGCTGCTAGAATGCATACTCTGAGTGTGTGTTTTTTTTTTAAACTAAATGTAAATAATCTTATCATCTATCCTTATACTCATCTCTTGAAAACCCTGCCTGAGTTTTGTTCTCTGCTCTGTGGCTTCTACCAAACATCTAGTACAGATCTGAGCTACAACAAGCGCAGAGGGCAACTCAGACCACATGTGTGGAGGAATTTACCATGAGTGATGATGTCCTCAGTCAGATGTAGACTTAGGAAACACAGGTTTATTAAGCTCAAACAGAGTATCAAGTACAAATAGGTCGAGAGTTATTACTGGATGACTCACTACCCACTTTCAAAACCTCTCTCAAGAGACACCTACGGGAGACTGCAATGCAACACTGGCCCCTGTAAATATCCTAACCCAACCCCCTCCAATGTACAGTCATTTACCTAGTATGGTCTTGTCAATAGTCCAATGTACAATTTTGTTTGTTTGTACAGAGTCCCCCCCCCCCCCCCCCTCAATGTACAGTTTTGCTTGTTTATACAATGTGCCCCCCCCCCCCCCCCCCCCCCCCCCCCCCCCCACCTCCAATGTAAATTACCCAGTATGGTTGTCAATATCCCAGTGTACCCAACCCCCCCCACCCAACCTCCTCCAATGTACAGTTTCTACATCAAATGTATATACTCCCTTTTCTTGACTCCTTCTGTATCACAAACAGTACTGTATTTGCAAATCTGGTATGTCATAAATGTATAGATGTAGCAGTACTGAGAGAAAGGGATTGTGGGTAGATCGGGCCAGGTATTGAGTTGGAGGGGGGCAGGCATAGGTGGCGGGTGAGCTGGACATTAGGGTAGGCTATAGATGGGCTGGCACTCGCGTGGAGCGCGCAAAATTGTTCCTTTTTCTTTTTTGCTTTCACGCAAACGGTGCACGCAAACGGTGCTGTCCAGGTTCTGATTTCATACAATACACTAGGCTACTACAGCGAGCCCCACTCATTTCATATAGTGCAAATTAATTGTTCAAATGAAGGCATCCAATATGATTAACCATTGTCTTACCTTAATGCAACAAAAAAAAATCGACATTTCGCGCATCAATGATCTTTTCTGCTTTAAGTTTGTCTGTGAGATCACTTTCAATGTGAAGCTGCTTTGAAAACAATGTACATAGTAGCTCTAAAAAGTTTCCACGGTTTGATTAACTCTGACTCAGTCTCATCATGCCCTCGTAGAGCAAGCCCTTGGCCTCAGGTGATCCGTGTTATGTTTCAAGTTTCTTTATTAGTTGTCATACAGAAGTACAGAATACTTTTATACAAAATGCTTCTTTCTGTTATGCTCCAGAGACTGTGCTAGACAAAAATAGATAAGTATAAAATAAAATAAGTATAGCAAGTAAAAAATTATGCCCATGCGGCATGTAACTTGGAATGGAGTTCCAGGTCTTGGCAGCTCTCACGGAGAGGGCTGATTTGCTAAATGTACTTGTCCTTAATGGAACAGCCAAGTCACCCGGTACAACAGTTCTGGAAAAATCGGAAAGTGGGGGTGGGGCTAGACCATGGAGGATTTTGAAGACCAGACTGGCATCGGTTAGTTTGATGATGCGGTGTGATTGGTTACTTACTGCAGTCTGGAATGTTAAACGGCCACCACACCTACTGCCATTGACACCTTGGTTGGCTGACCCTTGCGTATTGTCACCACCGGGCTGCAGCAGCCCACACACACACAATATCGTAGCCTAGGCTGCCTATAATAATGCGCAGACTGGGGCTGCTGGTTTGGGTCGGCATAGCCTCGCCTGGCCTTACATACCCGCCACCTATGGGGGCAGGGGGTGGTATCAGGTGAGAGACAAAAGGGGGATAAATGGGGGAGGGTAGACTGATTGGAGAGTTGTGGAGGGAGTAACAAGGATGGGAGGGGGGTTGGGACTGGGAGATTGTTTGAGGGGATCATTATTCCACATCTGAAGGGAACATTAGAGCGGTGCTAAATGTATTCAGCCTCAGGACCCCAACCAGAGACATTAGTCTCACCCTGAGACAATAATCATAATTAGATTAGATTAGATTCTTTAATGACCACCCAGCCAGGCTGGTGTAATTTGTTTTCAGTGCATTGCATTGCATTGTTCCAACATAGAACATATAACATCACTTACAATACATACATACTACATGCAGTTAAATACATAGATACATAATTACAAACACGTCTCAAACTAATTCAGTATAAATGGGTAATGCGGACATATGTGACACCGGTGGATTTAAACAGATATAACCAAAACATACCTGACATATGCACAAAATGTATGGATACTAGGGGTGTAAAGGTACGCGTATCCGTACCGAACCGAACTGTTTCAGTGTGTACCGTACCGAACGGCTGTATAGTGTACCGAACGAATACAACGGTATGTTAACCACTAACGACCGCCCACCGGGGGCTGGTTTTTTTCACAATCTAATATAATTATTATTTAAAAAAATTTACAAGTCGATTATTCATTTCAATATAGAATATTCATTTGACAGCCCTACAAGTAACGTTAGTTACTGCACACTACATCACCCCTGAGTGGAACATGGAAAGCCAAACTTCCCCCCGTGGAGCTAAAACTAGATAAAAATCAACAAAAGGCTCTATTAAAAAGATGTGTTTTGAGGCCCTTTTTAAAAGCATCGCACGGTCTGTGGTGCTCTCAGGTGGTCAGGGAGAGTGTTCCACAGACTGGGAGCGGAGGAGCAGAAAGCCCCATCTCCCACGGTGCGGAGTTTGGTCCTCGGGCGCTGGAGGACCTGTTGCCCGTGAGAACAAACAAGGCCTCTTCTAATCTGGGAGTCACTATAGAGAGGCATGTGACCCACTTCATGAATTTGGAGTGTTCATTTGTAATCTGGTGTGACGGTGGTCCATATTACTTGCCAGTTTCTCCCCATGCAAGGATTCAGTGTCCCTGATAACATCACGGGGACCATATTCAAACTAATTTACTCTCAATAACTTGTCAAACTAAATGAATGTGTGCAAAACTGTTTGAGTTTTTGGAACGTGTGTGAGATTATTATGCTCTGGGAGAAGTCCCTCCACACGCGCGGTCAGGTTGTGTGTAAAATGCGTTTGTTTCCCCGACGTAGCACAGGGCGTGCAGCTTTTAATGACGTCAAACGCCAACTTTGGGGGATGGAGGGATTGAGATGTGGTCTACTTCACCCGGCTCGCCTGCGCATATCCCACAATGATGAAGATGAGGTGTTCCTGTCACCCAAACAAGCTCAAACCTTCATCAACAAGATATTCCACATTATATAGGGTTATGACATAGACATCAATTATCAAGAACTGCACCCTGAGAGAGGGAACTGCGCCCTGAGAGGGATGTTTGAAGGGTCAAAGTGGGTATCAAACAGGAGGGAAGACTGTCAAGTTTTAATCCATAACTATTTTATTGCACTGTAAAAACATTTTTATTTTATATGTCTGCACTTTATGTGCTCATTTTATGTCTATTCTATTCTACTATTTTATTGCACTGCACTATTTTACTCTGTCTATTTTTATCTTACTCTTTTTATTATTGTCTATTTAAAACTGAATCAAACCATAAACAAGGTGGCCTGTTGGGATGTTAGATCCTAATGTGAAAAACTGTGATTTTATATGTCTGCACTTTATGTGTTCATTTGATGCCTGTCTTTTTTCTGTTGTGAAGCACTTTGAGCTGCAGTTTCTGTCTGAAAGGTGCTATACAAATAAAGTTTATTATTATTATTAATATTACCAACTCTTTTCTAAGAGACCCAAATGTTTGTCATTGATTGACTGAGTTGCTGAGTCAATAACACATTCTTCATGATATGAAATGCATCCTCAGGGGAAGTAGGTGATCACATTTAGTGTATTTTGTTAATAACTCTGAGCCTTTTGAAATATCCATGCAAGCATACCCTGATACTGTACTGTAGCTCTCATTTCGTTTTCCAATCAAGTCATGGCCTGTGGCATTTGTTGACATGCTACAACTCAATTGTTTAGATATATTCACTTTACTCCTACTGGCTACAATACCAGTGCCCTGTTCATAGGCTAAAGCTAGCTTAAAATCTTTGCCTTCATGGTAATAATAGTCTTAAAACAGTATGTCGGCCATAATATCCCCAGTCTATAGGCTGAATTGGTTTTGTAGTTCTAACTGCAATACTTATCCACAGTTCTCTGTTCTGAAGAAGCTGCTGAAGAAGTGCTCTTTCCTGTTTTTATTCAGCACCTTGTTTCAAGAAAAGGGATTAGAGCCGTTTGAGATCCAATTATTGGCACATAACAATTTATTTTCCTTTAACCCAATATCAGACATGATGATTGCTTGTTTTTGCTTGGGCCATGCGTAAGGGCATATCTTTTCTTTAAGTATTTTTTTTTACACACAGTCTGTAGGACTCCAGTGGCTCAACTTAGTCACCTAACCGTTTTTTACATTTATGTATGCAAATGACTTCCTAGGGAAAACCTAGTTTTCACTGCTAGGTCAGGGAAACTTTAGGTATGGGGGGGTGGTCAGGTTTGGGGGGAGATGGTTAGTGAACTTAGTGAACATGCTCCACAGAGCCTACATGCACCTGGAGAAGCCGCGCAGCTCAGTGAGAATCATGTTCTTTGACTTCTCCAGCGCCTTCAACACCATCCACCATCCAGCTCTGGCTGCAATTGTAGCTTACCACCACCGGTATGACTGTGTATGAACGAATAATGGACTCTGTGAAGCGCTCTGAGTCAGAGAAGAGCGCTATATAAATCCAATCCATTATTATTATTATTATCCAGCGTTCACTGCTAGCGGAGAAGCTCACAGTGATGCAGCTGGAGCACGGTTTGGTGGCTGGATCACGAACTACCTCACTGACAGACCGCAGTACGTCAGACTACAGGACAACTTTTTCTCATTGGCACAGTTAAGGTATATTAATGTCAAGATCTATAATGTGGAGCGGAGTATTTTGTAGCTTTTCTCATTTGTCATCCTCTTTTGGACTCCCTCCATCTCATCTTTTTAGATATTTTCAGCTGAGACACTGTACAGCTGCAGACACTGGCAGACCCCAGGTGGTGAGAGCAGGCAACTGCACCTCCTCATCCATCACCCTCAACATAGGGGCCCCCCAGGGCTGTGTTCTGAGTCCCCTCCTCTACTCCCTGTACACACACGACTGTGTGGCTCAGCGGAGTAGCAATACAATCATCAAATTTGCTGACGACACAGTGGTGGTGGGCCTGATCTCTGCCAACGACGAGAGGGCCTACCTGGAAGAGGTCAAGGTCCTGGCGGGATGGTGCCAGGAAAACAGCCTCTCCCTGAACGTCAGCAAAACAAAGGAGATGATTGTGGACTTCAGGAGGTCGGGGGTCAAGGACTACAGCCCCCTCAGCATCGACGGGGCACCGGTTGAGAGAGTCAACAGCTTTAAGTACCTCGGAGCCTACATATCCGAGGACTTGACATGGACCACACACATTGACAGTGTTGTGAAGAAGGCACGACAACGCCTCTACTTCCTCAGGCGCCTAAGGAAGTTCCAAGTCAGTCAGAAGATCCTTAAGAACTTCTACTCATGTACAATAGAGAGCATCTTGACCGGCAACATCACCTCCTGGTTTGGGAATAGCACTGCACAAGACCGAAGCAGACTACAAAGAGTGACACGTTCAGCCGAACGCACAATTGGAGGGGGGCTCCCCACCCTCCAGAACATTTACAACAAGCGTTGCACGGGCAAGGCTAAGAGAATCATTAAAGACTCCAGTCACCCGAACAACTGCCTCTTTGAACTGCTGCGGTCAGGCAAGCGATACCGGAGTCTCAAGGCGAGCACAGAAAGACTCAGAAGAAGCTTCTATCCTCAGGCCATCAGGCTGCTAAACGAACAATGAATGAACACTACACAACAACAACCACCAAACGCACATAGCACACACATCCACACGCACACACTCACTTTAAACAAACACACTGTAGCACCCACTCCACACACTTTATAGCACACACCCACTTTAAACAAACACACTGTAGCACCCACTCCCCACACTTTATATTTATTGATGAAGGATTGCACTACAACTCGTACACCTTACTGTAAATTGTACCTAAAATTGTACCTCATCCCATTTCTGCTTTGCACTAGATAGTACTGTACATTAGTACACTGCATAGTATTGTATATTATATGGTAACTCAGAACATTGTACATATGTCTATACCGAACACTGTGACCTCATTTTTCTTCTTCTAAATTACATGCTATATTATGTTATTTGATACTATCTTGTCTAGCACAGTCTCTGGAGCGTAACAGTAAGAAGCATTTTGTATGAAAGTATTCTGTACTTCTGTATGACAACTATTAAAGAACTTGAACTTGAACTTGAACATTTCCTTTACTCCCCCCCCAAACAGCCATGGGCTGACCTGCTCACTATGAGTCCACACCAAAGAGCATATATCTCAAGGATCTATGACGCCCTCGTGTCATTCGACTACTGTGGTTCAATCAAAGCTAAAACCAAATGGGAACAGGAGCTGGGGATGGAGTTTAATAAAGAGTGGCGGGACGAGGCTCGTCTTATATATTTATAATATAATATAATATATATTTATAATATATTTGTATATTATTGTATATTATTACCTTTTACTCTTACGTTTAGCATTGTATTGTATTGGTGCACGAAATATCTTGTTCCTCTACCTCAGTTTGTCAAGTTCAAGTTTCAAGTTTCTTTATTATTCGTCATACAGAAATACAGAATACTTTGCATGAAATGTTTCGTTCTGTTTCGCTCCTGAGAGTGTGCTAGATAATAATAAGATAGTATAAATAAGTATAATAAGTAAAAAATAGAAAGTCAAGAAGTCAAGTAAACACAAGTGTAAACAACAATTGTTCAGTATGGATGACATAGTATCGGATGTCATCTGGACAAAAACTGGAGCCCCCCAGGGAACAGTTTAGTCTCCCTTCCTCCTTGTGCTCTATACTGCGGACTGCAGACACAGCGAGGCCATGTGCCATATTATGCAAAATTTTTCTGATGATACTGCTCTTATCGGTCTCATCAACAAAGGTGATGACCGGGCCTATAAAAAGGAGATAAGACTCATTTGTCCATTGGTGCGATGCCAACTTTTTGGAACTAAACATCGAAAAAAACCAAAGAGTTGGTCATCAACTTCAGTAGGAAGAAGGTGAATGTCTCTCCTGTCATCATCAGGGGGCAGGAGGTAGAAATAGTCCAGTCCTATAGGTATCTTGGCGTTCACCTGGACAGTAAGCTGGACTGGAAGCAGAACACAGATGCTGTGTTAAAAAAGGCCCAGTCTCTGCTTTTTCATTTGAGGAAGCTTAGATCCTTCGACATCAGCAGGTCACTTCTTTATGTCTTCTATCAAGGTATCCTGGCCAGTGTCCTGTTTAATGCTGTTCTCTGCTGGGGGGGGGGGGCAGCATCACGGTTTCTGACAAAAACCGTATAAATAAAATCATTAAAAAGGCTGGCTCAGTGATTTATCCTCCCTCCTGATTCCCTGGAGATCATCATAGCCAAGCGAACTAGAACTAAACTGAACACCATTTTATCATTTGAAGGCCACCCACTGTTCAGTATTTTTGATGCTCTGCGAAGCTCATTCAGTGATAGATTGTTGATGCCTCAATGCTCTACTGAGCGATTGAGAAGGTCCTTTGTTCCTGCTGCAGTTACATTTTTTAACGAACACCGTTAGCACTGTATAAGAAAGGTTGAGATCCAAGGCAGCTCTACAGTTTTTAAAAAGCCTTTAATTTAGAAAAATCTTTTAAAAGTCCAACATGTTTCGGCCTACATGGCCTTCTTCAGGGTGTAGAAGGCCAATGACCCTGAAGAAGGCCATGTAGGCCGAAACATGTTGGACTTTTAAAAGATTTTTCTAAATAATGTAAGCCACTTATTAAAGGCTTTTTAAAAACTGTAGAGCTGCCTTGGATCTCAACCTTTCTTATATAAGCGAATCCTACCCCGGATTTAATCCAAAGAGCACCTACCTGAAACAAAATAAGAACGCTGAAGCCCTCTCCATATCCTTTGTACCGTTAGCACTGTGTTGAGAGGCTCTCCTACTGTGTTGTGTATCCTGTATTGTATCATGTAACTCTTTCATGTTTGTATAATTGTATTCGCTCTGGTGGCAAACCATGTTTCCCCTCAAGGATTAAGAAATAAACCATACCATACAATTTTATTCTTACCCCTTTTTCTATTTATATTTTATTTATTAGTATTTTGCACAATCTAGGCGGGCATGGCCACCTACATTTCACTGTATGTCTTATGTATGTGACGAATAAAACTGAATTGAATCTTAGCCTCATACAAAGTACTGCATAGAACTCACTTCAGCAAATCCAGGCTTTCTGAGTTATATCTGGATGTGGAGGATAAATGCAGCAGATTCGAGTCATATGTTCTTCATGTGTCCAGAACTCCACACCTACTGGGGTGGTTTCTTCAACACTTTGTCCTCAGTACTCAATTTAGACCACTCAGATGTCCACTGATAGCAATCTTTAGAACCCCTATTGAGACATTCACTCTTAACTCTAAACAAAAATCAATTATTGCATTCACATCCCTCTTAGCTAGACGCATTATATTGTTACATTGGAAATCCGCCAAGAGTCCTTCTACATCACAATGGCTTAATGATGTCATGTTTTTTCTCAAACTCAAACCTGGGGGGGGGGGGGGGGGGGGGTTCTGGGGGTGGTTCCTGGGGAGTGGGTGTCGGGAGAGTTCTCTTTATTTATTTGTATTATTATAATTTATTTATTTTTGTATCTGTATGTATGTGTGATTATATATGCATGCAAAACAGTTTTTACAGTCATTATTTCAGTTGGGGGGGGGGGGGGGTGTTTATTTGTAGACTTATTTTTTTAAATGTAAACCATTATTGTATCACCTCAATGTTGTACAGCATTTTTTTTAATAAAAAGATCCTTAAAAAAAAAAAAAAAAAAAACAGTAAACTCTTAAAAAAAACAGTCAACTTAAAAAAAATAAAAATAAAAAATTCTACTATTCTTTAAAATAGACTATTCTTCTTCTTAAAAAAAGTCTACTATTCTTCAAAAGAGACGGTAAACTATTCTTCTTCTGTCTGAAGAAGTCGCACTGCAGGAGCTTCACTGTGTTTTATTTGTCCCTTTTCCATCTCGTCTCCACGGCCGGAGGCCCTGTCAGTCTAATAACCTGCTTATTATGGTTAATAATACTGGATCACTGGAACACCTACGGGAGACTGCAATTCTAAACTGGCCCCTGTAAATGTCCCAACACAACCCTCCAATGTACAGTAAATGATGCAGTATGGTTTGTCAATATTCCAATGTACAGTTTTGCCTGTACAGTTGTACAGTGAACCCCCCCCCACCCCTCCTACCCTCCTGCAAATCTGGTATGTCATAAATGTATAGATGTAGTAGTACTACTGTATATCTGTATGTCGTGTATGTCATAAAATGTTATGATGAATTGAAAATGGGGGACCCTGATGTAAACAAGATGAAAGTCTTTCTCTGGTCTGCTGCATCCCCTTAACAATTGTATGTATTGAGCTGTATCTGTTTCACCTAAAACTCCGTGATCATAGCCATTTATCTCTAAAGCTAACCACTATTTGTAAAAGCCACAACCACGTTACCATATTTGTAAATACTAATGTAAATCATTGTGTCGTTGTACATATTGTGTATATAACGTTAGTAGCACTAGCTAGCTTGCTAGCCGGCATTCTCAAAACTCCTAACTCCTGTATACGTTTGTCCTCACAAACAAAGTATTCTGCCAGGGAACTTATGGACACGACAGTAGTAGTAGTTATAAGGTGTTTGAGCTTGTAACGTTAACGTTAGTTAGCTATCGTGGTAGCCTGTTTCGTGACTGTGATGCACCTAGCAAGTATAGTAGGTAGGTATGATACCTGTTAACTGTTAGCTGTTAGCTCACGTTAGCGCAAGTTAGTTCACTGTTAAAAACGAAATGTCCCATTGAACTAAATAATTCACTGAGGCGTTGTATTAACGTTATATATCCGGCTAGCAGTAGCTACAGATAGCTCCTGATATCAATGTCTTATAACACTGATTCGATGCGTATTCGAGCTGAGGACTTGCTGAGCACAGTTAAGTAACGTTATACCAATAGGGTCCAGGTGCAGCGCCGGAGAATCCTGGCCGTAGCTCGAGGCTACTCGAGTATAGGTCCAGCTGCAGCTCCGGAGAATCCTGGCTGTAGCTGGAGGCTACTAGAGTACACACAGACAGTGGAGCTTGTTGCGTGGTGGCGATGTCTCGCAGATAATACAAGTACAAGTCTAATTATATAATATATATATTTTATAAAAAAAAGAAAATATAGCCATACCACTGAAGAAGGACATTAGTCCGAAACATGTCTGCTTTGATTCAGGCTGCCAATTAAAAAACATTGAACCTGTGAGTGCTGGTCCGGCTATCCTGCTTTGTTATACTGAACTTTATGGGATTACAGCACCCAGTGTGAGTACTTGTGAGCGCGGTCTAACTTGACTATATAAAAAAAAAGAAAAAAAATGTATATAAAATAAATTTTAATTTCTTTTAATCAAAAACGATCGGTATCGGCCGATATGGCTCACGACGATCGGTGATCGGTATCGGTGGCAAAAAACGTGATCGGGGCATCCCTACTCCATACATGTTATTCGTGCGTGGACATTTTTAACCCTTTCTGAGTGGAATTTCCGGCGTGAAATGGAAAAAATAAATAATGAAAATAGATACCAATGATGTAAACTACACATAATTGAAGACTAGGGTTTAACCTGCAAGTGGCACTTTATTTAAATATGGATACTGTCTCATAAACCCTGTCAGTACCTGGGGAATGTAATGCTGTAAGTGTGTGTATTGTATTCCGTACAACAAGCCACTGGCAATTTCCAAATGTCAATCTCATTGTCTCCCAGGCAACGGTTGACGACACTACGCCAACGCTTCACATGCACAGAGTATTCAGATAGCAGTCCAGCTCATATTACAGTTAAGGTCTTATAAGCCATGTATATGTATATTCATATTATTCTATGTAAATGTTGCAAATTGCAAATCGGCGACAGATGGCTGTGTGCTGCTTCACTTTGAGGGGGAGGGGATTCCTGCAGCCGGAGGCACTGAGAGACAACCGAGAGACCCAGTTCAAAAGGTAGGCAATACTGCCACCTGTTGGGATTCGATCGTCATTGCAATTATAACGTAGGCAGCGGTACCAGGGAGACACAGGCAGGTCCACGCGAGTGTTTAGAATAAGAAAATCGAAAAAAAGAAAAAAGGATCTCTATTTGTGACGTGAAATAAATCTAAGAGGTCAACCCTCCAGGCAGGGCCGCCTGGGAGAAATGCGAGGCCCTGTGCGAGATTGAAACGCGAGCCCCCCCCCCCCCCCCCCTAACGGTATTTTTTTTTCATACAGTCAACGTATTTTTTATTTTTATTTTTTTTAACTCAATTTTTATTTGCATTTTTGGATTACAAGCATACAAACAACATCATCTTTGAATATTATTATCATCTCAGTCGGTCTTCCAGGTACATAATACATAGACATAATGTACAACACCGTTAAACATATATAAACAATAAAGAAAAGATTTTAATATCCAAAAACAGAAATAAAAAATACCGACTTAAGCAAAAGTTCCACAGACATAAATAATAAATTGAAAAAACATAAAACAATTGTCCTACCCAAATGATAGAGATAGAAAATACTAACTAAAGCAAAAATGTGCGACATGGGTTCAGAGACCCTCCTTGAACCTCTTTCCTCCTTTACCCTTCTCCCTCTTGTGTTGCATTTGTTTCTTCCTCTGTGATGTCGTTTTCGTTCCCCTTATAGTCCTCCCACTTTCCCCATCTTTCCCCAAATTTCTCTTCCTGTAACCTCAGCATGTGTGTTATCCTCTCCATATCCTGTATATCTTCCACTATTCCTACCCATTGTGCTATTGTCGGTGGGTCTTCCTTGTACCACAGTCTCGTTATTGCTTTTCTGGCCGCTATCAACATTATCTTTATTAAATATTTGTCCCCCCCTTGTATTCCCTCGTGTGTCAGGTCTCCTAAGTAAAGCACCAGTCCTGTTTGTGGTAATCCGTATCCTAATATTCTGATCATTGCCTCCCCTATCTCCTCCCAATACCCCTTCAGCTTCTGACATCCCCAGAATATGTGCGTGTGATTTGCCCCCTCCTTCCCACACATCCTCCAGTAAGCTCTTTGTGTTGGTGCATATTTTCCCTTCAGTTCTGGGGTTATAAAGAATCTGATTATGTTTTTCCATCCAAACTCTTTCCATATCATCGATCCTGTTGTTGAATGTTGCACCTCGCATATGTTCCCCCATTCCTTCCCTGTTATTTCTATCTCTAGCTCTCTCTCCCATTTCTCCCTTATGTAATCGGTCGTGTGTCCCTTGCTGTTCATTATAGCCCGGTATATTGCTGATATTACTCTTCCTTGCCTTGAATCTTGAATTGAAGTCCAAGGGCATTACTGTCCATCTCTCTAAGTCTCTCTTGATGTTCTGATTTATCTGTGTATAGTTCGCCTCAAACAGTTTCTCCACCCCTCTCGTGATGTTCACCCCTAAGTATTTAATCTTGTCCATGTCCCATCTTATCCCGTACTGTTCTCTAATTTCCGTCGTTGGGGTATAGTTCCATGCTACGGTCTGTGTCTTTGTCACGTTTAGTTTGTATCCTGAGTAGTGGCCATATTCCTTCAGTAGATCCATCAGTGCCGGGAAGCTCTTGTCTGGTTGCCTCATGTATACTATCACGTCGTCCGCAAATAGGCCTAGTTTATATTCCGTTCCCTTTATCCTTACTCCCTTAATGTCCTCGGTCTGTCTGATCAGTTGTGCCAGTGGTTCTATGAAAACGGCGAAGAGCGTCGGTGAGAGACAACATCCCTGTCTGGTAGCCCTCTCTAATCTGATTCTATCCGTCAAGCTGCCATTCACCTTAACCCTCGCTGTCGGTTCTTGATATAGCGCCTTGATCATCTTCATCGCCCTCCCGTTCAGTCCGAACCTCATCAATGTTTTATATAAAAATGTCCAGCTCACACTGTCGAATGCTTTTTCTGCATCTAGGCTAATCAGTACCGCGCTACCCCCTTGTTTTTGTATCTCCTCTACTATGTGTAATGTCTTTCTCACGTTGTCCTGTGTCTGTCTCCCTTTAATAAATCCAGTTTGATCTTCATCTATAATGTCTGGCATAAACGTCTCAAATCTCTTTGATATTATCGATGTATACATCTTGTAATCCACGTTGAGTATGGACACAGGCCTGAAACTACTACATAATTCCCTATCCTTCCCTTCCTTCGGTATCGTGGTGATTATGGCTTCCTTCCACGAGGGGGGCATTTTTCCCTCTTCCATCGTGTGTCTGAACGCCGCCCCTAACATGGGTGCTAATTCAGTTCTAAATGTCTTGTAGAATTCCGATGGGAATCCATCGCTCCCCGGAGACTTGTTGTTTTTAGCTCTACTAATTGCCTCTTCCAGTTCTCGTTCCGTAATTATTTTATTTAATTCTTCATTCTGTTCTTTCCCTATCGATGGTAACTCTAGCTTCTCCAGATATGCTTCTATTTCCTCTTCTCCCGCTGCTTTTGGCTGTGTGTATAGTTTCTCATAGTATTCTCTAAATGTCCTCTCTATTTCAGCTGGGTCTCTCAATATTTCATTAGTCTTTGTATCCCTTATTGTGTGTATCGTGTTCAACTTCTGTTGCGTCCTAATTCTCCTAGCCAACAGTCTGGTCGCTTTTGGTCCCCCTTCATAGTATGTTTGTTTCATGAACCTCGCTTTCTTTTCTATTTCCGTCAATAATTCCCTATTTATCCTGGCCTTTACTTCTTTGATTTCTCCGAGCGTTTCCTGTTCTTTTGATATCTGGTGTCTCCCCTCTAGCTTCTTCAGCTTCCCTATCAGATTGTGATATGTCTCCGTTCTGGCCTTCTTCAGCATTGCTGTCTTCTCGCAGTGAATCCTTAGCGAGGTCATGGGTGACTGGAATTTCATTCCGTTTTCTTTCAGAATTCTCTTCAGTCCCGTGTAGGACCTGCGTGTTATTGCCACCGCTGTCGAGTAATCTTGATCAAACAACAGTCTTTTCCCCTCGATTTCTATCTTTTTGGTCCACGCGGTTCTGAGTATCAACTCCTTAATCTCAAACCTCAGAAAGTTAATAATCACCGCCCTCGGAGGTCTGTCCGGTTTCGGTCTCGGAGCCAACGCCCTGTGGGCCCTCTGTATCTCCATTTTTTCCAGTCCCGTCTCCTTCAGTTGTTCCTTGATAAGCTCTTCCACATATTGGATCACCGATTCCCCTTCGACTCCTTCTTTCAATCCCCATATTCTGATGTTATTTCTCTGTGACCTCCCCTCCATGTCCGATATCTTTGTCTCCATCTGTTCTTGCTTTTTAATCGCACACGTTAACACCTCGTGTATCTCTGTGCTCCATTCCTCCATCTGCGCCGTTCTAGTCTGTACCTCTGTCACGTTACTGTCCTGTTCCGCCATCTTCTCATCCACCCTTTTGATTTCTGTATTCATTTCACCATTGAAGTCCTCCTGTTCCTTCCTCAATTCCTCCCGTAACTTCCCAATATCATTTCTTATCGTGTCCGAGTTCAGTTTCATGTTCGCCTGCATCGTGTCCGAGTTCAATTTCATGGTCGCCAATATCCCGGCCTGCATGAGCACGGCCCATCCTGGCATTTCCTTGTTTGTCTCAGCCGAGACTCCCCCTTCCTCCGCCTTCTCCTTCTCGGTCTCGCCTCGGGGGTTTTGCTCCATCGAACTCTCCTCTTCCTGTGAGTTCTCCATTTCTCTTTCCTTCATATTTGTTTTCTCCTCCTTCCTTCTCGTTTGCATCTTCATTTTAAATCACTTTTCGTCACTTTTCGGGTCCTTATTTCTCCGTTTTTCGCTCTTTTGACCAGGAGCCTCACCGCATGCATGCTACTCTTCCGCTCTCATACCGGAAGCCCAGTCAACATATTCTTAAATAATAGTGCTTTACAATAGCTTTGTAAAACTGTAAAAATTTCTCCACAACACACATGTACAAGTGGCAGTAATGCAGAAAATCCAGCAAGGGAAGAAGCAGTGTAGAAAACAGGTGGAGTTTTTGCCTAGCAATGGGAATGCTTTGGCTGTACTGTGTAGATAGAAGTACACACTCTAGTGTTGATGTCTTTGTTTACAAGGCTTCAGGTATGGTTGCTCTGCTACAAACACAGTAGAGCAGCTGTGTGCACATCCAACCTGTTTTTGGCCAGGTGCAGGATAAAACTAAATGTGACTGAAGGAAAAATTGCAATGAACTGACCGACACAATTGACAACTATAAGCAATGCAATGCTCAGAGAGAGAGAGAGAGAGAGAGAGAGAGAGAGAGAGAGAGAGAGAGAGAGAGAGAGAGAGAGAGAGAGAGAGAGAGAGAGAGAGAGTCTGTGATGATCCAGACAGAGAGTCTGTGGTCCAGAGAGAGATGAGTCTGTGGTCCAGACAGAGAGAGAGAGAGAGAGATGGGTCTGTGGTCCAGACAGAGAGAGAGATAAGCAAGACAGCTAAGATGAGCCCCTAAAGGATATTCAACTTTTAATGGAAGAACAAAACAGAAGGAAAAGATAACTTCAAAGGCAACATGAATATACATAGATCCAAAAGGACAAAGATCAACACTTAAATCCAAAGAGAAGAGGATCTATACCAGAGAAAACAAAGTAGCAAGGAGCCAACGGCCGACATCAGCTAAGGAGGCTAATTGCAAATAGAGTAGCCAGGTACTGACACCAGGTACACACTGTTAGCTACGACAGCTAGCCGGCCCGTTTGGCTCAATATAACGTTAGCTACGTTAGCTAGCCGGCCCGCTTTGGCTCAATATAACGTTAGCTACGTTAGCTAGCCGGCCCGCTTTGGCTCAATATAACGTTAGCTACGTTAGCTAGCCGGCCCGCTTTGGCTCAATATAACATTAGCTACGACAGCTAGCCGGCCCGCTTGGCTCAATATAACGTTAGCTACGTTAGCTAGATGGCCCGCTTGGCTCATTATAACGTTAGCTACGTTAGCTAGCCGGCCCACTTGGCTCAACATAACGTCTACGACAGCTAGCCCGCCCGCTAGCTCAACATAACGTTGGCTACGATAGTTAGCCGGCCCGCTAGCTCAACATAACATTAGCTACGATAGCTAGCCGGCCCGCTAGCTCAACATAAGGTTAGCTACGATAGCTAGCCGGCCCGCTGGTCCAACAGAACGTCAGCTACGATAGCTAGCCGGCCCGCTGGCTCCACATAACGTTAGCCAACATAACGTAGCCACGATAGCTAGCCGGCCCGAGAGAGAGAGAGAGAGAGAGAGAGATATCTCCACGGCGGGAATAGAATAGAGTGCATTAAAAACTCACCAGACGTCCAAGAGGATGGAGACAACCGCGTGGAGTTGATGAAGTTCATCTGCCGAACGACCGTCCTCTTCATCTTGGCATAACAATGCTGCACGCGCTCTCTCTAGGTTAGCTAACGCTAGTTAGCCTTTAGCTAAGCTACTAGCCGACATGGCTATCCTGACTGAACCACACGTTAGCACTCGATATTATAACGTAGCTAAAGCTAACTAGCTGTCCCTGCCTTTAGCTAAGCCGACATGGCTAGCTTGACTGAACTTTCTAACATGCAACAACTTTCATCTTCAGTCCATCTGCCGAACGACCATCCTCTTCGTCTTGGCTGGCATAACCTCCAATGCTGCACGCGCGAAATAGTCAGACGCAGCTGACGCACGCCGGCCGACTGTACACATGTAACCCCTCCCTTCGTGAAACCAATAGTATGTCTGCTGCAGAGCCCCAGAGCTCCAATAGTGTATCTGCAGTCTGCAGAGCCGCAGAGCCAGGAACAAGTCAGACACATTCTACAAACGTGTCTAATGTGAAATATATAAGCATATAAGCAAAACTAGATTTTAGGTCTGTGATGAAAAAGGGCCTCGCAGGAAGGGGGGCCTCGCAAAAAAAAAAAAATAAAAAATTATAATAATAATAATAATAATAAAAAAAAAATTAAAAAAAAAATGTATGCGAGGCCCCCCTTCCCGCGAGGCCCTGTGCGACCGCACTGCTCGCACACCCCCTGAGGCGGCCCTGCCTCCAGGACCTCTACAACTCAACCCTCCAGGACCTCTACAACTCAACACTCCAGGACCTCTACAACTCAACACTCCAGGACCTCTAAAACTCAACCCTCCAGGACCTCTACAACTCAACCCTCCAGGACCTCTACAACTCAACACTCCAGGACCTCTACAACTCAACCCTCCAGGACCTCTACAACTCAACCCTCCAGGACCTCTACAACTCAACCCTCCAGGACCTCTACAACTCAACCCTCCAGGACCTCTACAAATCAACACTCCAGGACCTCTACAACTCAACACTCCAGGACCTCTACAACTCAACCCTCCAGGACCTCTACAACTCAACCCTCCAGGACCTCTACAACTCAAGCCTCCAGGACCTCTACAACTCAACCCTCCAGGACCTCTACAGCTCAACCCTCCAGGACCTCTACAACTCAACCCTCCAGGACCTCTACAGCTCAAGCCTCCAGGACCTCTACAACTCAACCCTCCAGGACCTCTACAACTCAACCCTCCAGGACCTCTACAACTCAACACTCCAGGACCTCTACAGCTCAACCCTCCAGGACCTCTACAACTCAACTAGAGCTGCCGCGATTACCGCATTACCGCGGTATCGCTGTTACATCACGCCCACCGCAAGAGTAGGCTGAATACCGCGTCACTGCTGTTTTTTTTTTATAATAATAAAGTACCCTTCTCTCGTTGGGCTTGCGGCTCTGCAGATATACCCTACTCCTCTATCGAGGTTCCAAGCGACCCTATTGGGTACCAGAAAAGTCATGTGAAACATTGCAGACCACTGATTGGTCAGAAGAGAGACGCGTCCACGTTGGATCGTCTTGCAGTGCTTTTACTTCCTGAATCTCAGCCACAACACGGCTAATATACGTTAGCTCCCACCGGAGACCGGAGTGGATTACCGACGTACCGTCGCTCCTCAGGGAACGAGGCATAATGATTTTACTGCAACGAAATGTTATAATAAAAGCCCTTCGTTCTATACACTTGTCTGATTGAAAACTTTATTAACAGACCGCAGAATGGGTACAACTCTGCACGCTCTGAGCAAAGAAAGGAACTGAGATATGAATTGAGTAACGCTTGCCTTGCTATGGTCCGGTAAATACGAACGTGTAACTATATAACGTAATGCCACAAAACGAATGCCTTTGTAATCATAAGTAGTAACGTTATAATAATAAGAAGAAGAAGAAAGGGTCGGGGGGTAACCGGCGGGCGCGCCGCTACCACACCTGCCCGCGACACAGAGGGGATACTTCGAATCCGTGTTTCACTTTTTTTTCTTTTTTTTTTTATTGGTCTTTTTCCCCCTCCATTTTCCTCCGATTTTCTCCCATCCCAATGTTAGTCGTATGCCAATCCCCAGTCCCTTCCTGGTCGCTGCGCACTTACCCCCCACAGTCAGATCATCTGGGAGAGTGGAGGCTACCACGTGCTTCCTCCGACACACGTCCAGCCAATCACCGCTTCTTTTCACCTGGCAGCGCGGATTCTCATTGAGAGGGCGTAGCGTGTGGGAGGACCACACTATCCCCCTCACGTCCAATCCGCGCTTACCAGGCGCCCCGACCGAACTGTAGGAGTCGCTGTTTACAACGACCCGGACCCACCCCGCCAGCTTCTCCCACCCTCTGATACAGCCAATCGTATCAGTGCAGACGGCCAGCCAAGCTGGTGACAACCCCGGAGCTGTGAGCTGGATTCGAACAGGCAAATCCAGCTCAGCTCCGGGGCTGGTGACGAACGCAATCTCCGCTCGGCCACCTAACCTCCGTGTTTCACTTTTAACAAATGCGTGCTTGCCGAATCCCAAACAATATTCATCCTGCAAAGTCATCCTCTAAAGATAGACATTTAGACAAGAGGCAGGCTATATGCTATAAAGAGTAGACTACAAAAAAAATGCATTCAAACTTTTTTTTTGTGTGTGTGTGTGTGTGTGCAGTAATAACCGCGGCGGTAGGAAATATTTCGCAAATTTGTGCGGTAAGGAAAACATCAATACCGCGGCAGCTCTAAACTCAACCCTCCAGGACCTCTACAACTCAACCCTCCAGGACCTCTACAGCTCAAGCCTCCAGGACCTCTACAACTCAACCCTCCAGGACCTCTACAACTCAACCCTCCAGGACCTCTACAGCTCAACCCTCCAGGACCTCTACAACTCAACCCTCCAGGACCTCTACAGCTCAACCCTCCAGGACCTCTACAGCTCAAACCTCCAGGACCTCTAAAACTCAACCCTCCAGGACCTCTACAGCTCAACCCTCCAGGACCTCTACAACTCAACCCTCCAGGACCTCTACAGCTCAACCCTCCAGGACCTCTACAGCTCAATCCTCCAGGACCTCTAAAACTCAACCCTCCAGAACCTCTACAGCTCAACCCTCCAGGACCTCTACAGCTCAAGCCTCCAGGACCTCTACAACTCAACCCTCCAGGACCTCTACAACTCAACCCTCCAGGACCTCTACAGCTCAACCCTCCAGAACCTCTACAGCTCAACCCTCCAGGACCTCTACAGCTCAAGCCTCCAGGACCTCTACAACTCAACCCTCCAGGACCTCTACAACTCAAGCGCCAGGAGACATGCCAACAGGATCATTGCTGATCCCTCACATCCTGGTCACCACATCTTCCAGGCTCTCCCCTCAGGGAAGAGACTAAAACAATGAGACACATGAATAGTTTCTCCCTGGAGCTGTGGTCCTCATTAACAACTGAAGTCTAATCCGCTGGCCGTACTCCACACATCAGTCCTCACGTCCTACACCTGCTGTTCCTCTACTTATGTATGTTCTGTGTATAACTCATCTACCTCTGTATATCTCCTCTACCTCTGTATATATCTCCTCTACCTCTGTATATATTCTGTATATATCTCCTCTACCTCTGTATATATTCTGTATATAACTCATCTACCTCTGTATATATTCTGTATATAACTCCTCTACCTCTGTATATAACTCCTCTACCTCTGTATATATTCTGTATAATGCCTCTAACTCTGTATCCTGTATATAGTTCAAGTTTAGTTTTATTTGTCACATATAAGGTACATTATAGTGAAAGGCTTGGTTCTGTATGAAGATTGTGCTTCATACTAGGGATGTCCCGGTCCGATCACGTGATAGGGATCGGGGCCGATCATGTGATTTTCAGAGGATCGGGTACCAAAAAAACAAAAAAATAATCGGGAGTGATTTTTTTTATTTCTTTTTTATTCAACAAACATGACCATGTTCACGTCTTAAACTCATACTGAGGCCTTAGTTTTGGTTTTAAATTACATATCATTCATTTATTTATTGTCACACAGAGCAGAAGAATTTGCCAAAACAAATGCATTGCCTTTTATTTAAACCATCGCACGACAGTGACGTATGCCGAAAATAGCAGACCTCACAACGCGTCGCTCCCGCAAGTAAACACGGGCAGGTTATGTCCACCTGATGATTCAGAGCAGCTAGACAAAATGTCAGAAGGTTGGAAGCATTTTAAAATTGAAACCGAAGCCAGTCCAATAGGCAGTTGCAATGTTTGCAAGGTGGACGTTCCGTGTGCATTCAACGTTATGTGACTAGAGCAAGCAAAGGAATGGGGGACGGCTGGTGCTCTGCCAAACCGCTGTTTTGAATGCCTCGCTTGAATGAAGAACGTTCACCTGGATTACGTTAACATTCGCTTTGTGAGGATTATTCGTACGTAAGTCGAACACTGTGAATGTATACTAATGTGCAAACAGATTGAAACTTTGAATATTTCTCGTATGGTAAATGTAATGCGAGCCGTCGCGCTCGACTGGGGCTATTGATAGCGTCAATATATGCGTTAGCGTTACCTAACCATTAGCTAGCGCTGGCGTTAAAGTCAATGTTAGTTTGCTTGGTATCCAACGCTAGCTAGGCAGACAGTGAAGCGATTGCTACTGTAATGTATAGCTACGTGCCTAGCTAGCATTAGCTAAAAGAGCCCTCGCAGTGAATCTTTCATGACTCTCTGCAAGCTAACTAAGCTTGTGTCGTTTGCTAACAAGCTAACTGGCGTGAGGCAGCTAGGCTAGGTAACATTAGCTAGCTATTAATAAACCAGCTAACGTTAGCTAGCTATCTTTCTTTACCACAATATAATTTTATGTTCTTTACCTGTAACGTTATTTTACACGTTTTTTCATCAGTCTCTTGTTGTGAAACTGAACTACGATTTAAAATGATTCGAATCTAGTTGACGTGGTCATGATTTAAGAATGGTTGTTGTTGTTTTTGTTGTTGTTGCTGCTGCTACTGCTGCTGGGAATGTGAACGGAGGGGCTTGTCTCGCTTCGCCAGTTTCTGACAAAAATGCGTAAAATTGGTTACTAATGTGAAAGATCAGATCGGGAAAGATCGGTATCGACAGATACTCAAAATCACATGATCGGGATCGGATCGGGAGCAAAAAAACGTGATCGGGACATCCCTACTTCATACTGTAAAAAAGTTAAAAAGTTAAAGAGTAAAGACCAAACACTATACAAAATATACAATATACAAAACTAAAATGTACAAAATGCAAAAGAAATTAAATGCAAAGATTAGATAGAAGAGGTCGTGCTAATTTGTAGGAATAAATAGATACAATTATGGTGTAATGTTTAAAAAGTGAATGAATGTTTAAGGTGGATGTTGAAGTGAGTGTGTGCATGAGGGTGTCCTGTGCAGTGAGTGTATAATGGATGAGTTAGTGTTACAGTGAGTGTAGAATGGATGAGTTAGTGTTACAGTGAGTGTAGAATGGATGAGTTAGTGTTACAGTGAATGTAGAATGGATGAGTTACAGTGAGTCCCCATTGAGTAGCCTGATGGCTTGGGGATAGAAGCTCCTTTTGAGACGTTTAGGTGCCTTTGTCATCGTTCTGAGGCCCTGCCACATACCTGTGGACAGTGTTGTAGTACTCAAGTCAGAGTCCTGGACTGATTTTCAGGACTCGTGACTCGACTTGGACTTGAGCACTGATGATTCGGACTTGGACTTGGACTCGAAGATTGACTGCATTCGGACTCGGAAGGTGGGCTCTGACTCAGACTTGTTAATTGATAAATACATTCTTTTTTTATATATAAATTTTTTGTAATAGGCCCTAATCATTTGGCATAAGATATTGATGGCTAGTGCACCTTTTTTTATTTGTATGTCAGCTGTTTGTATGACTGCCAGAGTGGAGGTAATACTAGGGTAATGGGGCCTCGACTCTGACTCGACTCTGGGGACTCGAGATTCGACTCGGACTCGAGATTTAGTGACTCGACTACAACACTGCCTGTGGAATCAGCCTGTTCAAACTGAAGCTCCACCTTATCCCTGTACCGCCCCTTTGCCTCTATCATGTCCATGTTGCCTGTCACGAGCCCGACGTTGTAGGCCGAGGTGCGCGCATTCAGAGCTTCACGGACCGATTTGTCTACCCAAGGCTTTTGGTTTGGGAAAACTGGACTTGAGGTGGAGGGGACTATTTCTTCTACCAGAGTACCAACAAAGTCCAGCACTGTTTCTGTATAATCATCGATGTTGTCTGTGTCCTCACGAAACAACTCCAGTCTGTGCAATCATGTGCATCTTGGAGCGTGCTCACAGACCATGGCTTCGCTTCTCGTGTTTCCCCAGGGGTGCGCGGAACACTTTGTTTATATTTTGGTATGTGTGAAAGATGGCATTATGGTCTGATTTGCAGAATGGACTAAGCGCCTGTGACCTGTACCTGTCCTTGAATTGTGATTAGCAGTGATCTAATATACTCTCGCCTCTGGTGGGACAAGTCATACTGTATGCTGGTAGAACCTTTTTAAGAATCGCCTTGTTAAACTTGTTAACCCTTTCACTGCCACACGACAGACGGTTAACCCTTTACTATCACACAACCGACGGTCGCCGCAGTGAAAGGGTTAACCGTCTTGGTAGTGCGGCAGTGAAAGGGTTAATAGTCCTGCAAATTTAGCATAAAACACAATTTTCAGAGTCATGCTAAGAACTATTGTCATAGAGTTACAGAGGTTTGACACACTGAAATAAAAAATTATTAAAAAAATTCATCTGAATTATTTCTTATTAGATGTTTCACAGCTGGATCTTTCACAGCTGGGGCCACAGCCTGAAGTCTGACCTAGAACACGTCCAAAGTCAAAAACAATATCACCAACAACGTGTGTTTCACACATCTTTATGTAATGGTATGTTTAGGCATTTTTTCAAAAAGGAGTGAGATGAGTCAACACTACCTCAGTCCCCTCTCCCCCCCCCCCCCCCTGTCACATTCACCACCCCCACCTTCTCACCCCCTTCTCACACAACAACAGATTAGTGCAATTTGCGCTCCGGAGAGTTCATTCTCTTGCGTAGGGGGTACGCCTTTACCACTTTTCGGTCTCAGAAAACCAACTCAAGTAAGATGTTATTCTTTTCAGAATTTCATTGGCTACACAACCGGTCAATCATTTTCAGTGTCAGGGGTGATTAAAAAAACATTTCTCTCTCTCTCTCACGCACACGCACACGCACGCACACAAACACACACACACACACACACACACACACACACACACACACACATGTATTCACACACACCTGTAGTCTGTATGTGCAGGATCCTGTCGTAGACGCCGTCAGAAAGCTCAACTACTGCTCTGCTCTTCTGGATCATCTGTTAACACAACACACAACACACACACACACACACACACACACACACACTGTATGGTGCTGATACAGGGGTAATATATCGGTATCGGTATCCATTTCCCCTAAACTAAAATCCGATACCAAGAGGCACGCATAACTTGTCAGAAACCAAAGCATTGTTTTATTCAGAATTGTCAGAAACATAGAATGCTCTCTAAACATAGAATTCCTCTCTAATAGTGGAAAATGTATTATATCTTAATCATATCTGTTAAATGACCCCAAACGAATGGTCCATAGCAGTGAATTGCGGCCCATAATGGATCTTATCATTAAGTATGGCTGTCCCCATGTTATGGTGTCATCAGTCACTATCATTAAGTACGGCTGTCCCCATGTTATGGTGTCATCAGTCACTATCATTAAGTACGGCTGTCCCCATGTTATGGTGTCATCAGTCACTATCATTAAGTACGGCTGTCCCCATTGTTAGATCCTGATCGATCTGGCCAGTATCACGTCTTCGTCTGTTTGGCTCTCCATCCAATTCCTCTGCGTTGTGTCATTTTAATGGTCCTGACGTCTCCTATACTGGCTGATAAGATACTTATCTCTCCCCGTTAGTACTATCCGCAAACCATAATAATTCTCCACCTCCGTAAGAATTCGACACTCCGACACAGCGTAATACCTTATGAGGAAAAACGTTGTTTATTCAATAAACAGAACCTCATAATCAGATGTTATCAGATGTCATCGAATTGTATCGTCCTTGCTATTCAGTCCAATGGTGATCAGGCCTGGTCGTTAGCCAAGACCATCCTCGTGGTAGCCGAAGCTAATAATGATGTGGCATTCTTCCCCCCCCCCCCCCCTCCGTGATGAGAGGAGAGAGAGTCTCTTCTGGTTTCTTCCCTCTTAGTCTCAGTCAGATTTTAGTCTGCCCTACACCCGGAAACACCGTTCGACTTATAGATCTTCGTCGTAGCAACGACGGCCCCGCCTTCTGGTTGTCATGCGACGTGCTAATAACCTTTCACACCATTAAACGTTTCATTAAGATGAACCTCTCTCCCTCCTGCTCTGGGCCTACACTCTCTCTTATCAATTTGTTCTTACAAGGAATGTCAACATTCGGCTGGCTGCTAAACATTCTGCTGGCTACTGCCTCTGAACCGCTTCTTCTATCACCGTCTTCTAAGGCAAACCATGCACATTTCAATCTCTCTGACCCGGCACCGTTTTATGCTACCATCTTCCCCCAATCTATACATCACATACATTGAAAAAGCACCCCAAATCCCTCATTCCCCCCTTTGATTCTTAATCAACCTTCAGAATCATAAATCATTATTTGGTTTTTTAATTAATTATGCCAAAAATAGCCTGTGGTTGAAGCAAACCAACCTCATCTCTCGTGCACAAGAAATGAAGACGGCCCACGGTCAACCCAGTGATCTTGCTGCCTGATGTCTGTTTGCGCCCCCCTTCGTGCACAAAGGGAACCGAAACAGACCACCAAAACCAACAACATCCAACGACTCATAACAATTGGGGCCCCCCCTGTCTGCTCCCAATAATTATATCCTGTTGTTTTACTGTTTTCCCTCTTATCTACCTTCTATATATATATATCCTTCTATACATATATCTTATATATGAATCCTCCATTTATATCTCATACTCCTAATCAATGAACCCAGGACTTCTCGCTGTTGTCTCGTCTCTCTATCTCCTGATTGACTCTGAAAGGAAGTCCCTGTTTGTCCATGATTCACCGCCCGTGCTCTGTTGTTTCAAAACGCTCTCTAAACAGCGTCTCCGCAGGGAAGCCCCCTCCGATGTCCGCCTCGTTCTCCCCTGGGCAACACCGCCTGCGACCGCTGGACTCCTCCCCGTCGGCCGTCTCCGCCCCGTTGGCCATCTCCGCCCGTCGGTCGTCTTGGTTGAGGCTCATCTCCACCGCCGTCGGCCCTCTCCAGACTCTGAAAGCAGAAAACCCACGCCAGCAGTTTTTCTGTACACTCGACCCGGTGTTTTCTATTAGTCTACCGTGGCTTTGGGCCTGCAGCTCGTTCCATGGAGTTATCTCCAGTTCTCTATATATTTTTCCTCTGCACGCCCCTGCCATGGCCACGCCCTTTCAGACTGTTGGACGTGTGAGTGTCCTACAGCCCATGGCGCTATTTGTTCTCTATTAGTCCCCCACCTTCTCAACACCCATATATATATATTTTTTTTGGTCTTTTTCCCCCTCCATTTTCCTCCGATTTTCTCCCATCCCAATGTTAGTCGTATGCCAATTCCCAGTCCCTTCCTGGTCGCTGCGCACTTACCCCCCACAGTCAGATCATCTGGGAGAGTGGAGGCTACCACGTGCTTCCTCCGACACACGTCCAGCCAATCACCGCTTCTTTTCACCTGGCAGCGCGGATTCTCATCGAGAGGGCGTAGCGTGTGGGAGGACCACACTATCCCCCTCGAGTCCTATCCGCGCTTAGCAGGCGCCCCGACCGAACTGTAGGAGTCGCTGTTTACAACGACCCGGACCCACCCCGCCAGCTTCTCCCACCCTCTAATACAGCCAATTGTATTAGTGCAGACGGCCAGCCAAGCTGGTGACAACCCCGGAGCTGTGAGCTGGATTCGAACAGGCGAATCCAGCTCACAGCTCCGGGGCTGGTGACGAACGCAATCTCCGCTCGGCCACCTAACCGCCTCAACACCCATATCTAATCCTACAGGGCTGTTCCCTGTTTGTTGTCTTCCGGCGTGACACCAGCAGCTAAACGATACCCACTCCGCGCTCTATCTGTTCATCCCAGGTTGACCCCCAGCGCGCGCCAGTTCTTCTGGTGACATGTCTTCAAGACTCTGCCTATTTATTAGGTGTGAGAAGGCCCCACTGGAGATCGAACTCCCTCTTATTTCATAATTAAACTTATTTAATTAACCGCATCTCATCTCTCTGTGCAATTCTTATTTAACCCATTCAATAATTAAACTATTTAATTAACCCGTATATCGATATTATTATTATGATAATAACATCCAACAGAGCATCGCTCTAACATACAACAGAGCAGGTTGGTTCCCTGCCCCTAACTCACATACACGTACTCGTACTATTATCTAACATACAACAGAGCTGTCCGTTGCTCTACCCTAAACGGGGCTGTCTCCGTCGCCCTGGAGCTGTACGTTGCTCTATACCATACAGGGCTCTTTCCGTCGCCCTGGAGCTGTCCCGTCGCCCTATACCACACACGGGGCTGTCTACGTCGCCCTGGAGCTGTCCCGTCGCTCTATAAACTCCTTAATTAAATTAAACTCAAAATATTCCCCTATGGGTAATGGAAACTCCCCAGCACTACCCCCCCCTCCGCAACTAGGTGGCGACCTACTCCTCCTCCATTTGCCTGTATTATCCCACTGCCCCCCCTAGATGGCGGCCAAACTCAGTCTAGAGGATTGTAGCTGACGTGTCACTTCCCGGTTCTAATCTCCTCGTGGCTGTGCGGCCATTTTGTCTGCAAATTTTTTTTTCCTTGGTTCCTTTAATGCCTCAAACATTCTCTCGCTACCGACCACACCCGTAACGTTTGTTCACTGCTCCCTTCACGTCACAGTCCCGCTTCCCGCTTTCTGTGTTTTGAACAGTAATCAAACTAAATACGATGTTGCCCCTTTAATTGAATGAACATCTCCCCTTTGCCTCCCTTCCCATCTCCTATACAGTGGCTTCTGTGCTCTGTAGATAAGACTCTCGATTTTCAAAACAAAAAACCGTGCCGCTCTGCTATTATTCAAACACACTATTACAGCTGGCATTCTCTCTGTGTCAAACTAATTACGTTTACGTTTACGGATACACTATTGTTCGTTTTCTTATTGGCTTGTGAAGTTGTTGAGACTCACTTTATCTTTTCACCGTCAGTTGTTCTGGTCCATGGCGCTGTTTATCTCTCCGGCTTTGCTCGGCTCGCTCGCTGGGTCCATGGCGCTGGCCTTGCTTGGCTCGCTCGCTGGCTTGGCTCGCGTCCATGGCTACCCCTTCACGCCTCGGCACTGCACACAGTCTCTTCCTTTCAAGCAACTTCAAAGCAAGCAATAATCCGGGTCACGGCACCAACTGTTAGATCCTGATCGATCTGGCCAGTATCACGTCTTCGTCTGTTTGGCTCTCCATCCAATTCCTCTGCGTTGTGTCATTTTAATGGTCCTGACGTCTCCTATACTGGCTGATAAGATCCTTATCTCTCCCCGTTAGTACTATCCGCAAACCATAATAATTCTCCACCTCCGTAAGAATTCGACACTCCGACACAGCGTAATACCTTATGAGGAAAAACGTTGTTTATTCAATAAACAGAACCTCATAATCAGATGTTATGAGATGTCATCGAATTGTATCGTCCTTGCTATTCAGTCCAATGGTGATCAGGCCTGGTCGTTAGCCAGGACCATCCTCGTGGTAGCCGAAGCTAATAATGATGTGGCATTCTCCCCCCCCCCCCCCCCCCCTCTGTGATGAGAGGAGAGAGAGTCTCTTCTGGTTTCTTCCCTCTTAGTCTCAGTCAGATTTTAGTCTGCCCTAAACCCGGAAACACCGTTCGACTTTTAGATCTTCGTCGTAGCAACGACGGCCCCGCCTTCTGGTTGTCATGCGACGTGCTAATAACCTTTCACACCATTAAACGTTTCATTAAGATGAACCTCTCTCCCTCCTGCTCTGGGCCTACACTCTCTCTTATCAATTTGTTCTTACAAGGAATGTCAACATTCGGCTGGCTGCTAAACATTCTGCTGGCTACTGCCTCTGAACCGCTTCTTCTATCACCGTCTTCTAAGGCAAACCATGCACATTTCGATCTCTCTGACCCGGCACCGTTTTATGCTACCATCTTCCCCCAATCTATACATCACATACATTGAAAAAGCACCCCAAATCCCTCACCATGTTCTATTTCGTAATGGATCTCGCTCAGCACCTGTCTGCATTATACTTCACTTCGTGCACGTGCACTGAATAAAACATTCCACATGTACCTTTATATCCCAACATTACCTTCATAAGCAGGGGTGTGGTCACCTACTCGCCTCCTTCTTCGCTTTCACCACAAGGAAGTGCCTTTGGTAGATCCCCACTTGACGAGGTTGTTAGTAGAAGAAAGTTGGAAAACAAGAGATACGTTGACATCATATCTTTATTTTCTCTCTCACTATTTTCGAGAAAATACGGCGATATTGTCTTCGTTATTGGAGTGTCTGGAAGATGATGATCATTCTACACCTCCACTGGTTTTTTCGTATTAGAAGCTCACGCCGCTGACATGCTTCCCAACTACAATCCTGCTTGCTGCGGCTGGATGGGGTAAGACCCTCCAGCAACACAGCTGGACTGTAGGACGCACCGACTGTTGTGAGAGCGGTGGGTTCCAGGTTGGGTATGTACTGTTTTGATTGCGAGCTCTGGTTGTTGTTGATGCTATGGGGGTTAGCTAACAATTTACGAAACGCCGACCCCAGGCTAAGGTCCTCTGCTCGGCTTAAAACGGTGGTCGGAGGATCTTGGCCTGATGCCCATGATGACTAATCTAGTGGCCCGCGCTAGGTTCTGGTGATCCCAGGATTCTAGAGCGGATGCTTCTCTGTCCCGTGTAGGCCCCATCTTTCATATACAAATGAAAGTTTACCCTAACGAGGAAATGTGGGCATAAGATCTTCTTTATCGGAAGTTCCATGCTCAAAGGGCCCCGTGTGTGTCTGGATCACCTGCGTTAGCTGCGGCGTTAGCTCGCTGTGTTTACCAGGCTGGTATACGTTAGCTTGTTGCTATCAGCCGATCGGCTGTTAGCTTAATGCTACACTGTTGAACGTTCTGAGACTATAACATGCTTTAAACACTCTGACTACGACGTCATCTTTGACAGAGGATGTTAGTCGAACCTACCGGGAGCCCGGCCGGCGAGGACTGCGTCAACAAGGAGAACCGTAGCGGCGGGGTGGAGCAGCGACGCTGCCCGTGTCGTCAACACAGGAATGCTGTGTTTACTATCGGTGCCCTGTTAGCCAGACTGCAGTTCGCTTGGTCTGCGCTCACGGTAGGAAAGGTCCCGACCAGACCTTAAAACGCGTCTTCTTCCTTCCCTTCTAATGTTTTGTAATAACGATGTTTTCCAAAACGGGTGTTGCTGCAATACATTTAGGATACGACGCGAGTTGTGTGTGAATTGTCTTGTCACTGGTATTAGCTTCTCCATGCAAATCAGGTTTGTACTCACAACTAAGGGGGTAATTAACCTATAAAGCTATGCTTAGTGACATATGAGTGAAGAATGAATTATTTTCTCAGCCTGTAATGACAATGAACAGTGTGTTCACATATTAACAGGTTTACCTGTTCAACTGGCCGTATCAAGGGTAAGGTAGGAGGGGTGTTCCCCCCGGTTCCCTGGGGACTTCCCCACCCTCCTCTCAGACATGTTGTTTACAATATATTGTGTCACTGTGTTTTGGGATACGATGTAACCCTTAGCTTAGTTGCTGGGGTTGTGCTAAAACCGCTTGAGAAACTATATTTTCCTAAAGAAAAGATTGTTTGGTCACTTTTCGTGTGTGCTTAGCAAGGCCTGTGGCCGATACTAATCGAGAATTGTGTATTCTCTCATTATGAAAAACGGCGTTCCTCTGTAGAGTGTATTTGCCATTTTTTGTGGTGATAAAGGGTTGTGTGTGTCTTGTGATCTACAACTGGGTTAGGTTGGCCACAGAAGCACATGTGTAAGTCTGGTACCGGGGCTCTTAAGGGGGCCCTCTCTATTCTGTGTTTTTTCCTTAGTAAAAATCAGATAGCAGGTTAGCACATGAGCTGTGTGAAGCTGTTAGACACTTCATGTAGCTGACTGTGACTGTGTCATGCTCTTTTTTGTCATTACATCGTATCATGGGTGTGGGGTCGTAAAGGGGTGAACTGGTAATCCTTTCCTCCCCTCCTGTCACGTTGCTGTTCGGCACGTTACAGGGTAAGAGGGGGGGGGGGGGGGGGGGAGTTTCCTGGTCCCACGCCCTGGAAGATTGGGCGTGTGCACCGCAGAAATTCCCCCGCCATAGAGTACGTCACTGTTGGTAAGACTTCCGTGAGCTGTTCAGGTCCATATGATGGATCTGTTTCAGGGAGTGGTCAGGGCTCCTCCTCACGAAGCTCCTACTCGGGCCTTCTGTGAGTTAGGACTCTCCTTCCATGTGAGGGAGCCTCCTCAGAGTGCAGAGCCTCCTCCTCAGATTGTCAAGGTGAGTAGAACTTCAAAAAGGAGTCCTGCTCTATTGTGTGTGTATTCGATTCAATTCGATTATTGAGTGTGTATTGGTTCAGTGCCTCCTCCTCGGAGAGCCCTAACCCAATTTTTTACATGGCTCAATGTTGCAATATATTATTTTCAATCTATACAGCTCGCGTGGGAAGTCTCTCTGGGGATTTCCGTCTCCTCCCTATGGGAGGGTGGTGGGATGTAAAAATAATTTACCCTCAGCGGCGTCACGAGGGATTCATGTCGGTCTGTGTTCTTTCTTTTTTGAATAAAAAGAGGAAGGTACATGAAGCATGACGGCTCCGTGTCGTTCTCCCAGGCGACTTGGAAGAACAATGTTTGGTGTCTTGCTAGACTATCCATTGATGTGTTTGGGTCTCGACGCATACATAGTGCTGGCTCAGGTGTGTTTCTGTGACAGAATCACACAGGGGCTAAGTGCGCCTTGGTTGCTTGTTAAAACAGCGTTTTTATAGGGCAACTGGGATGGAGTTTTGTCTCTTCCGAGCGCCAGTTTACTAGGTTGTCTCGATGAATTCTCGTTCATATCTGGGGGATGTTAACGGAATAGATCTGAACATAGGTAGAGGGGTCTCACGCCCTTGGGGTGGGCCACCGTGCACGGTCTAAATGGGGACTGTCTGGGTGGCGCCCTCTTTTCATGTTTTAGATCGACACGCATACCTACCCCCTCTCCTGGAGTGGGCATGTCGGCGTGGTTAGGACACGGGACTGGTCTGGTCACGCTGGTCCAGGTCAGTTAACCCGTTGTCCGCCGGGGATGCAGATCTGCTGTTCTGGTACCCTGAGGGACTTGTGCTTTTTTCGGGGGGAAAAATGCCAGGTCAGTCCGGGTGTCACAGGGTTAGGCGCTATGGAGACCCTTTGTTGGGTACATGTTGTACTATCGTAATGGCTTACGGCCATGCCAACCTGTACACGCCCGATCTCGTTCGATCTCGGACGCTACGCAGGTTCGGTCCTGGTTAGTACTTGGTTGGGAGACCGCCTGGGAATACCAAGTGCGGTGTGCTTAGGGCTGGTTCTCTTTTCTTCGCTCCTCTCTCACGCATGGCGAAGAGGGGGCTGTTGGGGTGGTCTTGGACCTCCTCTGGTAACCCTGTGCTTCCCGTGCCGCCGGGCCCGGTCCGAAGTAAAGTTTTGTTGATACCGTAGGCCTGGGATAACCCTTTTTTGAAAACTGAAACACTTGTACTGCGGTATAGCCAGTGTATGCCCGCAGGTGTGTTTTGGAGTTTTTTCTTGAGGGGTTATAGGAACAACCACCGCATCTGGTAACGATAGGGTGGTTGGTTCCCTGGTGTGTTGGAGCAGAGTCAACTCCCGGGTTACCCAGTTGAGTGTGCCCCTGCACGTTCATGACGTCTGCCAATCATGTCAGTCTTCTCTGCCTCGACCCCTCTGGGTGTTTTTTTTTTAATGGAGGCTTTGTCATGCAACAACGCCAGCATACGCCCCTTCCGCCGGGGGGGCTGTTTTCAGCTGACTCCTTTGGCGCCTGTCTCGTCCGCAGTGCTCCAGGCTCAGGTTACAGCCTGTTGCCTGGTTTCCCCGGTGCGCTGCCTGCTTCCGTTGGTTAACCTTTTTTGTGTGCTTACGGCCATGCTGACTGCCTGTTCTGCAGGGTCAGTGTGCCAGGCGGTGTGCTATTGGGGGGAAAGGGCCCGCTCTTGGAGGGGCCTTATCCGAATACGCTGGCGATGTGGGGGGCGGTGTCACTAAGTGACCACCTGGTGGGGTCTTGATGCCTGGCGTCATTGACCTCTCCGGGCCCCTGTTTTCCAGGGGATCCAGTCCCTTCAGTGGGTCTGGGTCTTCCTTCGCGCTCCGCTGCTACGGCCTTGCCACGGGGTTGGGTTTGCTCTTGACCCCGTGATTTCTGGGGGCAGTAACGAGGTTGTTACTTCCGTTCGTTCCCGGGTGGCATGCGGGTTGTGCGTGTGTGTAGTCGTGGGGTCAAGCCACGGTCTGCTCACCCTGTGCGTTGAGTTGCTTGAGTGCCTCTTCGCACGGTCGGATCCGTCGCCCTCCCGTGAACCTCCAATAGGGGGGGTATCCTCCATTAGGGAGGGTCGGGGGGGCTCGGTCCTCCCCGGTCTGATGGTTGTGGGGGGCCTCAGCGGGGTGTATTTGTTGGGCTATGGCTCCCGCTCATCCCCTGTCATGCAGACAGGTGCTGAGCGAGATCCATTACGAAATAGAACGTTAGGTTATGGCTATAACCAAGTTCTATGAGTAATGGTGACGCTCAGCACCTGGACGCCGCTGCGGCCCTTGATCTCACCTTGTGGTGAAAGCTTGGGAAGGAGGCGAGTAGGTGACCACACCCCTGCTTATGAAGGTAAGCGGATGGGGGTGTGGCCAGACGAATGTTGGGATATAAAGGTACATGTGGAATGTTTTATTCAGTGCACGTGCACGAAGTGAAGTATAATGCAGACAGGTGCTGAGCGTCACCATTACTCATAGAACTTGGTTATAGCCATAACCTAACGTTATGGTGTCATCAGTCACTATCATTAAGTACGGCTGTCCCCATGTTATGGTGTCATCAGTCACTATCATTAAGTACGGCTGTCCCCATGTTATGAGGTCATCAGGCATTATCATTATCAAGTATGACATGATAAATGCACAGTTACAATTTGGCCACATTTCCATCCGTTTTATTTTGAACACTCCCCCCAGTGCAGTCTGAGCAAGAACCATACCCCAGACTGACTGAAGGTGACACACTGACAGACTGAAGGTGACAGACTGAAGGTGACGGACTGAAGGTGACAGACTGACAGACTGAAGGTGACAGACTGACAGACTGAAGGTGACAGACTGACAGACTGAAGGTGACAGACTGACAGACTGAAGGTGACAGACTGACAGACTGAAGGTGACAGACTGACAGACTGAAGGTGACAGACTGAAGGTGACAGACTGAAGGTGACAGACTGACAGACTGAAGGTGACAGACTGACAGACTGAAGGTGACAGACTGAAGGTGACAGACTGACAGACTGAAGGTGACAGACTGAAGGTGACAGACTGAAGGTGACAGACTGACAGACTGAAGGTGACAGACTGAAGGTGACAGACTGACAGACTGAAGGTGACAGACTGACAGACTGAAGGTGACGGACTGAAGGTGACGGACTGACAGACTGAAGGTGACAGACTGAAGGTGACAGACTGAAGGTGACAGACTGACAGACTGAAGGTGACAGACTGAAGGTGACAGACTGACAGACTGAAGGTGAGGTGACACACACACACACACACACACACACACACACACACACACACACACACACACACACACACACACACACACACACACACTCTTAGCTGTCCATCGTGTTCGATGATGACGCTTGCTCCAGGGATGGGGAGAGGGGTGGGTGGGGGGGGGGGGAGTTAGCGCCGCTGCCGCTGGTGCCACTTCTCGTGGGCGTTGAGTCCGATCCTTGAGCCGCACACCCGTCCACAGATGGCGCAAGGGAAGCCAGATACCTGGGGGATGCCAGCCGCCCGCTGGTGTCGTTGCGTGCGCCTCTCAGATCTTCGGTCTTGGTTCGTTTGGTGTATTTGGGAAACTGCAGTGGCACAAGTGACTTGCCAGGCTGATCTGTCGAGTGCCAGAGTTTCAAGCTGCGTGATGTTTGCACACTTTAGGAGGTCCCTGGTGTAGTCCTTAAAGCGTCTCTTTTGGCCTCCAGCAGCCCGCTTTGCTCCTCTCAGTTGGCCATAGAGGACTTGGCGGGGCAGGCGGTGGTCAGGCATACGTATGGTGTGCCCTATCCAACGAAGATGTTTTTTGGCCACAGCTGCGGCCATACAGATTGAGTTGGTGTTGTTGAGGATGTCTGTGTGGGGGACTCGATCTTCCCAGGTCAGGCCGAGGATCCTTTGGAGGCAACGGATGTGGAAAGCGTCCAGGTTGGTGATGTGCCGGCGGTATGGGGTCCAGGATTCTGCTCCATAGAGCAGAGTGGAGAGACATACTGCGTTGTAAACGGCAACCTTGGTGCTGATCTTCAGGTTTCGGTTTTCAAAAACCCTGCTGCGTAGGCGTCCAAAGGATGATGCTGCTTTATTGATACGTGTGTGTATCTCCGCGTCAAGGGAGCAGCATGAGGACAGAGTGGAGCCGAGGTAGGTGAAATGATCCACTGTTTTGAGTGGAACACCGTTTATGTGAAAACTGGGAGGTGTAGAGGTTCGGGAAGTGAGTTGGGACATGACTTCGGTTTTTTGTATGTTGACCTGGAGACCGAAGGATTGGTACAGGCTGGATATGGTGTCGAGAGCATGCTGCATAGACTCTGGACTGTGAGCTAAGATGGCACAGTCATCAGCGTACTGTAGCTCACACACACACACACACACACACACACACACACACACACACACACACACACACACACACACACACACACACACACACACACACACACACACACACACACACACACACACACACACAGCTTAGCTTGGCATCAGTGTCCAGTTGTGGGCCACAACGCCAGCCACTCCATCACCTGCCCCCCCCCCCCATCTCAGTCTGCTACAAATACCATATACGCCAAAACCAACATGTGCGTTTGCATCTGCATTAACCTCTTAACACTTTGACTGCCCAAGTGTAATTTCTTATTAGTCCCTTGAATGCCCACATCCACTCCAATGTTAACGTTAATATCGCCTAATCTATGTTTTAAATTATGGCTATGTGTCTAATCTGCCCGTCGCTTATCAAAGACTCATTTTCCAGTCAACATTGTCATGGCAGCTTGTTTTTTTATTGCTTCATTTCCGTTTTCTAGCATTTTGAAAATCACTCGTTTTCACGGAAAAAACAACACATTCTATGATAATCGCCTTTTACTGGAATATTCTAGAACGTTGTCATTTTTCGGCCTATTCATGAATCGTTTTCAAATAAACGCTAGATGATCGTTAGTATATGTGTACGTACGCACGCTCTTGCGGCGAGCCGAAAATCGAGTCTCCTATTTCCTGACGGCGCGCACAGTCAAACAGCGATAACACACAATCACATAAAAGCTTATATCTCTGTGAAAATGAGTCTGATTATCCTAATACTGATAACATAGATTCCTTACCTGAGATCAGATGGTATCCAAATGGTTTATTCCAATTCCCGATCGCCATTCGAAAATATCGCTAATTTGATTAATCCATCGTGTATACAGTAAAACACATATTCCCTGCGGCTCCGAGGCTCCAGATGAACTCTGGTAGACCCCGGTTACATGAGTGAGAAGTAAAATGTGGAGTGCGGGTTTTTTCTTCCCATTCATTTTCATTGAGTCCAATCCAAAAGGGTGATTTACCATCTGGGAGACGATAGGGGGCTTTTTTCACATCTGAGCGCCTGGGGTGACTGGATCTCCAACGGTAGACTCGCTTGATGCAATATGATTTCAGATCGCTAATAAAAATTAAAAATAAAAAAAACATTTCATGGCGAAAATTATTGGTCAGCGTTGTAGCCATTGAGTGTACCTTTCCAACGATACCCCACGTGGGGTGGTGAGAATAAGAGATCTAGGTGAAAGTTGACAAGCGCAAACCAGAAGTGAATCACACTTCAGAATGAACGGCCGTGGATGAGGAAATGGATTTTGGAGAGCTTTTCTGAACGGATTTTCTATAAAATTTGGACATGTACTACACAAGACTTCAGGCTATGGAACCGCATTGTTTTCCAGCTTATACCTCTATGCTGGAATATTGGAATATGGAATCTTGCAACCACTACAGAAAAATGTGAGTACACAAGTTCAAGTTCAACTCAAGTTCAGACCTATGTTACTCTATTTCATTAGCACTAAAAGTGATTTTTTTTTTTTTTTTTTACATTTTACATTTACATTTAGTCATTTAGCTCAGGGGTTCCCAAACTTTTCAGACCAGGGCCCAGAAAATAAGGCATCAGAGAGCCGCGGCCCAATGCACATCGTCAGGCTTTTTTTTTCTTCTTTTTTTTTGCCATGCGACCGATTTTTTAAGCCAAATATCACTTCAATCCTATTAAGTTAGTTCAAGTTAGTTATTCATTTATATGTGCTATTTATGAGAGGGCTAACTTGTTGCAAAATAATAATGATAATAATAATAGCCTCATTAAAATACTATTGTTGCTTCGGTTGTTTTCAGCGTTTTATGTGCATAATCTGTTATTTAGTTTGAAATGTTCATTGAAATAAGTAGATTTTTCGTTTTTGTTTATTTATTAAGTTAATATAAAACCATATAGTCACATTTTAGAATACAATAGAATAGAATTTTAGAATACAACTAGAAACACTGTCCTGGTCTGCTTCTAAGTTCAGTGGCCTGACAAAAATAATAATAAAAAAATAAAAAATAAAAAATAAAAATAATTTTTTTTTTATTTTTTTTATTTTTTTTTATATTTTTTTTAAATCATCTCGCGGCCCACCCGTGGCTGCTCGCGGCCCACCTTTGGGTCGCGACCCCGACTTTGGGAACCACTGATTTAGCTGACGCTTTTATCCAAAGCGACTTACAAGTTCTGTACGCTATTTCCATTCATAATTCATCCTGCTGTGCTGTGGGAATGTTTGGCACTCTGTCTGAGATTGCAACATCCCGATACCGCCGCCTGGTGGTATGCGGCCGATGTTGCACTTACTTTCTGGAGGAAGCTTGACTCTGTGCGATAGTGAATGTCTTCCGGGCGGAGTTATCTTGTAACGTGGATCAAGATACACACTCGATTGCATTGAATAGCCTTCGGGACGCCAGAATCATTATGCTTTTGGAGCTTATGGCGTCGGCCAAATGGACATACGATCTAGCAGATGGCAATCGAATAATTGGAATATTCTTTTTGCAGCCTCATCGGCCAGAGGTAAGAGCAATCTAACATTAATTTCAGCTTGATTGTCCATTGCCATCATTGCCATCGCTCTGATCAACGTATGCTGTTGTACTAACGAATGCCGCTATCGACAATCAATTAATCATAAACGACCCCCCCCCCCTTTCATGCATGCATGATGGAACATAATATATACTGATCATATGCATTTGAATTTTTAATTGTAGCATGTATAGGGATGAAATGCCAATGGATTAAGTATAATATGCGTCACGGCCTATTACTAGCGTTCCAGGAATTATCCTAGACCACTCTAAAACTATACTTATATTCACCACGGTATAAAACGACAATGTATGGATGGAAAAAATATTACTTTTCCATATCTTGAACGAAAGATACCGATGTCAAATGGGCCATAGTATTGCATATATAGCTATAATATTTAAATAGTTATAGCCCTGCAAACAAGGTGAGCGACTCCCACCGTTTACAGTGATGGCGTCAGCGTCAGTATGACAGCAGGGAGGATGAGCCAGGTAAACACCTCCTCCTGTTATTTACTGTTGGGTTCGTTTCCATGGTAATATTCACAACATCCTGTTTACTCGTGCACTGGGACACTGCCGTGGGGGTATAAGAAGATGCATATGAACATCTTACCTCGTTTAAAGAATTGAAATGGTACGTTCAGAGTTTTGGAACCCTAGCCTTATTTCCTACATAGGAGTGATGTAGAGGCCTTTTTCAGTCCATGCCGTTATATTTCATTTATGGCTTTGCGCTCTGCTCTATTGGAAGTGTCCCTTTAATCATATACTATCATGAAAACTTTCAACCACATGTACGCTCCTCACCTGCCTGGCCACACCCACATCCGCTCATATATAAGCGGGGCCATGGCCATACTACCAGCTCCTTCCCTACTTTCACCACTGTGAAGTCCGTGTATAGCACCGCTTCAAGTTTAGTGCTTAAAGTAGTTAGTTAGTTATAGGAGCTGTGTTGGTGTTGTCTTTTGTTTCTCCCTCTCTCACTAATTTACGGGAGAGAGAAAGGATAATGTCGTCACTACCGGAGAGTCTAGAGGATTATTCTGACCTCCACCAGCGTTTCACATTTGGGGAGTGCGCGTCGCTGGGCAGTTCCCCCGCCAGCGTTGCGCTCCAGCTGTGCAGCTGGATACTATTGCCGCGAGAGGCAGTCGGCTGGTCCGACGGCCTCTGGTGGGTGGTGTCTTGCGACACGAGCCTCAGGTGTGTCAGTTGTGCGGGGTCGGCTGCGCAGGGCGCAGGGATTCCTCCGTTGCCTCTCCATCGCAGGATGGAGGGGACAGGGGGAGTTCTTGTTTGACGCCCCCACGAAAACAGAGGCTTTGTTTTCCTGGGAGCCCCGAGTCCGAGTCTGGGTTCAAGTCCCAAGTCTCTGAGGAGGGATGCCCTCTGGGGCTTGCTGCCGACGCCGCTGTATCTCTGGTAACGCCGTCCTGTGGGGGAGACGGGTGTTGTCTGCCCTTTTTTTCTTTGGGCTAAAGAAGAGGCAGTCGGCTGTCTGAAGTTATCAGGCCTGCATCACTATTCCTCACATTACACAGCTTCAGTAGTAGCCGTTAGCTAACAGTGGGCCCGTGAGAGCTAACCGTTAACTTGCTGCTGCGTTAGCTGGTGGCTATCGGTGGGCCTACAGCCCCTTGACTGACTCCCGCCATGCTCACCCCCCGCAGTGCCTTTGGCATCGGGGTGTTGGACAACCTGCTCTTCGTGGTTGGAGGCTACAATGGCGATCACGCCATCTCCAACGTGGAACGCTACGACCAGAGCAGCAACAGGTGGACTGTAGCCGAGGACATGCTGATCCCACGCACTGGACTAAGCTGCTGCATAATGCATGGCCTGCCTAACATGAGCCAGTACGCCGCTCCCCGTGGTGCCCTGCAGTGACCCCTGGAGGAGGAGGAGGAGGAGGAGGAGGAGGAGGAGGAGGAGGAGGAGGAGGAGGAGGAGGAGGAGGAGGAGGCAGCAGGGGGATCCATCTAAGAACCTTAAACATTTATTAGCCTCTTATCAAGCGGGCAGAAAAGTGGCAATTTTTTAACTTTACCTTGAGGACTGCATACTTTTTTTGCAAACCAAAACACCATACTCTATACTTTTTTTTTTTATCTACTTTTTCTCCCCATTTTTCAAATTTTTATCCCATCCCCAATTTCGTATCGTCCAATTCTACCCTCCCCTGTCTCGAACGTTGTTAGGCCATGCCTCCCACAAGCCGGCTGCAATGTGGACGAAGCCTTGCATCACGTGTCCCCTCCGGTACTCGAGGAGGCAGACGTCGCATCTTTTCACCTGCACAGCGCAATCTCTCAGCGGCAAGGGTCTGCGTGGGAGGGACACGCCGCCCTCGTCGCTTCCTGATTCTACTGCGCAGGCGCACCAACCGACCTGTAGGAGTCGCTGTCCACAACGTCCGATCCCCACCCACCAGCTTCCCACCCCCTAATACTGCCAATTGTATTAGTATGAATGACCAGCCAAGCTGGTAGCAACGCCGAGAGCTGGGCTCGAACCCAGCATCTCCTGCGTTGGTGGCGAGCGCCTTGCCCACAACAAACAAACACACACACACACACACCCCCCCCCCCCCCCCCCCCCCAATCTGGCTGATTAATTCTGCACCACCCTCCTCAGAGCCTGCAGGGACCTGACCCCTCTTTGTAAAAATGCTGTTTGACAAATGAGGATTAACAACTCGGCTCTGACCAGACCCAACGTAACGACACACACACACAACCCCACACATACTTACACACAATCTTACGGACACACACACACACACACACACACACACACACACACACACACACACACACACACAAACAAACAACTGCATGCACACACACATCATACACACAACCGCACACAACCACACATGAATGCAATTTTACACAAGCACATACAAAGACGAACACAAAGTCATGCATGCGAGTACACACACACACACACACACACACACAAACAATCACTCACAATCACTTGCAAGCGCACACACCAGCCCTGTCTCATACCTCAGCGCCACATTCTCACGCCTGTCCCACAGCCTGTTAGCATGTGTTCTTCACGCTCCAACAGCCTCAGGCGTGTTGTAGTCGAGTCACAAAAATCTCGAGTCCGAGTCGAGTCGAGAGTCCCCAGTGTTCGAGTCTGAGTCCAAGTCCGAGTCACCAAAGAAGAGCCAGAGTCGAGTCCGAGTCGAGTCCCCATTACCCTAGTCCGAGTCCCCGAGTCCAAGTCATCAAGGTTGAGTCCACTCCACTCTGGCAGTCAAAGAGCTGACATACAAATAAAAAAAGGTCTACATTAAACATAAATGACACAGCGGCCACCGTTTCAAAGGGAGTTTATTTGCTTTGTGACACAATAGCCCCCCAAAAAAATGCACTAGCCATCAATATCCTATGCCAAATGATTAGGGCTTATTACATTTTTTTCTTTCTTAAATAACTGTATTCATCAATTAACAAGTCCGAGTCCGAGTCTGCACCTTCCGAGTCCGAATGCAGTCAATGCTCGAGTCCAAGTCCGAGTCATCAGTGCTCAAGTCCAAGTCGAGTCATGAGTCCTGAAAATCAGTCCAGGACTCGGACTCGACTTGAGTACAACAACACTGCCTGACACTTGCGGTGAATTAGAAAAAACTATAGAAATAGGATGCAATAGTGGGCGGCTGGGTGGCGTAGCGGAGATTGCGCTCGTCACCAATGCAAGAGACTCCGGTATCGAATCCCAGTCTCAGCATTGCCTTCGACTTGGGCCGGCCGTCGTACTGGCTCATTTGGCAGTCAGTGGGTGGAAGTCGATGGGTGGGGATTGGACGTTGTGGACAGCGACTCCTACAGGTCGGTTGGGTGATGCCTGCACAGCAGAGACAGGAAGTATCGGGGGCAGCGTGAGCCTCCCACGCGTTACTCCTCGCCACTGAGAGTCAGCGCTGTCTGGTGAAAAGATGCGACAGGCTGCCTCCTCGTGTACCGGAGGGGACACGTGATGCAAGGCTTCTATCCTCACTACAACCGACCAGTGGGGGGCATAGTCTAGCAACGTTCAAGACAGGGGAGGGGAAAATTGGCAATACGAAATTGGGATAAAAAAATTTAATAGAAAATGCGGAGAAAAAGTGGATAAAAAAAAAGAAATAGGATGCAATATTTTGCGTGTCGATTAGGGGTGGGCGATATGACGATATTAAATAAATATCGGGTACAGTTCATTAACGATACACTTTTTAAACGTATCGTGGACAGGGCTGTATCTCTCACATGCAGTGGAAAACTAACTAAAGCGAGTCGAGTCGAGTAGGTACCATGCAGTGGAAAAGCACCATAAGAGAATACTTCATAATGTTTCATGCAATTAAAAAGTAAATATACGTATATATATTTAGTACACATGATGCAGACACACCTTTACAGTGTTATGTTTACCAGTAGGATGTTATAACATTGCTGATAATAAAAAATATTATTATCTTCTCACAGTAGTGTGTGTGTGTGTGTGTGTGTGTGTGTGTGTGTGTGTGTGTGTGTGTGTGTGTGTGTGTGTGTGTGTGTGTTTTTTATTGGGACGGAGTGTCTGGGACGGATGGCAATAAAGACATTTATGATTTCTGATCTAATGTTCCTTGTATTCATCTACCACCCTGTGTTCCTCAGTTCCACCCACCCTGTGTTCCTCAGTTCCACCCACCCAATAAAAAATATTCTGTATTAGTGTGTCAGTAGACTACTCTTCTTGGTTTAATGCAGACATATGTTGCAGGGACTATTATAATCACCATATTGGCGTGACTGTATCCATCAAAGGGTTAAATCAAGAATTTGTAAGTGCTTAGTTTAGACTAGGAAATGTCAAAATATCACGATATATTTTGTGTATCGTGATAGAGCCAAAAAATATTGTGATATCATTTAGAGGCTGTATCGCCCAGCCCTAGTGTCGATATTACATCAATACACTGACATCAAGTATAAAACGTATTCGATAAAACAGATGATGTATACATATTTTTATTGTAGATGTTGACAACGTTTTCCGTTGGGGATGTCATTTGCAGCTGAAAATTTTTAATAAATCTCAATATTGCGATATTATCGTATAGTGATTGTAGTATCGTGATACTACTGTATCGTGGGGCCTCTGGTGGTCCCCACCCCTACTGGGTTTGATTGATTGATTGATTAAAAACGTTATTACCAGATTGCAGAATGGGTACAATACAGTACAGCTCAATACAAACAACTGCTACGAGGATGAAGACCAGAAAAATACTTTCTTACAAAAGGGTCCTCCATTTTCAATTCATCAACACATTTATGACATACAAGACCTACAAATATACGGTACTGTGTAAGAACGAGAGAACATCATAAAAAAATTGAAATCCGAAGAGGAAGAAACTGTACATTAGAGGGGGTTGGGTGGGGTGGAGGATTTTGACATTTACCGGGGCCAGTTTCTAATTGCAGCCACCCGTAGGTGCTCTTTGAGAGCAGTTTTGAAGGAGGGTAGGGAACCGCTCCCGCCTACCTCCGGTCAATGGTCTCTAACTACACACCCTCAAGACCCCTACGCTCTGCATCTTCTGGCCGCCTCAGACCTACTCCTATCCGAGCTCCGGGAGGGTCATCAAAGAGAAGCCACCTATTCTCAGTCCTTGCCCCACAATGGTGGAATGAACTACCCACCCCAGTTAGGACAGCCGAAACCCGTCCAATCTTTCGCCGTCGACTAAAGACGCACTTCTTCAACCATTATCTGAAATAATAATAATAAGAAAATTATAATAATAATCTAACCCTAACTACCGTAACCTTACTGTCATGCACTTGTCCTAATAAACTTACTCAGCTGATAGAGTTGTACCCTTTCCTGATGACCTGTCGTACAGAACTTGTAAGTCGCTTTGGATAAAAGCGTCAGCTAAATGACAAAATGTAAAATGTAATGTAATTCACATTCCTTTACGGCTGTGGGTAGGGCGTTCCACATTATTGTGGCGTAATTGCAAAATGTGTTTAGTCCCTTGTTTGAGCCGAATCTGGGTTGAACGTGATTTGTGGAATCTGCTCTATTCATAGTCTCTGCGGTTAACTGTAAAAATTCGCCATTTGGGGATTGAACCCGGGACGCTATCTTGGTAGACGAGTGCTTTTGACCTTGACACTACCTTGACACTTTTCAGACAGCCTCACACAAACCATAACCTTAACCACACCGTTACCTTAAACTAACCATAGCGAATCATTAAAACAAACCTTAATCCTAATCAAAACCGTAACATGGGTGTGTGTGTGACTGTGTGGGGAGCCGTTTTTTTTCCCTTCGGTCATGACGTGCTTTATCGGGGGTGTGTCTTGGATGGGGATGTGGTAGGGATTGATGTTGTGGGGTGTTTGGGGGACTGGCTGTTCCGGGGGGGTTCACATGCCTTCGAGCAACATTGTACAATGTTATTTTATGCCTAGTATTCTTATGTCTGCACATTTACATTGCACTACTTTTATTGTCTTTTATACCTATTCTTATGTCTGCAATTTATGCATTGTTTTTTATTCTGTCAATTGTGTGCTGATTTTATGCCTATGTTCATTTTATACTAGTTGCTGTGGGGCACTCTGGACTGCGGTCCATGTATGAAAAAGTGCTATATAGATAGTTATTCATATTTATTATTATTATATTGTAAAAATGTATGCATTGAAATGTCTGTGTAAAGTCTCGACCACATTGAAAATGAGGGTGACCTCAATTGTCTTTTCGAGAATAAATAAAGGTTTGAATACCTGGGTGTCCTTTTCACTGTATCATAATCTTTTCAAGTGACCAGCAGGTGTACATCGTGCATGGACATGACATAGGGTTGCATACACACATCCTGTACCGTCACACATACAGAGACACACATGCACTTGCACAAACACATGCCCATACACACTAGGGCTGCAATAACTAATCGATTATACATTTGTTGGCAACTATTTTTTATAACCGATTAGTCGGGTATATGTTATGCTGCACCTCCATGGCCTGTTGTTGAAGCTGCATCTGCTACAAATGGTTCCCGAATAGTGTCCAATTTACTTTCAGTATGCAATCGACAGGATTTTTTTTTTTGCAGGACTGTTAAGAGGTTAATTGTTTGTTATCCATATTTGTCTAATTGTTCTGATTGTATTATGCTGTGTGATTTTATATGCCTTTTTTTTTGCTTAAATCTGTATGTTTTTCTTAACTCTGTATGTACACTCAACGTGACTGTAAATGAGGGAAACCCCAGTTGCCTTTCGAGTTTAAATAAAGGTTTGAAATTAAATTAAATATGATCAATTAATCAAAGTAACAATCGACTAATCGATTATGATTACTAATCGATTCGTTGATAGTTGCAGCCATAATATACACACACACAGGGTTGAGCCATGGAATCTGTTTAGCCAAATGTCATTGACTAATATATGCTAATGTCATTCACCATTCTGATTCACTGGCTGGAAGAGGAAATGGCAGCCACACACACACACACACGCACACACACACACACACATGCACACAATACTCTTGTCACTATCTCTCTATATATTTGATCTCTTTCTAATATATCTTCTCCCTCTCCCTCTGTTTATCTCATACATACACACAAATATTATACACATCTCACTCACATTCAGTACACACTCTCTCGCTCTCTCTCTCACACACACACACATACACACATACACACAATCCATCTCACTCACTCATTCCCTCACTCAATCACTCTATAACCAATTATCTCTCTTTTTGTCTCTCTCTCTCTCTCTCTCTCTCTCTCTCTCTCTCTCTCTCACACTCACACACACGCACACACGCTCTGGGGTCACACAAATAGAGTCCACACACTCCTACTGCACTGTATAATCACACCCACACACCCACACCCACACCCACACACACCCACACACACACACGCACACATACACACACACACACACACACCCACACACACACCCACACACACACACACACACACACACACACACACACACACACACACACACACACACACACACACACACACACACACGCACACAGATTCCTCTCACATTGAATAAAGCCGGTCCCTCTGCTCCATGCAGGGAGTTATCTGTGACAAACAGCCGTGGCTAAATTGAAGTGTCAGTGTTTATACATAGAGACTTTAATCATCAGCTAAAAGCAGCCTGGAGACCCTCCCTCCACTATCTACACTACAGCCTGGAGACCCTCCTCTATCTACACTACAGCCTGGAGACCCTCCCTCCACTATCTACACTACAGTCTGGAGACCCTCCTCTATCTACACTACAGCCTGGAGACCCTCCCTCCACTATCTACACTACAGTCTGGAGACCCTCCTCTATCTACACTACAGCCTGGAGACCCTCCTCTATCTACACTACAGCCTGGAGACCCTCCACTATCTACACTACAGTCTGGAGACCCTCCTCTATCTACACTACAGTCTGGAGACCCTCCTCTATCTACACTACAGTCTGGAGACCCTCCTCTATCTACACTACAGCCTGGAGACCCTCCACTATCTACACTACAGTCTGGAGACCCTCCTCCTCTATCTACACTACAGCCTGGAGACCCTCCTCTATCTACACTACAGTCTGGAGACCCTCCTCCTCTATCTACACTACAGTCTGGAGACCCTCCTCTATCTACACTACAGCCTGGAGACCCTCCTCCTCTATCTACACTACAGCCTGGAGACCCTCCTCTATCTACACTACAGTCTGGAGACCCTCCTCTATCTACACTACAGTCTGGAGACCCTCCTCTATCTACACTACAGCCTGGAGACCCTCCTCTATCTACACTACAGCCTGGAGACCCTCCTCTATCTACACTACAGCCTGGAGACCATCCTCCTCTATCTACACTACAGCCTGGAGACCCTCCTCTATCTACACTACAGCCTGGAGACCCTCCTCCTCTATCTACACTACAGTCTGGAGACCCTCCTCCTCTATCTACACTACAGTCTGGAGACCCTCCTCTATCTACACTACAGCCTGGAGACCCTCCTCTATCTACACTACAGCCTGGAGACCCTCCTCTATCTACACTACAGCCTGGAGACCCTCCTCTATCTACACTACAGTCTGGAGACCCTCCTCTATCTACACTACAGTCTGGAGACCCTCCTCTATCTACACTACAGCCTGGAGACCCTCCTCTATCTACACTACAGTCTGGAGACCCTCCTCTATCTACACTACAGTCTGGAGACCCTCCTCTATCTACACTACAGCCTGGAGACCCTCCTCTATCTACACTACAGTCTGGAGACCCTCCTCTATCTACACTACAGTCTGGAGACCCTCCTCTATCTACACTACAGCCTGGAGACCCTCCTCTATCTACACTACAGCCTGGAGACCCTCCTCTATCTACACTACAGTCTGGAGACCCTCCTCTATCTACACTACAGTCTGGAGACCCTCCTCCACTATCTACACTACAGCCTGGAGACCCTCCTCTATCTACACTACAGCCTGGAGACCCTCCTCCTCTATCTACACTACAGCCTGGAGACCCTCCTCTATCTACACTACAGCCTGGAGACCCTCCTCTATCTACACTACAGTCTGGAGACCCTCCTCTATCTACACTACAGCCTGGAGACCCTCCTCTATCTACACTACAGTCTGGAGACCCTCCTCTATCTACACTACAGTCTGGAGACCCTCCTCTATCTACACTACAGCCTGGAGACCCTCCTCTATCTACACTACAGTCTGGAGACCCTCCTCCTCTATCTACACTACAGTCTGGAGACCCTCCTCTATCTACACTACAGCCTGGAGACCCTCCTCCTCTATCTACACTACAGTCTGGAGACCCTCCTCCTCTATCTACACTACAGTCTGGAGACCCTCCTCTATCTACACTACAGCCTGGAGACCCTCCTCCACTATCTACACTACAGTCTGGAGACCCTCCTCTATCTACACTACAGCCTGGAGACCCTCCTCCACTATCTACACTACAGCCTGGAGACCCTCCCTCCACTATCTACACTACAGTCTGGAGACCCTCCTCCTCTATCTACACTACAGTCTGGAGACCCTCCTCTATCTACACTACAGTCTGGAGACCCTCCTCTATCTACACTACAGTCTGGAGACCCTCCTCTATCTACACTACAGCCTGGAGACCCTCCTCTATCTACACTACAGCCTGGAGACCCCCCTCCTCTATCTACACTACAGCCTGGAGACCCTCCTCTATCTACACTACAGTCTGGAGACCCTCCTCCTCTATCTACACTACAGTCTGGAGACCCTCCTCCTCTATCTACACTACAGTCTGGAGACCCTCCTCCTCTATCTACACTACAGTCTGGAGACCCTCCTCTATCTACACTACAGCCTGGAGACCCCCCTCCTCTATCTACACTACAGTCTGGAGACCCTCCTCTATCTACACTACAGTCTGGAGACCCTCCTCCTCTATCTACACTACAGTCTGGAGACCCTCCTCCTCTATCTACACTACAGCCTGGAGACCCTCCTCTATCTACACTACAGTCTGGAGACCCTCCTCTATCTACACTACAGTCTGGAGACCCTCCTCCTCTATCTACACTACAGTCTGGAGACCCTCCTCTATCTACACTACAGTCTGGAGACCCTCCTCCTCTATCTACACTACAGTCTGGAGACCCTCCTCCTCTATCTACACTACAGCCTGGAGACCCTCCTCTATCTACACTACAGTCTGGAGACCCTCCTCTATCTACACTACAGTCTGGAGACCCTCCTCTATCTACACTACAGTCTGGAGACCCTCCACTATCTACACTACAGCCTGGAGACCCTCCTCCTCTATCTACACTACAGTCTGGAGACCCTCCTCTATCTACACTACAGCCTGGAGACCCTCCTCTATCTACACTACAGCCTGGAGACCCTCCTCCTCTATCTACACTACAGCCTGGAGACCCTCCTCTATCTACACTACAGTCTGGAGACCCTCCTCCTCTATCTACACTACAGTCTGGAGACCCTCCTCTATCTACACTACAGCCTGGAGACCCTCCTCCTCTATCTACACTACAGCCTGGAGACCCTCCTCTATCTACACTACAGTCTGGAGACCCTCCTCTATCTACACTACAGTCTGGAGACCCTCCTCTATCTACACTACAGCCTGGAGACCCTCCTCTATCTACACTACAGCCTGGAGACCCTCCTCTATCTACACTACAGCCTGGAGACCCTCCTCCTCTATCTACACTACAGCCTGGAGACCCTCCTCTATCTACACTACAGCCTGGAGACCCTCCTCCTCTATCTACACTACAGTCTGGAGACCCTCCTCCTCTATCTACACTACAGTCTGGAGACCCTCCTCTATCTACACTACAGCCTGGAGACCCTCCTCTATCTACACTACAGCCTGGAGACCCTCCTCTATCTACACTACAGCCTGGAGACCCTCCTCTATCTACACTACAGTCTGGAGACCCTCCTCTATCTACACTACAGTCTGGAGACCCTCCTCTATCTACACTACAGCCTGGAGACCCTCCTCTATCTACACTACAGTCTGGAGACCCTCCTCTATCTACACTACAGTCTGGAGACCCTCCTCTATCTACACTACAGCCTGGAGACCCTCCTCTATCTACACTACAGTCTGGAGACCCTCCTCTATCTACACTACAGTCTGGAGACCCTCCTCTATCTACACTACAGCCTGGAGACCCTCCTCTATCTACACTACAGCCTGGAGACCCTCCTCTATCTACACTACAGTCTGGAGACCCTCCTCTATCTACACTACAGTCTGGAGACCCTCCTCCACTATCTACACTACAGCCTGGAGACCCTCCTCTATCTACACTACAGCCTGGAGACCCTCCTCCTCTATCTACACTACAGCCTGGAGACCCTCCTCTATCTACACTACAGCCTGGAGACCCTCCTCTATCTACACTACAGTCTGGAGACCCTCCTCTATCTACACTACAGCCTGGAGACCCTCCTCTATCTACACTACAGTCTGGAGACCCTCCTCTATCTACACTACAGCCTGGAGACCCTCCTCTATCTACACTACAGCCTGGAGACCCTCCTCTATCTACACTACAGTCTGGAGACCCTCCTCCTCTATCTACACTACAGTCTGGAGACCCTCCTCTATCTACACTACAGTCTGGAGACCCTCCTCCTCTATCTACACTACAGTCTGGAGACCCTCCACTATCTACACTACAGCCTGGAGACCCTCCTCTATCTACACTACAGCCTGGAGACCCTCCTCCACTATCTACACTACAGTCTGGAGACCCTCCTCTATCTACACTACAGCCTGGAGACCCTCCTCCACTATCTACACTACAGTCTGGAGACCCTCCTCTATCTACACTACAGTCTGGAGACCCTCCTCCTCTATCTACACTACAGTCTGGAGACCCTCCTCTATCTACACTACAGCCTGGAGACCCTCCTCTATCTACACTACAGCCTGGAGACCCTCCTCCACTATCTACACTACAGCCTGGAGACCCTCCACTATCTACACTACAGCCTGGAGACCCTCCTCTATCTACACTACAGCCTGGAGACCCTCCACTATCTACACACAATCTATTCGCCAGGCAATATCACTAAATTGCCATTTCATACTGAATGCCCAGCACTATATCACTCTGTGCCAAAGCAATGCTTTAAATCATCCACGTGAAATGAAAAATAGTTTGAACAATTTAAAAGTATTGTGTTAGCCAGCCAAATTGGCTGATGACACAGTAGTGGTGGGCCTGATCTCTGCCAACGACGAAAGGGCCTACCTGGAAGAGGTAGAGAACCTGTCACAGTGGTGTCAGGAGAACTGCCTCTCCCTGAACGTCAGCAAAACAAAAGAGATGATTGTGGACTTCAGGAGGTCGGGGGTCAAGGACTACAGCCCCCTCAGCATCGACGGGGCACCGGTTGAGAGAGTGAACAGTTTCAAGTACCTCGGAGCCCACATATCCGAGGACTTGACATGGACCACACACATTGACAGTGTTGTGAAGAAGGCACGACAACGCCTCTACTTCCTCAGGCGCCTAAGGAAGTTCCAAGTCAGTCAGAAGATCCTTAGGAACTTCTACTCATGTACAATAGAGAGCATCCTGACCGGCAACATCACCTCCTGGTTTGGGAATAGCACTGCACAAGACCGTAGCAGACTACAAAGAGTGACACGTTCAGCCGAACGCACAATTGGAGGGGGCTTCCCACCCTCCAGAACATTTACAACAAGCGGTGCAAGGGGAAGGCTAAGAGAATTATTAAGGACTCGAGCCACCCGAACAACTGCCTCTTTGAACTGCTGCGGTCAGGCAAGCGATACCGGAGTCTTAAGGCGAGCACAGAAAGACTCAGAAGAAGCTTCTATCCCCAGGCCATCAGGCTGCTAAACGAACAATAATCGCTAAACGAACAATAATCACTATGCAACAACCATCAAATGCACACAGCACACACACCCACACGCACACACTCACTCAAACAAACAACACACTGCAGCACCCACTCTCCACACTTTAGATCACACAAACACACTTACACTCTATATTTATTGATAAAGGATTTGCACTACAACTCGTACACCTACTGTGAATTGTACC